>NC_064864.1:68718816-69018816 GCF_024139225.1 Suncus etruscus
ATCCTATATGGTCCCCCAGTTCACCAGGAGTAATTTCTGGGCACAGAGCCAGGAGTAACCCCTGAGCACTGCCAGGTATGGCCCAAAAAAACAAAAAATTAATTAATTCAAAAATTAAAAATATTGGGGCCAGAGAGATAGCATGGAAGTAAGGTGTTTGCCTTACATGCAGAAGGATGATAGTTCGAATCCCTGCATCCATATGGTCCCCCAAGCCTGCCAGGAGTGATTTCTGAGTGTAGGGTCAAGAGTAACAACCCCTGGGTCCGGAGAGATAGCACAGCGGTGCTTGCCTTGCAAGCAGCCGATCCAGAACCTAAGGTGATTGGTTCGAATCCCGGTGTCCCATATGGTCCCCCGTGCCTGCCAGGAGCTGTTTCTGAGCAGACAGCCAGAACTAACCCCTGAATACTGCTGAGTGTGACCCAAAAACCAAAAAAAAAAAAATTTTTAAATACACTGCCCTACCCCAAAACACCTTAAGACACTTGATTCTGAACCGACTCTAGTCAGCTGTGAGCACCAACCTGGCACTTTCTGAACAAAGTTGCTAGGAAACCCCACAGTGCCCGTGAGCATGGCAAGGACTGAGCCGGGTCCATTTCTCGAGACAACATCCCGTGACTAACACCATTGTCATGAGGAACATGTCTTGTTTCCCCCTCTTCTTTCTGGGCTACACTTGAACATGTTCAGGTCTTTGGCTCCAGCTTACCAAGCCCAATATAAGTGAGGCCCCAGACAAGCCTGTTCTTTCACTAATCCTGGATTAATAACCAAGGCTACAACATATGGTTTTCCAGAGACGGGGCAGATGTCAGAGTGCTTTATCCTACAGAAAGAACCACTGGCCTCCTTCTGAAAGAGTCTAAACAGCAGAGATGGGGGGGGACAGGACAGGAGCAGGTGTTCGCCTTGCACACTGATCCGGGTTTAATCCCCAGCATCCCATATGATCATGGCCAACCCAAGGAGTAAACCTGAGCACTGCTAGGTATGGCCCAATAACAAAAACAAATTTAAAAATATCGAATACACAGGGTACAAGTCTATAGGACAATTTTTTTTCCTTTTGGTCCATACTCAATGGTTTAAATCCTGACATCCCATATGGTCCCTCGAGCCTGCCAGGGGCGATTTCTGAGCGTAGAGCCAGGAATAACCCCTGAGCACTGCCGGGTGTGACCCAAAATCCAAAAAAAAAAAAAAATGTCATCAGGAGACCAGAGTGACAGCACAGCGGATAGAGAATTTGCTTTGCACACGGCCAACCCACATGAACCCAGCATCGATTTCTAGCATCCCATATGGTTCTCCGAGCCTGCCAGGAGCGATTTCTGAGTGTAGAGCCAGGAGTAACCCTTAAGTGATGCCAGATGTGGCCCAAAAGGACCTAAATAGTTTGTTTGTTTTTTAAGAAAAAGAAATATTGGGGCCGGAGAGATAGCACAACGGTAAAGGCGCTTGCCTTGCATGCGGAATGATGGTGGTTCAAATCCCAGCATCCCATATGGTCCCCAGAGCCTGCCGGGGACGATTTCTGAGCGTCGAGTCAGGAATAACCCCTGAGTGTTGCCGGGTGTGACCCAAAAACAGAAAACAAACAAAAAACAAAACAAAACAAAGAAGTATTTTATAGGAATGAAAAATGATAAATGAAATCATGTGTTTAAATGTAGTCATTGCACTGAGGTTCACCAACCTGCGAAAATGATCTTGGCCTTGTACTTGGGGATTCCCTTGACAACGTAGCCCCAGCGGCGAGCGAGCTTGCAAGCTGTCTCTCCGGCCTCCACCCCTGCCAAGAGAAAAATAACAATTTTGGTTTTTAAGCAATTATCTATCTGGGCCTGAAAATGGAACATGATTGCTGTCCTGGAGATTCAGGCCAAGAAGGGAAATAAACGTTCACCTGTATTCATGGGCAGGACTTTGTGGTAGTTGAACAGTTTCGTGATATACTCTTCATACTCGCCCAACACGTTGTTGTAGAAAGCCCTGGAAGTCAAGGTTAGCTTGTCTGCCTGGCTTTTCAGGGCATTGACAATCTTGGGGTGACAGTGGCCCTGGTTGACAGCACTGTAAGCACTCAGGAAGTCAAAGTACTTTCTTCCCTCGACATCCCAGACATAGATGCCTGAAATAGATGTGGCAAAGGGCTGTAGGAAATTACAGGGTGACAGTGTGCAAACAATTCAGAGTGCCAGCAATACCCCTCACACCAACGCATGGGTCTCTCTCTCTCTCTCCACAGCTGTGGTTCAAGCATGTTCTAGCCTAAGCAAAAGAACTAGGACCTGCATGAGAGTATAGCAGGGAGGGTGTCTGCCTTGCAAGCAGCTGACCTGAGTTCAATCCCAGGCACCCTACATGGTCCCCTAAGCCTGCAAAGAATAATCTCTGGACACAGAGCCAGGAATCAACCCTGGACGTGGCCCAAAATCAAAAGAATAAAGTATTAGGGCCGGAGCAATAGCACAGCAGTAAGGCATTTATTTGCCTTGCACACGGCCAACACAGGGACGAACCTTGGTTCAAAACCTGGCATTCTATATGGTTCCCCAAGCCTGAGAGGAGTGACTTCGGAGCACAGAGCCAGGAGTAACCACTGAGTGCCGCTGGGTGTCACCCAAACCCACCGACCCCAAAAAAAAGTATTAATTCTAAGTTAAATAATCAAAGTGGGGGCCTGAAAGATAGCATGGAGGTAAGGCGTTTGCCTTGCATGCAGAAGGACGGTGGTTAGAATGCCGGCATCCCATATGGTCCCCTGAGCCTGCCAGGAGTGATTTCTGAGCGTAGAGCCAGGAGTAACCCCTGAGCTGCCGGGTGTGAGCCAAAAAAAAAAAGTGGGGCTAGACCAATAGCACATCTGACTCAAGTTCTATCATCAGTATCCCATAGGGTCCCTTGAGGCCACCAGGAGTAAATCCTGAGTGCAGAGTCAGGACTAACCCCTGAGCACTGCCAAGTGTGGCCCCCAAACAAAAGCAAACCCAAATAAAGAATACAGAAATGCAGATGGAGAATAAATGTTCTATACAACCATTGCTGAGGAACACAAGGCTCACCTTTTCCTCTCTCCAGGGCCACGGGCAGCGGGTGGTAGTTGTGGGCTCCATACTTGGCTTCCCGCTCAAAGATGTAGTCCGAGGGTGGAGGGCCTTGGACAGTTTTCTTGGTCGCCACAGATGCAGCGCTGAGCACCGAGGAATGAAATCCACGGCCCACTAGAGCCACCGAGCGCAGATGAGCAAGTTTGGACAACATCCTGGCCTAAGGCGTGGTTTCCGGGCTCTGTCCAAAGAGAAGTCAGACCACATGAGGACTGTCGTCTGTCTGTAGTGGCTGGTCGCTCCCCAACACCAGGCAGCCAGGTGCCAGATAAGACAGTGGAAACGGGGGCTGGAGCAATGGCGCAATTGGTAAGGCATCTGCCTTGCCTGTGCTAGGTAAGACATCTCTTGCCCACGCTAACCTAGGACAAACAGCGGTTTGATCCCCCGGTGTCCCATATGGTCCCCTAAGCCAGGAGAGATTTCTGAGCACATGGCCAGGAGTAACCCCTGAGCATCTCCGAGTGTAGCCCAAAATTAATAATAATAATAAAAAGACAGTGGGAATGGTTTATAGGCCACAAACAGGAGTCCGAGCCCAACTTCCCATCCTGTCCCTCAGCACAGAGGCAGAAGAAAGCCCTGAGCACCACCGTGGGTCTAATAGGGCACACATGAGCGTGCGCACACACACACACATATACTTATGTGTATTTATGGGTTTTTGGGGTTTGTTTGTTTTGGGTCTTGACAGGCTCAAGGGACTCTATGGGATGCCAGGGATCAAAGCCAGGTCAGTTGGCCATGTACAAGGCAAATACCCTCCCTACTATCACTCCAACCCCAATTTATAACTTTTTTTAAGATGAACTAAAGGGGGGCTGGCGTGGTGGCGCTAGGTGCCTGCCTTGTCAGTGCTAGCCTAGGACAGACTGCGTCCCATATGGTCCCCCAAGCCAGGAGCGACTTCTGAGCGCATAGCCAAGAGTAACCCCTGAGTGTTATCGGGTGTGGGCCAAAAACAAAAACAAAAAAAAAAAGATGAACTAAAGGGCCAAAGTATTGCTTGATGGTTTTAGCAATAGGGCCCATGCCTCCAAGTTGTCTGACCCTGTATTCCATTTCCAGACCCAGACCCCCAAAAGGGGAAACTGAAAATAAGTAGAAAGCTGCCCACACACACTAAGCCTAGGTAGCATGTCTCCACAAACACTTTTTTTTTTTTTAAATATGGAACGCTTCACGAATTTGCGTGTCATCCTTGCGCAGGGGCCATGCTAATCTTCTCTGTATCGTTCCAATTTTAGTATATGTGCTGCCGAAGCGAGCACTCCACAAACACTTTTAAAAGTTTAGTTGAGAGGCCAAAGAGAGAGCACAGTGAGTGGGTAGAGTGCTTGCCTTGCATTCGGCTGATCCAGATTTGATCCTGAGCCTCCTTTATAGTCCCCTGAACCCTTCCAGGAGTGATCCCTGAGTTAGAGCCAGACAAGTCCTGAGCATCTTTGAAGTGAAGCCTCCCACCCCCCAAAAAGGAGAATAGTTGAGTGGCCAGAGAGCGAGGGCAGAGATCCAAAAGAGGCTTTGATGGTCTCCCCCACCTTCACGGTCAGGAAGTAGCCCCAGAGCACTGCCAGGTGTGGCCAAACAAAAATAAGCCCCACTAACGAGTCTCAACAGAACATTATCAATAACAGGTCGATTCTTGCACACCAAGTACTGCCAAATGAGCAAAGACTTAAAATACTGGGCACTGCCCAGTAAACCCGGTACATTCAAGAACACACTGAGTATTTCAACAACAACAACAGAAAAAAAAACAGCTTTCCAGTCTGCCAGGTCTGATTGGAACACAGATTACTGACCTGTGATTCAAGGAAGTCCTTTCAAGGATCCAAGTATTCCTACAACGGGGACAAAGAATTCTATACATGAGTGCATGCTTCTAAGAACGACCTGGCTTCCTTCAAACATCCGTATCCACAAAATTGATTTGTGAAGGATGAGAGGGGCTGAATGACAACACAGGGGGTTGATCACTTGCCTTGCAAGCAACCTGGTTCAATCCCTGGTACCTATGCACCACTAGGAGTGATCCCTGAGCACAGCCAGGTATGGCCCAACAGCAAACAAACAAAAAAAAATAATCAGAGAAGCCGAAGAGATAGGACAGTGGAGATGTTTGCTTTGCAAATGGCCAAACTAAGTTTGATCCCCAGCACCCCACATCGTTCCCAAGTACCACCAGGAGTAACCCTTGAGTGCAGAGCCAGGAGGAAACCCTGAGATATACCTTATAATCAGATGCCAGTCGAGTTTACCCACCCTGGGTCTCCCCAGCTCTCTATTTTTTTCAGTTTAGGGACCACACCCAGCAGCACTCATGGGTTACTCCTGGCTCTGTGCTCAGAAATCACTCCTGGTAGGCTCAGGGGACCATACGGGATGCTGGGGATCAAACCTGGGTTAGCCACATACAAAGCTTCCACTGTCCTATCTCTTCGGCTTCTCTGATTATTCTTTTTGTTTAGTGTTGGGCCATACCTGGCAGTTCTCAGGATGTACTCCTGGCTCCTCCCCACAGTTCTATCACTCTGGACCCACCCCACTCTTTCTTTTTTCCCCTTGAAGTTATTCCCAGTATTGCTCAGAGGTAATCCCAGAGTGGGGCTGATCCTGGGTCTCCTCTAACACACACATGCACGTACACACATTCTGGCCCCTGCTCAGCAGGAACTGGGGTGTGCGGTTCTACCCTCGGGTCTGGTGGACAACTCAGATTCTAGAAACTCACCCAGATCCTGGAAGCTCATTTATTTCCATCAGAGATTGTGTTCGAGTTCCAGAGTTTGGCATCCAGACAAAAAATGTCCGAACAAAATTATGACGGGTTTAAAAATAGCCAACTGATTCATCATCCCATCCTCTTCCAAAAGAGTCTGGGAAAGAGGGCCTGGAGAGATAGCACAGCGGCGTTTGCCTTGCAAGCAGCCGATCCAGGACCAAAGGTGGTTGGTTCCAATCCCGGTGTCCCATATGGTCCCCCGTGCCTGCCAGGAGCTATTTCTGAGCAGATAGCCAGGAGTATCCCCTGAGCACCGCTGGGTGTGGCCCAAAAACCAAAAACCAAAAAAAAAAGGAGTCTGGGAAAAAAGCTGGAGTATTAGCACATCAGTAAGGTGTTTATTTGCCTTGCATGTGGCCATCTCATGATGGACCTGGGTTCAATCCCCGGCATCCCATATGGTCCCCTGAACCTGCCAGGCGTGATATCTGAGTGCAGAGCCAGGTGTAAACCCTGAGTGCCGCTGGGTGTGATCCAAAAACCAAAAATCAAAATAAAGAGTCTTAGAAAGGTGGGGTGGGTTTCCAATGTCAAGTTAGAAGCACTTCAGAGGGTCACACACACACACCACTTTGTGCACCTTTGATTCCCTCATTCAGGAGAAGAGGCTGAGAGCATTAGGGTCCTCAGGAGACAGAAGAGGATAAAGGGCCAAACCTTAGGAATGGCACAATAGCACAGAAGGGAGAGCGCTGGCAACTGACCTTGGTTCAAATCCCTGGAGTCCCATATGAACCCCACTCAAGCCTACGAGGAGTAGTTTCCTGAGTTCAGAGCCAAGAAGTAAGCCCTGAGCACAGTAATGGTATGACTCAAAAATGAACTACATAAATAAAATGTGGGTGTCAAAGAGATCAGACAGGTGGGGCTGGAGCAAAAACACAGTGGGGAAGGCATTTGGCTTGCACATGGCCGCCCTCGGGATTCCACAAGCCTGCCAGGATTATGGCATTTGCTTTGCTTGCAACTAACCATCCCTAGAACTGCAAATGGTCTGCCCCCACCCAGCACTGCCAGGAAGGATCATTGAGCAGAGCCAGGAGGGAGCCCTGAGTACCACCAAGTAGTGACCCAAAACTTGCCAAATATTAAATTTTAAAATGTGTTTTAGGGGCTGGAGCAGTGGCTCAGCGGTAGGGTATTTGTCCTGCACGCAACTGACCTATGACAGGACCGTGGTTCAATCCCTCGGCGTCCCATATGGTCCCCATGCCAGGAGCGATTTCTAAGTGCATAGCCAGAAGTAACCCCTGAGTGTTACCAGGTGTGGCCCAAAAACCAATAAATAAAAGTTGTTTTACTAGCAAGAAAAAAAGACAATGATAATAAAATTGCCTGGACTCATACTTAGGAGGTAGTGATGCATTTTCTGATTACTTCTGTCTCTATGTCAATACATATACTCACTTTTCTCACCTGAGACATCTGCCCAGTGGCCCAGAATTCTAATGGGAGCTGGTGTCTGTCACAAGACTGAGCCTAAAGCCACCTGTCCCCATACTTCTCTCCCATGGAAGGATAGCCACCATGTAGTAAAATTCGCTTTGCCCCAGAACTTTGCCTTCGTTTGGAGAGGCTATTCCTCAGACACAAAACTCATGAAGAAGCCAGGCCAGTCATCTGAAGACAATGATGAAATGGCAGGTCCCCAGAAGCACTGCCACCCTCAATTGGACACTCAGTACCTCGTGTGTCCAAAACACACCCTGCCCTCCTCACAGAAAAAAGAATCAAAATCAGCATATCCAGTGCCATCACAATTGTCCAGCCATGTACCAGTTCCAGAGAAGAAACTCCCATTGATAAGCAAATTTGCAGAAGAAGCTATTTTGATAAGCAAGTGAACATGTATCCAAGCCTTCTTTTTTTTTTTTCTTTTTTTTTGGGGGGGGTTTTGGGCCACACTCGGCGGTGCTCAGGGGTTACTCCTGGCTGTCTGCTCAGAAATAGTTCCTGGCAGGTACGGGGGACCATATGGGACACCGGGATTCGAACCAACCACCTTTGGTCCTGGATCGGCTGCTTGCAAGGCAAACACGCTGTGCTATCTCTCCAGGCCCGTATCCAAGCCTTCTAAGGCCTCAGACCCAAGTCTAGCTGCCTGCATCAGAACACACACACCACAGAATCCCATTCAAGGATTCAACTTACAAAGTTAATTTAGGGGCCGGCGTGGTGGCGCTAGAGGTAAGGTGTCTGCCTTGCCAGCGCTAGCCTAAGAAGGACCACGGTTCGATTTCCCCCCCACCCCCACCCCCACCCCCGCATCCCATATGGTCCCCCAAGCCAGGTGTGGCCCAAAAAAAAAAAAAAGTTAATTTAGTATGAAATTTCTTTTTTTGGCTTTTGGGTCACACCCGGCGGTGCTCAGGGGTTACTCCTGGCTGTCTGCTTAGAAATAGCTCCTGGCAGGCACAAGGGACCATATGGGACACCGGGATTCGAACCAACCACCTTTGGTCCTGGATCGGCTGCTTGCAAGGAGGCAAACGCCGCTGTGCTATCTCTCCAGGCCCAGTATGAAATTTCTTAAACTGTGAGTCTTGCACCTTAATGTGGGCGAGTAAGCAATAAAAAAAGCAACATGAGGCCAGAGAGATAGCATGGAGGTAGGGCGTTTGCCTTGCAGAAGGATGGTGGTTCGAATCCCAGCATCCCATATGGTTCCCCAAGCCTGCCGGGAGCAATTTCTGAGCGAAGAGCCAGGAGTAAAACCTGAGCGCTGCCCGGTGTGACCCAAAAACCAAAAAATATAAAATAAAATAAAATGGCAACAGTCAAGGTTTCTGAATCCAATGAGCAGAACATGCAATGTATCTAAGCCAACTCAAGAAGGGGATACACTGGGGCCGGAGAGATAGCACGGAGGTAAGGCGTTTGCCTTGCATGCAGAAAGTTGGTGGTTTGAATCCCGGCATCCCATATGGTCCCCCAAGCCTGCCAGGAATGATTTCTGAGCCTAGAGCCAGGAGTAACCCCTGAGCACTGCTGGGTGTGACCCCAAAACTAAAAAAAAAAAAAAAAAAAAAGAGGGGATACACAAGGGGTCAGAGATAGGGTATCAAAGAAGGCATTTGACTTGCCAAGAATCCACATTTCACAGGCCCAGTTATATCCTGGTCCCATAGTTCCCTGCTCCCCCCAAAGCATCACTTTTGAGCACCAAGTTAGAAAACATCCCAGCACGACTGGTGTGATCCCGAAACAAATTCTAAAAGGCCGTTTAAGGAGGGATTGGGTTCATCCCTGATACTATACAGAAAAATTAAGAAATCTGGTTTAGGGCCCGGAGAGATAGCACAGCGGTGTTTGCCTTGCAAGCAGCCGATCCAGGACCAAAGGTGGTTGGTTCGAATCCCGGTGTCCCATATGGTCCCCCGTGCCTGCCAGGCGCTGTTTCTGAGCAGACAGCCAGGAGTAACCCCTGAGCACAGCCAGGTGTGGCCCAAAAACCAAAAAAAATAAATAAAAAATTTTACAGATTCTGTTTGTTAAATATTTACTTTCTTTGCGGTAACCATTCACAAATAAACTTCTTTCTTTCTTTCTTTCTTTCTTTCTTTCTCTCTCTCTCTCTCTCTCTCTCTCTCTCTCTCTTTCTTTCTTTCTTTCTTTCTTTCTTTCTTTTTTTTGGTTTTTGGGCCACACCCGGCTGTGCTCAGGGGTTACTCCTGGCTGTCTGCTCAGAAACAGCTCCTGGCAGGCACGGGAGACCATATGGGACACCGGGATTCGAATCAACCACCTTTGGTCCTGGATCGGCTGCTTTCGAGGCAAATGCTGCTGTGCTATCTCTCCGGGCCCAACTTCTTTCTTTTTAATGTTTACCAAGAATGGGGGTTTTGTTGTTGCTTTTTTCTTTTTTTTTTTTTTACATAATCTGGGTAAAATTCAACTCAGATTTCTCAGTGCGTCACTGCAGACACCTGGCACGGCTCTACCGATTGGCTAAACACCACACACACCCCAAGCTTAGCTGTTAGGGCCCAGCCGAGCTCCAGAATTCAGCAAAGGGCATAAAATACTTAAGTGGATAAAGGCCAGGAGGGGGGCGGGGAGGAAATACTAGAAATGTGAACTTTACCCGTCCAAAAAAGAGCTTTTTAAGAATGGAGGTTTCAAGTTATACTGGATGGGATTGGAGCAATCATACAGAAGGGAGGGCACTTGCCTTGCATTGGGCTGACCTGGGTTCGATCTCCAGTATTCAATATGGCTCTCCAAGCCCAACCAGGAGTGACCCCTGAGCATCACCAGGTGTGACTCAAAAAACAGCAATTTAAAAAGGGGGGCCAAAGCAACAGCACAATGAGGAAGGCATTTGCCTTGCACATGGCCAACCTGGGTTCAATCACTGGCATCCCACATGGTCCCCGAACACTGTTGGTAATGACTCCTGAGCACAGAACCAGGAGTAACTTCTGAGCACCACCGGTGTGTCCCAAAAACAAAACCAAAAAAAAAAAAAAAAAAAAACTTAAATTGGGTTCTTTGAGGTTTTTGAGGCAATTCTGATGTAAAATTTCCTTTTTGTTTTGAGGAGGTAATGTTATCTGCTCATTTGAAGTCAGTCTTTCCTTCCTCCCTCCCTCCCTCTCTGCCTCCCTCCTTCCCTCCTTCCTTCCTTCCTTCCCTCCTTCCTTCTTCCTTCCTTTTCCTTCCTTCCTTCCTGCCAGCCAGCCTACCTGTCCGCCTGCCTGCCTGTCTTTCGTTTTGGGGTCCTCACTGGGTGATGCTCAGATCTTACTCCTGGCTCTGGTCAGGGATCACTCCAGGGGGTTCTCAGGGGACCTTCCAGGATACCAGAGATCCAACCGGAGTCTGCCTGCCCGCGTGCAAGACCAGCGCCTCCCAGGCATCTCTTCCACAGCCAGGAACTGGGAGGCGGGCCCAGGATGGGCCCAAGAAAAATAGTGGATTCCAACGGAGCTAGGAAGCATCTGCATGAGAAAGAACACTCCCAGGTTCAAGGCTACACCCAGACAGTAAACCAAGAGCTGGCACAGGGCTCGCCCTAACCGCCACAAACCGGGTTTCGATGCTGGCTACCCCACAGAGGATCCACGAGCACTGAGCCCGGAGTCAGCCAGCCCTGAGGATGGCCTGCTGTGGCCCCCCTCAAAAAAATTGGGCAGAATGATCAGAGCCGAGAAAGAAAGAGGAGCTGGGCCTCCTACACACACACACAACTACCCAAAGTCGTGTCTAAAGAACATATGCACACAATCTGGACGGATCTAATGCACACACACACTTCAACTACCCAAAGTCGAGGTTCGCTTTGGACGTGTCTAATGCACACACACACACACACACACACACACACACACACACACACACACACACACACACACACACCCCTGCTACCCAAAGACAAGCTAAGCGCCCGCATTTGGACATAGGGTTCGCTGGGGGAGAGGACAGGGGAGAGGCGGGCAGTGGAGTGGCAGCGCCCCGAAACCCCCCTCCCTCATCCCCGGGTCCAAGGAGGTCGCCCACCCTTTGCTGCACCCCCTCAGGCTGACCCTGGAAGTCCATGCGCCCCCCAAAGGCCCCTCCCCGGCCTTGGGGTGCGCGCGCGCCAGGCCGGAGCGCAGACGCGGGGCGCTCCGGGGTCTCTGCGTGGGCTCCAGGGAGGCGGGTGGCCCAGACAGTCAGGGCTGCGGGGGCGCTGGAGGCGGGAAATGGAACACCCGCATTTCGGGGATCGAGTACGGGAGCCCCCCCAGCTCCGCCCGCACCTCCCGGGCCTCGCGCCCCGCTGCGCGCCACGTACACGGACCGCGGAGGCGGGGCCTGCCCGCAGGCCCAAAGCGGGGACCCCCCCTAGAATCCAGGCCCGGGCCGGCCCGCCCGTAGCCCTCGGCCGCCCGCTGAGCCAGGGTGCGCATCTGCATGGCTGTCCGGGGAGCCCCGAACGCGTCCCGCCGTAGGGGGGATACCTGGTGCGTCTGGGCAGCGGGAGCGGAGCAGACAGGTCGGCGCAGCCCCGCTCTCCCCCTTTAAGGCGCGGCCTCCGCCCCGCCCCCGGAACGCCCTCTGCTCCCATTGGCTATTGTGGAGGGCCGGCAGCCAATAGAGTGTGCCCGTATACGCTCCGCCCACACAGCGAGTGTGCGTCACAGTCCGACCTCCGACGGAGCGGCCTGGAATTCTGGGCTCCTGTGCTGCAGGTCCGGCGGTGCCCCAGCCCTTTCTCTTCCACCTCCCACCTCCAGAAGGATGTCAGGGATGACATGGCAGCATTCAGCCCACACTTTTGCTTACCTAGGTCTCCCCGCTTTCCCCATGCCCACCTAATAATGATGCTTTCTTTGGCCTAACCATTTTCCTGGTGGGGTTTGCTAGCATTTAATTAATTTCCACTTTAATTTAATTAATTAAATTTGAATTTTGTGTGTGTGTGTGTGTGTGTGTGTGTGTGTGTGTGTGTGTGTGTGTGGTTTTGGGGTCACACCCTGCAGTGCTCAGGGATGATTTCTGGCTCCAGGTTCAGAAATTGCTCCTGGCAGGCATGGGGGGGACCATATGGGAAACCAGGATTCAAACCGATGACCTCCTGCATGAAAGGCAAACGCCTTACCTCCAAGCTATCTCTCCAGCCCCAATTAAATTTAAATTTTAAAAATTAAATTAATTGATTTAATTAAGTCCACTTTATTTCAGGGGGGAGGACGTTGGGCCAAGGGGCTGTCTCCAGTAGTGTTGCTCAGGGTATTGTGCGATGCTGGGGTCTTACCTGGACATCCCCCCAACCCCCATGCGCTGTTGTCTTTTGAATGAGCCCTCCAACCCTCTGTACCGCCTTCCTATTTGGACCTTCACAGTCTATGGACTTTCCAGCTGTCCTTGTACGGAGCAGCTAAGGCACCTTCTGTCAGGTTATGACCCACCCATACTCTTCAGCTGCTGTGGAACCCAAGTTTTCAACTTAGGGTATTTTCTTTTTTCTTTTTTTTGGGGGGTTGGTTTTTTTAGGGGGTCACACGGGGCAACAATCGGGTTATTCCTGGCTCTAAGCTCAGAAATTGCTCCTGGCAGGCTCGGGAGACCACATGGGATGCCAGGAATCGAATCACCGTCCTTCTGCATGCAAGGCAAATGCCCTATCTCTATGCTATCTCTCTGGCCCCCACTTAGGGTATTTTCAATTTAATATGGGCTGATGGATTCCTTAGTATCATCTGTAGTGGACAGGGGACAGAAAACTGTCAAAGGGAGAAGGAAAGTGACTCAGCCCTGTCCCATTATGAGGAGCAAACACAGCCCAACTCCACCCTGTGCTACTACAGACACCATAGGGTCCGCTCAGGGCCTTCGGGAGCTGTTTACAGATTCCAGAGAAAGAAGAGGCTGTCCATCTGCAGTGGCTCTCCCTGCCCCCAAGGACAGAGGACAGTCAAGGTTCTCCCTGGTCTGAATCTCTCAGGAAGCCCTGGAAGAGCTGCTGAAAAGCTCCTGGGACACCAAACAGGGAAGGGGGCAGCCAAAGGGGAGCTTCTGGGCCCCAGGGTGAGGGCAGGGAAAGAATGTAGTAGGACCAGCAACACCTACTGCAAACACAGGTCCCACCAAGCACCAGTAGGGACTTGGAACTTGGATCCTCACCGTTTTTTTTTTTGTTTGTTTGTTTGTTTTTGGCCACACCCGGCGGTGCTCAGAGGTTTCTCCTGGCTGTCTGCTCAGAAATAGCTCCTGGCAGGCACGGGGGACCATATGGGACACCGGGATTTGAACCAACCACCTTTGGTCCTGGATCGGCTGCTTGCAAGGCAAACGCCGCTGTGCTATCTCTCCGGGCCCTGGATCCTCACCGTTTTGTCTGTCCTAGACAAACCTAGAGTTTAGACCAAGATTGTGTAGAACTGTTGTGGTCCCCTCCTCTGGAATGCATTTAGAGAAGCTTTGGCCTTTTAGTACTTTGATACCCTTTCCCAGACCCAAAGACAGCATGATTAATTTGTAGGAAGTTAGGCCCAAGACATCTAAGAAGAAGCTTTCTTTCTCTGCTCAAAAAAATCTCTCCTATATCCAGAACTGAAACTGACTCTAAAACCATTCCCAGGACCAGAATGGTGCTACAGTGGAGAGGACACTTGCCTTGCTTGCAGCCAACATGAGTTCACTCCCCAGCACCCCAATAGTCCCCCCAAGCACCACCATGAGTGAATCCTGAGAATTAATTCCTGAGCATTGCAGTATGACCCCCAAACCAAAATAAAATAATTCTCAGAGTTTAGAATCACCAGCTAGAATCAGAAGCTAGGGGTAGGGTGCTTCAGACGGAGTGGGGGAGCCGTGGTCCCCCAAGATCTGACAGACTGAACACGTCAGAATATGTTGCAATGGTTTTGAGCTCTCAGATAAATAAGGTTGCTCTTTAACAAAAATAAAAAAGAGCTCATTTACACAAAACTGCTGAGAATGTCTGTACTTTATCTTTGCTCTTATCAGGAAAGAGGCAGTACATTCTGTAAGCATAGGATTTGATGGTTTATTAGTTATTTTTCAACTGAAGGTAGCCTTGGAGTCTACTATGGTTGATGGTTTTTAGTCCAGAAAACCCACTTTGTAGGGTAGAGTTGCACAGAACTTTATGAAGATTTGGGGGATGTGATTGAGCCATACCAGGTGATGCTCTGAAGTTACTTCCAGCAGTGTCCAAGGGACCATGCAGTGCTAAGCGGCTCCTGCCTGCAAAATACATGCAGTGAACTATCCCTCCATCATCAAGGGTGGGGATTATTTACGGTTCAGGGGATCCAACCCAGGTCCTCACACATAGTGCTTTTTACTGAGCTGTACCTCTGGCTCCTAAGAAGATTTTTTTTTTTTTTTTTTTTTTTTTTTGGTTTTTGGGTCACACCCGGCGGTGGTCAGGGGTTACTCCTGGCTGTCTGCTCAGAAATAGCTCCTGGCAGGCACGGGGGACCATATGGGACACTGGGATTCGAACCAACCACCTTTGGTCCTGGATCGGCTGCTTGCCAGGCAAACGCCACTGTGCTATCTCTCCGGGCCCCTCCTAAGAAGATTTTGAGCTTCTAAAGTTAAACTCAAGTCTCAAGACTCACAGACTCAAGTCATTAACTATACAAGTTCCATAAAACTAGAAGATAAAAATAAAGACCAGGGGCCATACAGATAGTTCAGAGGCCTGGAGCTCACTCCGAGCTCCAGGTTCAATGCCCAGGCACCACTAGGACTGACCTCTGAGCCTTGTCAGAGTAGACTTAAAAAATTAAAAAAATAGAGAGAAAGAGGAAGGAAGAGAGGAAAAGAAAGAGGAAGGAAGAGAGGAAAAGAGAGAGAAAGAAAGAAAGAAAGAAGAATGAAAGAAAAGAAAGAAAGAAAGAAAGGAAAGAAAGAAGAAAGAAAAGAAAGAAAAGAAAGAAAAGAAGAAAAGAAAAAAGAAAGAAAGAAAGAAAGAAAGAAAGAAAGAAAGAAGAAGAAGGAAGGAAGGAAGGAAAGGAAGGAAGGAAGGAAGGAAGAAAGAAAGAAGAATAAGAAAAAGAAAGAAAGAAAAGAAAGAAAGAAAGAAAGAAGAAAAGAAAGAAAGAAAAGAAAGAATAAGAAGAAGAAAGAAAGAAAGAGGGAGGGAGGGAGGGAGGGAGGGAGGGAGGGAGGGAGGAAGGAAGGAAGGAAGGAAGGAAGGAAGGAAGGAAGGACGGAAGGAAGGGAAGGAAGGAAGGAAGGAAGGAAGGAAGGAAGAAAGAAAAAGAAAGAAAGAGAAGAAAAGAAAAAGAAAGAAAGAAAGAAAGAAAGAAAGAAAGAAAAGAAAGAAAAGAAAGAAAAGAAAGAAAGAAAGAAAGAAAGAAAGAAAGAAAACAGAAAAGAAAGAAAGAAAAGAAAGAAAGAAAAGAGAAAGAAAGAAAGAAAGAAGAGAGAGAGAGAGAGAAAGAAAGATGAGAGAGAGGAAGGAAGGAATGAAGGAAAGAGAGGGAGGAAGGAAGGAAGGGAAGAAAGAAAAAAGAAAGAAAGAAAGAAAGAAGAAAGAAGAAAGAAAGAAAGAAAGAAAGAAAGAAAGAAAGAAAGAAAGAAAGAAAGAAAGAAAGAAAGAAAGAAAGAAAAGAAAGAAAGAAAGAAAGAAATAAAGAAAGAAAGAAAGAAAGAAAGAAAGAAAGAAAGAAAGAAAGAAGAAAGAGAGAAAGAAAGAAAGAGAGAGAAAGAAAGAGAGAAAGAAAGAAAGAAAGAAAGAAAGAAAGAAAGAAAGAAAAAGAAAGATAAGAAAGAAAGAGAAGAAAGAAAGAAAAGAAAGAAAGAAAGAAAGAAAGGAAAGAAAGAAAGAAAGAAAGAAGAGGAAGGAAAGGAAGAAGGAAGGAAGAAAGAAAGAAGAGAAAGAAAGAAGAAAGAAAGAAAGAAAGAAAGTAAAGAAAGAAAGGAAAGAAAGAAAGAAAAGAAAGAAAGAAAGAAAGAAAGAAAGAAAGAAGAAAGAGTAAGAAAGAAAGAAAGAAAGAAAGAAAGAAAGAAAGAAAGAAAGAAAGAGAAAGAAAGAAGAGAAAAAAGAAAAGAAAGAAGAAAGAGAAAGAAACAAAAATGAAAGAAGGAAGAAGAAAAAAGGAAGGAAGAAGAAAGAAAGAAAAGAAGAAAGGAAGGAAGGGGCCCGGAGAGATAGCACAGCAGTGTTTGCCTTACAAGCAGCCGATCTAGGACCTAAGGTGGTTGGTTGGAATCCCGGTATCCCATATGGTCCCCTATGCCTGCCAGGAGCTATTTCTGAGCAGCCAGGAGTAACCCCCTGAGCACTGCCAGGTGTGGCCCAAAAACAAAAAAAAAAAAAAAAAAGGAGGAAGGAAGAAAAGAGGAAGGAAGGAGGAAGGAAGGAAGGAAGGAAGGAGGAAGGAAGGAAGGAAGGAAGGAAGGAAGGAAGGAAGGAAGGAAGGAAGGAAGGAAGGAAGGAAGGAAGGAAGGAAGGAAGGAAGGAAGGAAGGAAGGAAGGAAGGAAGGAAGGAAGGAGGCACAGAAATATTAGTCCAAAATTTCTTGTTTGGTTTTTGGACCACACCCAGCAGTGTTCAGGATCACTCCTTGAAGTGCCCTGAGGTCAGCTGCAAGTCATACAAATGTCTTAGCCCCTGTCCCTCCCCTTTCTATCTCTCTCTGTCTCTCTCTTTCTGTCTTTCTGTCTCTGTCTCTCTCTCCCCCTGAGTTGCAACTGTCATGGATGATCAGAATCACAAGATTTCAGTCCAGATCTGTTGATCCAGAAGCATTTTCAGAACTTCTCCATCCTAGTTATAGACTCACATTGAGTGCTGAGCATCACTCAGCAAAAGTTGTGAAGCCCTGGGTTCTCTGAGGTACTCAGTGTGGTCTCTTCAGCACCACCCCTCAGCGCATCTCCTCTCAACACTGCTGGGTTTTATTCAAAAACAAAAAGTGAAAGCAGGACTAACCTGCTCCTTGTGGCTTAAGTCCTCCAGGAGCCACATGAAGGTGCTCACGGGATCAGAGAGCTCATTAGTCTGTGAAAGGTTCAAATATTGGAGCTAGGAAGACAGCACGATGGAAAAGGTGCTTCCCTTACATATGACCAACTGGGGTTTGATCCTCTGGTTCCCTTTATGGTCCCCTGAGCCTCTCCAGCAGTGATCCCTAAACACAAAGTCAGGAGTAAATACAGGGCCAGTTGTGGCCCAAAAACAAAACACAAAATGTTGGACTAGCATATTTGCATCCTGGTATTTCTTTTTAGTTGTTATTGTTGTTGTTGTTGTTGCTGTTCTTGTTTGGAGGACCATACAAATCATGGCTGTGCTCAGAGTTTATTCCTGATTCTGCATACAGGAATTATTCCTGGTGTGTCTTGGTGTCCGGACCATATGGGGTACTGGGAGAGTAACTCTGAGTTGGCTGCAAGCAAGGCAATTGTCCCTACACCCTACCCACAATTCAGAGAGGCTCTGGGCCCTCTCCCCTCTCTCTCTCTCTCTCTCTCTCTCTCTCTCTCTCTCTCTCTCTCTCTGTCTCTCTCTCTCTCTCTCTTTCTCTCTCTCTCTCCTCTTTTCTCTCTCATTCTCTTGCTCTCTCTTGGTCTCTCTATTTCTCTCTCTCTCACACACACATACACACACTCTCTCTCTCTCTTTCTCTCTTTTTCAAGGACATACCTGGCAGAACACCAATCAGTGGTGAGGCCCAAAAACCAAAGTTGTAACTACATCAAAGGAAAAGGCAGAAGAGGGAAGTCCATTCTGATCCCTGAGTTAGTCAGTAACCTGGGAACAAGTTCTTTATTTTTTCCTTTTATTTTAAATACTGTGGTTGCAAAATTGTTCATAATTGAATTTCAGTTTTACAATATCCACCACCTTTCACCCATGAACATTTCCCATCACCAATGTCCAGAGGAACAATTTCTAACTCTTCAGCTCTCTTGCTTTCTTTCTATTTCCCTCTTGGAATTTCTTAGGACCTGGGAGGCCTCCAGGGCTTGGACTGGTTGAAGGGGTGGCCCAGCTGCCAAAAGAGACAGGCTGGTGGTGAAGCCCAGTGGATCTTCTTATTCACCCTAGACTATATTCACACACACACACACACACACACACACACACACACACACACACACACACAAAACAAAAAGATTTTGCCGGGTCACACACTCAGCACCCGCTATCACTTGTGTGCAGCTGCGGTCGAACTGACATAACTTGTGTGTGTCTGCCTGAGACAGAGTCCCTGTGTCAAGGACACACAGCAGACAGACAGGCACACAGACAGGCAGTGGCATGGGCCATTCCAGCCAGATGGCACCAGAGATGCGGACGATGCCCGGACGGCAGATCTGAGCTTCCATCACGTGCCAATATCTCAGAATTTCTCAGCTGAAATATTGGCTCTGAAGCCAAAGGAACAGGATCAAAGGGTGGAGTCCTAAATTCAATCTTTAGGACCAAAGTTCCCCTTGAGCATCTCTGGGCTGCCCCCCCCTAAAAAAAGGCTAGTTGTAATTCTCAAGCACTATTGAGTGTGTGCACTCCTTGCTCTGCCCTCCAAAAAATAAAAGTAAGAATTGGTTCTGAGGTCCCAGGATGTAAGTCAGTAAGAGGGCACATCCCTTTCATGCATGAAACTTCAAGTTCAATCCCAGCACCATCTCACATCTATTGTTGTGATCCCTGGTGGCCTTGTGACCTCCAGTGTGAAGAATGTTCAACCCCCAGGAAGCATGTACCAAAAACGTTTGAGCACCACAACCCGGCCTGTGCATTCAGATACTGCAGGCTAAAATATGGGGGTAAAAAGGCAAAATTCTTGGTTCTCCCTTTAGTGCTTGTGCAGCTCCGACAACTTCTAAGGGGTCATTCGTAGAGATGCTTGGGAACCAAGTGATGCCAGAGATCAAACCCTGGGCTCCTGTTTATATTTGGTCACTACATCTGGTGATGCTCAGAGCTTACTGCTGTCTCTGTGTTCAGGGGACTAAGTTGGATGGGATGTGCACAAGGTCAGCTTGCTTCCAGCTGCTACTCCAGCCCTCCCCAGGCCCAACTAGTGCCTCTGACATTTGCCTCCCAGATGATTCTTACCTAAATCCCATGGAAGAATTGTAGCTGCAGCTCTGAAAACTTTTCTGCGTGAGATGCCTTGACTGACTTCCCAGGCCAGAGGGATCCAAGAGGCTCCCCACTTCAACCCTGCCTGACCTCTGCCTGATCATGCTGTGTGACCTGCTGAGTCATGTGTGGTGAATTTACTGTGTGTAAATTAGGCTATAAGAAGGTCATAACTTCCCAGCCTAAGTTATTTTGACCTCTTCTTCCTTTTCTCTTTCTTTTCTTTCCTTTTTTTTTTTTTTTTTTTTTTGGTTTTTGGGTCACACCCGGTGAACACTCAGGGGTTACACCTGGCTATGCGCTCAGAAGTCACTCCTGGCTTGGAGGACCATATGGGACACCGGGGATCGAACCACGGTCCGTCCTAGGCTAGCACTGGCAAGGCAGACACCTTACCTCTAGTGCCACCGCGCCGGCCCCTTTTTTCTCTTTCTTTTTCTGCTCTCCAGTGCCAGGCATAGAACCCAAAATCCTACCATGTAAAGCATGTGCTGCTCCAGTGAGCATCCTTCAGGCTCCCAGACTATACATAAACTTTTCTTTGTGGGGCCAGAGAGAGAGTGCAGCGGTAGAGTGTTTACTTGCATGCGGCTGACCCAGGATCGACTGGTTCAATTCCCGGCACCTCATATGGTCCCTTGAGCCTACCTGGGGCAATTTCTGAGTGTAGAGCCAGGAGTAACCTCTGAGTGTCACCTGGTGTGATCCAAACAAAAACAAAACAAAACAAAAAACTTTTCTTTGTTTTTATTTGGGGTCACATCTGGCACTGCTCGGGGCTTACTTCTGACTGCACTCAGGAATCACTCCTGGAAGCGCTTGGGAAAATATACGTGGTGCTGGAAATAGAACTCCAAGTGGCCATGTCAAGGCAAGTGTGCTACCCACTATGCTCTTTTTCTGACCCCAGACTATAAGCATTTTTTTTTACTTTTTTTTTTTTAGAGACTTTTGTTAAAAGGAGATCCTGTCTCCCTTTAAAAAAGGGATATTTGGGGCCACACCTGGTGATGCTCAGGGGTTACTACTCCTAGCTATGTGCTCAGAAATCACTCCTGACTTGGGGGACCATATGGGATGCTGGGAGATCGAACTACTGTCCATCCTAGGCTAGTATGCGCAAACAGATGCCTTACAGCTCAGCGCCGCCGCTCTGGCCCTGAGAGAGATTTTATTTTAAAGGGAGATTTTGTAGCCTCCCACTGTCCCTCTGCATGCTATTTTCAGGGTGACAAGCTGACCTACCAACTCACTGTGTATCTGGCCCTCTGGTTAGAGAAAGGAAACAGCAGGCAGGTGGCCTTTGTGAGAAAAGGGACATGGTGTCTTCAAAGCCTATCTGGCTTCAAGCTCTTTCTTTCCCTCTCTCCAAAAAGCCAGGTGATTTGGGGAAAGTCCTCTGACTTAGGATGAAGAACTGTTCTTTATATGTGCTTCCTACCTCAGTACATGCCCAAGTGCTAAAAGCCTGTTACCCAGGACCTGTGAGTCTAGACAGAAGACACTGATTGTGTCAGTGGCTTGAGGTTTAAGATAGAACGGGGGCCAGGGGGGACCTCTGATAGGGGGAATAGTGACTTTAGAGAGAGGACACAGTGTGCTCAAAAGCTGGAATAGAAAAGGATGATGAAACTGGAGAAAAAATAGATTTAGATGTGGTCAGCCCAGATTTGATCCCCAGCACTACAGAATTCTGGAGCTGCATCAGGAAATTATCCCTGAGCACAGAGCCAGGAGTGAGCGTTGAACAGTGCTGAGGTAGCCACAAAACAAACCAAAAATAATCATCTTTTTTTTTAATGCTTCTGTTTTGGGGTTACATCCATGTGTTCTTAGGGATCACTCCTATTCCTGCACTCAGAGATTACTCCTGGAGGGACCAGATGAGGTACCAGTAGAGATCAAACCTGGATCTACAACATGTAAAGTTTTTACCCACTGTGCTATCTCCACCCCCCTCACCCCGTCTCTCCTTTTTCAATATTGAAACAAAATGCTTGCCCTGTTGTGTGAACATGTGACTTAGGTGGAGACATACTAGATATCAGAGCTAAGAGCCTTGAAGTTCTTATGAAGATGTGGCCCAAATCTCAAGGTCAAAGACTCCCTTGCCCCTGCTGAGAAAGTCTGTGGTCAATGGCAGAATCAACTGCTCCTCTCTTGGCCCTGGGCCAAGCCATTTCTTCACAGCAAGCAATTCCCCTCAGAAGAGCAGCAATAGGTTAAAGTGAAAAATGTGGTTAAATATTTAAGCAGTGAGCTAAGCATCATTTATTTGGAAAATATTGACACAGCTCATTCGTTAAGAAATAAACTAAGAGAACCCTCAAGTACTAGTTGAATATTGACCTCCTGATCAATTGAAGTACTAAAAAGTTTAGTGTCTTTTGCAACGATGTTTCTGATGGGTTTGAGGATGGTCATCGCCAAATGCAAAACAAGGATTTTTGGAATCATTCATCTTTACCTTAATCAGTATGGTTTATCAAATTTCATCTCCCTTAACCACTCTATGGCTTCTTTAAATACAAAAACCTCACCTGGAGGTACCGGAGAGATAGCATGGAGGTAGGGTATTTGCCTTGCATGCAGAAGGACGATGGTTCGAATCTGGCATCCCATATGGTCCCCCAAGCCTGTCAGGAGCGATTTCTGAGCATAGAGCCAGGAGTAACCCCTGAGCGCTGCCAGGTGTGACCCAAAAAACAAAAACAAAAGCAAAAAACTCACTGGAGGGGCCAGAGTGATAGCACAGTGGTCGGGCATTTGCTTTGCACGTGACTGATCTGGGACAGACCCAGGTTTAATTCCTGGCATCCCATATAGTCCCCCAAGCCTGCCAGGAGCATTTTTTTCTTTTTCTTTTTCTTTTTTTGCTGGAAAGGTCCCCAGACCCCTGTGTTTCATCTCAATTCATCTTTGTCTGGATTATTTCCTGTGGTAGCCCTGTTCCAGACCCACTGCTTCTTCTTCTCCCTCAGGATTGGGGTGAAAGAAGTTATTTACAAAGGATAACTTTTATGACTTTTCTTTGGAGAACTTTTTTTTTTTATTTTATCGATTGATTGATTGATTGATTGGGGTTACTGCTGACTCTGCACTCAGAAACTGCCCTGGCAGGCTGGGGAACCATATGGGATGCTGGGAATCGAACCAGATCCCTCCCGGATCAGCCACTTGCAAGGCAAATGCCCTACCACTGTGCTGTCTCTCTGGCCCCAGGCCTCTATGCTCAGAAATCACTCCTGGCTGGCTCAGGGGACACTATGAGATGCCGAAGACAGAGCCAGGTCAATATGTGTAAGGCAAGCACCCCACCCGCTGTGCTATTGTCCAAGCCCCCCTTTCCAGACTTTTGTAACACTAAAAGGCTGTCACCTCTGACATTACCTGAGACATATCTATAGGATAATGTTCTAAGAGTCAGCTTGCCCAGTGGAAGTGACTCACATTTGTGAGCTGGAGACTAAATCCTTCCACTCTGCAAAGAGGACATAAAGCAGTGATAACCCCTCACAGGCCTTCGTCCCTGCAAAGGACATCGTGAGGAAATTTATCCAAAAATTTAGACCAGGACCAAAGAGATAGTCCAGTGGGTAGGGCACTTGCCTTGTAAGTGGCTGACTTGGGTTTGATCCCTGGCATCCTATTTGGTCCTGGAGTAACCCCTGAGTACTGCCAGATGATCCAAAAACTTAAAAATTAGGAAAAACAGGGCTGGAGCAATAGCACATTAGGGAAGGTGTTTGTTTGCCTTGCATACTGCAGATCTGGATTCAATCCCTGGCATCCCCTTTGGTCCCCTTAGCCTGCCAGGAGTAATTTCTGAATGCAGAGTCAGGAGTAACCCCCAAGCACTGCCTGGTGTGGCCCAAAAAAGAAAATTAGGAAGAAAAAAAAAAAAAACAAAAAAACAGAGCAGTTCTTTGATGCCATTTTTGCTGCCATTGTTTTAGGTTCTGGTGATCAGTGGATAAGAATAGTACATTAAGGGGGGCCGGAGCAATGGGGCATCGGTAGGACATTTGCCTTGCATGTAGCTGATCCAGGACAGACCTCGGTTCAATTTCCAGCATCCCATATGGTCCCCCAAGCCAGGAGCAATTTCTGAGCACATAGCCAGGAGTAACCCCTGAGCATCACCAGGTGTGGTTCTCCCCCCCACCAATAAAAATAATGATAATGCATTCAGGGCCAGAGAAATAGTACAAGGGTAAGATATTGTCTTGCACAGGACTGATTCTGCTTTATCTGTTTGTTTTGAGGGCCACATCCAGAGGAACTCAGGGGGTTCTCCTGGCTTTGAGATCAGGAATCACTTCTGGTGGGTTCAGGAGACAAATGGGATGCAGGGGAATCAAGCCCAAGTCTGAAGCTTGCAAGGCAAAGGCCCTCCTCGCTGTGCTATCACTCGGGCCCCTAATTCTGCTTTAATCCCCAGTACTGCAGATGGTCCCCACAGCACTGCCAGGAGTGATCCCTGAGCAAAACTAGGAGTAAACCCTCAGCACTGCAGGGAGTGGCCCACCAAAAATAACAAGCAAAAACAGCACGTTGACCATCAGAAGACCCCAGTGATCCAGCGGTTTATTTATAGCTCATATGGGTCATTAATTACAACTCACTTCATGTAGTACAGTTCAACAGTAACCCCGTGTTCAAGACACAGCCCTAACTACTGGGCTCACTCTACAAGGACCCGAGTTTATGAAAACACACCATCTCTGCTCTTGCCATTTCTAGCTCCAACCTATGTAAAGAGGCTGCATCAAGCAGCCAATCAGATCACAGATGCAGATGAGAATTTATAAAACAACCAATTAGAAGTCTTGATTACCGGTCCTTCTTTCTTCCTCTGTAGCCCATCCAAACACATTTCTAAAGTGATCATTTGGATGGATTTTGTCCATTTAGAACTGGAAGGAAAATGTATGGCTAGATATAGATGATCCTTATTGATGCTGTGATTTCTGCTTGAATCATTTCAAAGTCAGTAATCTGTTGCCCAGACTTCTTTATTTTTGGCACGTGACCATACCTGGTGGCCCTCAGGAGCTATTCTAGCTCAGTGCTTAGGGTCACTTCAGGCAGAGCTCTATGCAATGCTGGGGATTAAAACCTTCGTCTCCTCAGTACAAAGCATGTGCTCAGCCCTTTAACTGCCTCTCGAGGCTCTTTCACCCAAACTTCTGGGTGGGGGGAATGTTGTAGAGAAAAAAGAGGATATAGACAGTTGGGAAGGGAAAGAGGAGAGGGTAGGAGGAAGGCAAAGGTCCTCTCTCGGGAGAAATAAGTGAGCAGGGTTAGGGTTGCCAACACTGAGTTGGTTCAAAGAGCTGGCGCTCATGCTTTGCTTGGCTCTGCATGCAAAGTTCCAGCCTTGGCCTCAAGATCAAGAGTTACCCTTGAGCACCACCAGGTGTGGCCAAATACAGAACAAAGTGGATAGTGACTTGGAGGAAAGCAGTTGATGCTGGGTGATGAATCTAGTGAAGCCTCACCTATAGACTTAGTCATCCCATACCAAAAAACCATGTGCTGGTAACTAGAGTGCCCACCAGGACCTACCAGCTAGAGAGTTTACTGGGGCACCAAGGTGGACAAGGATGTAAGAGAAGAAAATAAGAGAAATTCCACTTGTATCTTATCATCTTGGTCTTTTTTGGAAGGGTGAAGGAGGATTGGGGCTACCAGGCAATGCTCAGGGATCACTCATGGTGCCGGAAGGACCACATATGATGCCAGGGATCCAAAGTGGGCTCACCGACTTGCAAGGAAAGCACTGACCTCCCTTGAAGATCTCCACTGTGCTATCGCTCTGGCCGTAGAATTCTATTTTAAATATCTGACAGTATTTCTTGAATTTGTGTTAGCTACCTTGACATTTCCAAAGCTAGTTAAAAAGGTGTTTTTGCTTGTTTGTTTAGGGGAACCACACTCAGTGGTCTCTGGGGCTACACCTGGTGTGGGGCTTTGAGAACCATGCAGTGTTGGGGATCAAAACCTGACCTTGGGGCCGGAGAGATAGCAAGGCGTTTGCCTTGCAAGCAGCCGATCTAGGACCTAAAGTGGTTGATTCGAATTCCGGCATCCCATATGATCCCCTGTGCCTGCCAGGAGCTATTTCTGAGCAGACAGCCAGGAGTAACCCCTGAGCACCGCCAGGTGTGGCCCAAAAACCAAAAAAAAAAAAAAAAAAAAAAAAAAAAAAAAAAAAAACCTGACCTCCTGGGGCCAGAGTGATGGTGCAGAGGTAGGGTGTTTGCCTTGTACGCAGCTGACCCAAGACGGACTGCAATTCGATTCCCTGGCATCCTATATGGTCCCCCAAGCCAGGAGCGATCTCTGAGCACAGAGCCAGGAGTAACCCCAGGTGTGGCCCAAAGCTGGGTGGGCATGGGCTTTGCACCCAGTGCACCTGGGTTCAATCCTGGCTTTCCTTATGGTCCCCAGAGCCCACCAGGAGTGATTCCTGTTTGCAAAACAAGGAGTTATCCCTGTGCACAGCTGTGTGGCCCCAAATAGATATTGAGGGCCAGAGCGATAGTACAGTGGGAGGATGTTTGCCTTATACACAGACAGCCCAGGTTCAATCTCTGACATCCCATACAGTTCCCTGATCCCATCAGGCCTGGCCCCTAAGTATAGAGCCAAGAATAAGCCCTGGGGGCAGGAGCAATAGCACAGTGGTTGGATGTTTGCCTTGCACGTGGCCAATTCGGGGTAGATCTGGGTTTGATTTCCGGCATCCCATATGGTCCCCCAAGCCTGCCAGGAGTGATTTCTGAACTCAGAGCCAGGAGTAGCCCCTTAGCGCCACCAAGTGTACCCCCCCCCAAAAAAAAAGAATAAGCCAAGGCCGGAGAGATAGCATGGAGGTAAGGCATTTGCTTTTCATGCAGAAGGTCATTGGTTCGAATCCCGGCATCCCATATGGTCGCCCCGAGCCTGCCAGGAGCGATTTCTGAGCATAGAGCCAGGAGTAACCCCTGAGAGCTGCCGGGTGTGACCCCCCCTAAAATAAAAAAGAATAAGCCCTGAGTATCACCCAGGATGGCCCAAAGACAACAAAGTGGTAGTAGGGGAGCTGTTTCCTCCTTTCAGGAATGCCAGCTGGAGGGAGGAGGGAGAGACAAGTCTACCACTTCTGATTACTGGAAAATCCCATCAACGCCTCCCTAATCAAAAACAGAAATAGTTCACTAATAAACATTACAAAAAGCATTTATTAGACAACACAGCAATAAACAGTGTGGTAGGATTCAGTTGAAAAGTCCCAGAACCTCTGAAAGCCAATTTTCTGTTCCACTCTGCAGAAACCGCACTTCCTGCATGGGCTGCCCACAGCTGTTCACCAGTCCTGTCCTCCATCCCACTATTGCTGCTTGTGGGGTTCTGGTCCCTGAGATTCCAAATCCAGAAACAACTGTTCTTGGCTACCTCTAGGAGTTGGCACCTAATGTGCAATGTGGCTTTTTGGAAAATGCACCAACTATTATAAAGCTATCAACATGTGAAGTGAATACAATTCTGGTCTAACCTTCCATGTCTGCACTTTTTTGTTTTTGTTTCTTGTTTTGGGGCCATATTTGGCAGCACTCAGGGGTTACTCCTGGCTCTGTTTTCAGAAGTTACTCCTGGCAGGTTTGGCAAATCATATGAGATGCTGGGAATCAAACTCAGGTAAACACCCTCCCAGCTGTGCTATTGCTCTGGCCCCAATATCTGCACCTCTGAATCTCATCTAGTATCTATTGTTTTTTCCGAAAGTCCCAAGTGTGGTTGGGGAACATTTCTTTAGACCAGAAAGAAAACAGTTAAATGTTATTCATCATGAAGTAGTGCATGTTGTTAAATCTTGTGAGTCCAAGGAAGGCTTAATGAATTTGGGGAAAAGGTGATTTTTCTATCACCCCTAACCAAAGAACCAAGAGCTTTCAAGGTTAAAAAAAGTATCATTTGCTCCTAGTACACAGATGTTTTGACTTTAATGATAAATAATAGCAAGGTCTATAGTATCCCAAGTAATCAGGTGAGAGGGTTACACTTAAGCTAGGTCTGGGGTTTCAAGATACCTGCCACCAATCGTATTCCATAGAAAAGGAGTTTTCCGGGCCCGGAGAGATAGCACAGCGGCGTTTGCCTTGCAAGCAGCCGATCCAGGACCAAAGGTGGTTGGTTCAAATCCTGGTGTCCCATATGGTTCCCCGTGCCTGCCAGGAACTATTTCTGAGCAGACAGCCAGGAGTAACGCCTGAGCACCGCCGGGTGTGGCCCAAAAACCAAAAACCAAAAAAAAAAAAAAAAAAAAAAGAAAGAAAAGAAAAGGAGTTTTCCAAACAAGGCTGCCCAGACAATTATACAGGAGAACCTTTTTTTTTTTTTTTTTCCTCCTCAAGGAATAAAGCAAAAGCAAAGGCATCTGTAAGAAAGCCAAGGGCCTGGAAAACATGTTCTTTGCACTGTTGACTGTCTTTCTCCTCCCCCTTTCCATTCCTGTTAAGATTTAGCACTTCCCATCTAAGAGTTAGCATGTTATGACAACCTTTGGCCTGGCCTCTGGACCCCAGGAGAGAAACGGGAACCAGAGTTCTTTCCAGATCTTCTTAGCTAATGTTCTAACAATTCGGGTCTTGAGGCTGGTTAAAACAGCTCAGTTCATGGGGACAGAGATATAACACAGCTGTAGGCATTTGCCTTGCACCTGGACGATCAGGAATGAACCTGGGTTCGATCCCCGATATCCCATATGGTACCCCGAGCCTACCAGGAGCCATTTCTGAGCACAGAGCCAGGAGTAAACCCTGAGTGCCGCCATGTACGCCCCCTCCCAAATAAAGCCCAGTTCAAATTAGGCTTTGCTCCAGGGATGTTTACTCACCCTGGAGTAATGTTCAGAATGGCTGGGGGCAGAGTTATGAGCCGAGATTAAGTTTCTATTGGACTTTTTTTTTTTTTTTTTTTTGGTAGTTTTTGGGTCACACCCGGCAGTGCTCAGGGGTTACTCCTGGCTTCATGCTCAGAAATTGCTCCTGGCAGGCACGGGGGACCATATGGGACGCTGGGATTCGAACCGATGACCTCCTGCATGAAAGGCAAACGCCTTACCTCCATGCTATCTCTCCAGCCCCTCTATTGGACTTCTAATAGACTCGCAAGGCTCCAGTTGGGTCAGGACTACTGTCGCGCATTTGGGGGCTTTCGGGGCGGGGGCAGTGACGGCTGCTCTAAGTCTCAGGGTTACAATTCCTAGCAGGAATTTCGGGCAGGAAACTCGGGACCCGTCTCTGGGGAATATTCCTGTGCAGCAGAACAAGGATGGCGCATCTAGACAGATTCCAAACACGCTTTAAGCACTGAACAAACGGGTCTGTGTCTCAGGGACAGCGTGTGCAGACAGACAGAACCAGGTCTCCTCCCCACTCCAAAATTTGCTCGCTCATTTGAGGAGAAATCGCGGGGTTTGGAATGCAAAGAGAGACCAGCTGGGGAAAGGGCAGGTTCCTTTGGATGAATACAAGGAAGATCTTGGAAGGTTTCATCATCCCGGGACTGAGCAGCGGGCCTCTCTCACCTGCCAGCACCCCGCAGAGAGTCCGGAACCCCATGTAGTCGCCAGGGGTTTACTCAGCCGTGTCGGGAACGGCCAGGCCTCGACCCCCCTAAGTGGGCCTGCAGCCAGCGGCTTCCCCCTGCCCTCTGGCGGCGCCGCGAGCCAAGGGGCCGGACAGGACCTTGCAGACACGCGCGCACCAGGAGGGTGAGCGGAATGGAGACTCCGGGAACGCGACCAAGTGGGGGGCCGAGGAGGCTTCGGCTTCATAGATGTGGGGCGTAAAAGGGAGTGAGGTATGAAGGCCCGAGGAAGGGCGCAAAGGGACCCCCGGCCGCCGCCGCCAGCGGGAAGGAGGTGGCGGCCGGAAAGAAAACGTTGGTGGCCGAGAAGGAGGGAAAAGTCTGGAAAGGAATCGAGCCGGCTCCCGGGGGGCCGGGGCTGCCCCCCGCGCCGCCGCCGCCGTTGCTGGGCCCCGCCGCTCCGGTCGCTCCGGCTCCAGATGTGCCGGGCTGGGCAGCGCCGCTCCCCGCCTGCGCTGCGCCCTCGGCGCCCGGGTTCTGCTTCTTCCACTTGGTCCTGCGGTTCTGGAACCAGATTTTGACCTGCGTCTCGGTGAGGCTGAGCGACAGCGCCAGGTTCAGCCGCTCGCACACCGACAGGTAGCGCGTGGCCCGGAATTTGTTCTCCAAGGCCACCAGCTGCTCGTAGGTGAAGGCGGTGCGCGCGCGCCGGGGCTTGGCGCAGCTGGGCTCGGGGCGCCGGCGCCGAGGACGCGGGGAGCCGGGCGAGACCGGGGAGCCCGCGCCGCCCCCGCCGCGGGCCTCCAGGGGCCGCGCCGAGTCCCCCTGAAGGGGCGAGGCCCGGTCCAGCCGCGGCGGCGGTTGCCCCGCGTCCACCGGCTCCTCCAGCTCCTCGTCCGCCTCTTCGGCCTCCGAACCCTCCTGGGGGATGCCCGCGCCCGCGCCTCGCTCCGCAGCATCTGCGGAAGAAGGGGGTGATGATGACCAGTGGCCGAGACCTGCCCGGGTCTGCATCCCCAGCTAGATCTCCCCAGAGGGCGCCGGGGGTCCCCAAACCCGGACCCCGGTGCTGCTTTTCTCCTCCAGCCACGCGCCCGGACAACCTCCGAGCTGGGGCTTCAGCTTCCCCCCTTGCTCTTTGCACATCTGCCTGCGACTAAGCTTCCACGATGTGGAATTTAAACCAAAGGACGAGCCGTACCTGCAGCCAAAACACAAATTACCTTATTGGGCAACGTGTTGTGGGGAGAGGGGAGCCCCCCAGGCAGGAGGCCCGGACCCCTGGATATGACGACATGGAGATGTCAAAACCATTTAGGGCTGCCCAGTCCTTGGCAACCTATTCTGATCTGGGGTGTCCAGCAATTTAAAAGAAAAAATAAGTTCTTCAACATGCCCTCCCCCCTATTTTAAAGTGAACCCCCCCACGTCTCCCCCATCTCTTTTCTCCTGCCGTGTTAATAGAGTTTCAGATTTGTGCGGGGCCGGATCGATAGATGTCATCTATTAAAGGTAAGTTTTAATCGAACAATATTAGGATCAGACGGGGGAAAGGGGGTTTGAAGTCGGTACCTGCAAAGCTGCGGGCTGGAGATATGCAGGCGCCGGTAATAGAATATCGATCAGGGGCCGGGAGAGGGAGCCGGGCCCCTCCGAGGACCCATCCGGACAATTACCAGGCGGACCTCCCGGGCCCAAGCGCAGCCACCAGAGGCGCCCGGAGCCCCCAGACAATCAACAGCCAAGTCGGGGCAGGGGTGGAAGGTGGAGGGGCGGGGGAGGAGGGAATGCAGCTTCTCCCTGACCTGAGTGCGCCCCATCTCCGCTGGCAGTACCTGGGCTGGGATCCAGTTGCCTCCACCCCATACACACACCCCTACCCGCTGCCCTCCCCAGACAGGTGTCTTGCTGAGGTTAGGAGAAAAGACTCTCAAGGGCCTGAGAGATAGCATGGAGGTAAGGCGTTTGCCTTGCATGCAGAAGGACGGTGGTTCGAATCCTGGCATCCCATATGGTCCCCCGAGCCTGCCAGGGGCGATTTCTGAGCCAGGAGGAACCCCTGAGCGCTGCCGGGTGGGGCCCAAAATAAATAATAATAATAATAATAATAATAATAATAATAATAATAATAATAATAATAATAATAATAATAATAAAGAAAAGACTCTCAAACACACCACCGCATCCCACTTCAGACTGTGAGTAGAACCCGGCACATTCCCCTGAACCCCTCTCTGAGACTGTCCAAGACCCTCGAATTCCCCCATAGAGTCAGTCCAGAAAGTGAGGGCGCGATGCTGGGGAAGGGTGCTGTGTACTTGGGGTTCTGAAGTTTCCCACGCAATCCCCCCCAGCCGGTTTCCAGCCCCGGACTTGTGTATAGGGGGCCGTGGATGAATGAATGAATGAATGGATGTATGGGTGAAAAAAAATGAATGAATGAATGAATGGGGAAGGTGGTCGTGCCCGCGAGTCCCCAAAGCAGGGCTCGCGGGCTAAACCCCGGGACGCAGGCCACCCCGCACTTGTGTCCCCGCTCCATCCCCAGGTCCCCGGTCGACCCAGCGCTTTGGCCACGGAGCCTTTTTCCTGGGGGGGCCTCCCTGCACCACCACCGCCACCCCTGGGCGGGGAAGGCTCCCGCAGTTCCTTACCAGAGGCCTCCCGTGGCTGCCCCAAGTCCCCCGAGCTGAGGTCCTGCCCCAATTCCACCTCTGCCGAACTTTTCTTGGCTTCCCGGGGCGCGGGGCGCGCGTCCTGGAGGGCGGCGCGGGTGAATTTCTGCGGGTCCAGGATGTCCAGCACCGAGAAGGAGATCCTATGAGGGGCAGGGGCCGCCTTGGCCCCGCCGCCCTGCCAGGCCAGCATGCCCGCGCCCCAGTCCCGCCGGCCTGCGCTGGGGGCTCCGCGCGCAGCTGGCCAAGCTCGGGGGAGGGTCGCGGCGCCCAAGTGGAGCCCGGGCTGGGGGGCGGGGAGCGAGCCGCGGGGGGCTGCGCGCCGATTGGCACTGGCTGGGCCCTCCCGGCCGCCTACACGTGCGGGGCACGCTTGTAGCCACCCCGAGTGCCCAGCGCTGCCCCCTGGGCCGAGTGTCCCGGGCTGGGGGGCGTCCGGGCGCTCCCCCGGACAGATCTGCCTGCTCTGGGCTCTTCTGCCTACCCAGCCACAGAAACCCGGGTTTGCGGAGGGAAGGAGGGAGGGCAAGCATCTTTCATCCAAGGGGACTCTCTCTCTCTCTCTCTCTCTCTCTCTCTCTCTCTCTCTCTCTCTCTCTCTCTCTCTCTCTCTCACTCACTCACTCTCTCTCTCTCTCTCTCTCTCTCTCTCTCTCTCTCTCCCTCCCTCCCTCTCCCTCCTTTCCTCCCCTTTCTCTATTCCCCCTCCCTTTCTTTCTTCCCTTTCCCCTTCCTTTCCCCGGGGGACACATCCCCTGTCCTCTCGTGGCCCCCTCTTACACCTGGCCAGTGGGTACCCAACTCTGAATTGGAGGACCTGCAGAGGTCAGACCTGCTTCCTTCAAGGCAGTATTCCGAATCCATTAGCAGCCAGTGGAGCCTGGGGCTGCGTTGGAAATCCTGCCACCTCTCCTCACTGTTCTGGGCTTCCATGTGCCCTTAACACTGTTACCTTTATCCTTCATTTGTTTTCTGTTTGGTTTGGGTGGGGGGTAGCACATTCCTCAGTGCTCAGGGCTTATGCATGGATATGCACGCAGAGATCACTTCTGGTGGTGCTCAGGAGGACCCTATCAGATGCTGGAGATCAAACCGGGTCAGCTGCTTGCAAGAGACAAGTGCCCGCCCAGGTGTACTATGGCTCCAACTCCTTTTACCCTCATTTCTTTTTTTTTTGTTTTTGGGGTCACACTGGTGGCACTCACACTCCTGGCTCTGTGCTCAGAAATCGCTCCTAGCAGGCTCGAGGGACTACATGGGATGCCAGGGATTGAACCCCGGTCCATTTGGAGTCATCTGCATGCAAGGCAAATGTCCTACTGCTATGCTAATCGCTCTGGCCCCATGTTACCCTCATTTTTAAAGAGGAGAAAAATGAGTCTCAGGTGGAGAAGTGGAGTCAGAGGATTGTACAGGGTGGGTGAGAGAATACTTGCCTCTTGCATGTGGCCTACCCAGCTGGACCCCCAATTCCCTGCCACCTCACAGACCCCTAAACACTGCTAGGAGTGACCCATTAGAGCAAAGTGTCTGGTGTGGTCCAAACCAACCCCCCACCCAAAATAAACTTAGAATCATTGTTGGTAGGTGAGGGGTTAGATTAGATGCTGGAGCATCTGAGTTTGCAATCCTATTCTTGGGGTGCTGATTCTCAGAATGGAGGGGGAAAGACTTGCTGGCAGCCAGAGCACCAGGGCAGACTGGCTCATGGGACAGGCTGGGCCCTGAAGACCTGAGTCAGAGAGGGGGCTGGAAAGGGGAATGCTGGGGGGAGGTGAATGAAGACCTGGGGGCCCTCAGGGATTCTCCATTTATAAGCCCCAACCCTGACCTCTGAAAGAGCTTCTCAGCACCAAGTAGCATCTTTTTTAAATTTTTGTTTTGCTTTGGTGCCACACTGGCAGTGCTCAGGACTGATTCCTGTCTCTGTACTCCAGAATCACTGTGGACACTCTAAAGTGGATCCTTTTGGGGTCCAGGGACCAAACCCAGGTAGGCTGCGTTCAAGACAAGCAAAATTACCTTCTCTCTCTCTCTCTCTCTCTCTCTCTCTCTCTCTCTCTCTCTCTCTCTCTCTCTCTCTCTCTCTCTCTCTCTCTCTCATCTCTGTCTCTTCTGTCTCCCTCTCTCTCTGTCTCTGTCTCTCTTGCCATCAGGTCATGCCTTTGATCCCCTAGTCCCTCCCCAGCCCCCAGAAGAAAAAACCTGCCTGGCTTTGTGTGAATTCGGGTCAGAGCGCAGGGACCCAGGAGCCAGCCCCCGCCCCCAGCCCCCCCTAAGACTGCCATCCCCCACCACGCCCTCTGCCCTCCGAGCATTCCTGTGCCTTTGTGGCTTGGGAGGCAGAGGCAGAATGAAGCTTTTCACTGGGCGGCCAATTCTGAGGCTTCATCCCAGGACAGAACCACCCCGGACCCGGCGGTTCCTTTTTTCCCCTGCCCCATGGGGTTTCCAAACAACGGCTTGGCAATTAATATTGTCTGAGCAGGTACCAAGAGGAAGGGGAGGAGGAAGGGGAGGAAAAGGGGGAGGAGGAAGGGGAGGAGCACCTTCCATTAAAGGGGGCAGCTAATCCCATCTGCTATTGACCAAAGACTGGGGGGGACCCCCAGTTCCTTGTAGCTTTTCTCATTCAAACCTCCCAGAGGTGCCACTCGGCTTCCCCCACGGACTTTAAAGCCCAACTAGAGTCCTAAAGGGAGATGGATCAGCTCTGAAAGGAAATAGGGGAAGGAAGTCAAGTCTCTGGCAACCTTTGGGACCTCCCACCAAAGGAAACCCCCACCCGATCCCCGACTCATGTGGCCAGGTGGGGTGGCCCAGGTCCCGACTGCTGCCCAGGAAGTGCCCAGAAAGCTCATAGAGTTCTTGATTTTCTTTTTTTTTTTTTGTTTTTTTTTTTGGTTGTTTTTGTTTTTTGTTTTGTTTTGTTTTTTTTTTTTTTGGCCACACCCTGTGACGCTCAAGGGTTACTCCTGGCTATGCGCTCAGAAGTTGCTCCTGGCTTCTTGGGGGACCATATGGGACGCCGGGGGATCGAACCGCGGTCCGTCCTAGGCTAGCGCAGGCAAGGCAGGCACCTTACCTCCAGCGCCACCGCCCGGCCCCGAGTTCTTGATTTTCTGTTTTGTGTTTTTATCTCACTGTGAGCTACAGAGTTTAAAAGTGGTTGTAGTGTTGAGCTAAAGAGTTAAAAGTGGGGGCCGGAGCTGTGGTGCAGCGGTAGGGCATTTGCATTGCACGCGCTAACCTAGGATGGACCTGGCTCTACCCTCCAGTGTCCCATATAGTCCCCCAAGCCAGGAGCGATTTCTGAGTGCATAGCCAGGTGTAACCCTTGGGCGTCACTGGGTATGGTCAAAAAAACAAAAACAAACAAACAAAAATGTTGTTGATGGTTGAGTTAGAGTCATGCCATGAACAACACTCAGACCTTCCCCAGGGCACATTTCTGCCACCAGTGACCCCAATATCCCTCCTACCCAGTGCCCCAAGCTTGCCTTGATGGCAGACACTGTTCTCTCTTCTCTGACTCTGTCTCTGTGTGTGTGTGTGTGTGTGTGTGTGTGTGTGTGTGTGTGTGTGTGTCTCTCTGTCTCTCTCCTGTCTTTTCTCTGCCTTCTATTTTGAGGACATTTTCTTGTTCAGTTTTGATTTTTTTCAGCTTCTTTCTCCTTCACTCTCTCTCTCCTATTGATGTTTCTCCTTTGGGCCTTCTCCCACCCTCCCATGCTTGTTCCTTCATATTTTCAGGCTCCCCAAGATGCTACATTTGTTCTCCTTCAGAAAAATTCTGCCTTGAGGCAGAGTTGATCGGATCCTGACCTGGGACCTGTAAGGACACTTACTTCCCTTATGCTTGGATTATCGTTTTTATTTTTCCTTCTTGTATTCCAATTGTATGGTTCAATAATGCAGAAAGCTGGGTGTGCCTGGCTCTTGGAAGCAGTGTATGTCTCCCCTCACCCCTGAAAAAATGGACTCCCTACCCTCGAGGACACCAGCAGTGAGGTGGGTGGGGGGACTTGGGGAATTACTTTTCTGCCTCCAGCTTTTCGATGATCCGGAGGCATTGGGACCTTTTTCACCTTCTCTTTGGACTCATTCCAGCTTCCCCATCCTGCTCAAGCACCCCAGGTATTCCCGCAGAATAAACACATCCATGCGTCCTGCAAAGCCCCTTCCCTTTCTGGGCACTCTTGATTTGTTTTTCCAGCCCGGGCATTGAAATTCCATCCGAGCGCTGTCTTTAAATTGCTTTGATGCTTGGTGGGTGCCAACCCTGACCTGTCCTGATGGCGAGTGATGTCGGTAACTAGCTCAGGATCAATATTCATCGCGGGTGTCCAGAGCTGATAACACTCTCCAAGACAATGTTCACCCTCACCACAGACAGCTGAGCTATGGAGCCATCAGGGGACACTGTGTTAACTAAGCGGGTCCATTGCTGGGCTATTTTGTGGATTCCCATTTCCAGGGTCTCTGTAAAAAGAAGGCAAAGGCTGTTCCGGGGGTGCTGATGTGAATCAATGATGTTAAGTTTCTCTAGTCCCCCCCTCACCCCCAATGACCTGTAATTTTGCTCCCCTCGACACCTGGGCCATCTGCTACTGACCTCTGAACAGTGCTCTCAAGGGAAGGAATTCATGGTTTGTTTGCTTTTGTTTGGGGACCACACGTGGAGGTGCCAAGTTCTGTGCTTGGGAGATGCTCCAGGTGGTGCTCACAGAATCATCTGGGGAGCAAGGGATGGAACACTGGTGTCTGTTTTCTCTTCTCTTCTCCCTCTCCTCCTCTCCTCTCCCCTCCCCTCCCCTCCCCTCCCCTCTTTGCTCCTCTCCTCCTCTTCTCTTCTCTTCTCCACTCCACTCCCCTCCCTCTCCCTCCCTCTCCCTCCCTCTCCCTTCCTCTCTCTCTCTCCCTTCCTCTCTCTCTCTCCCTCTCTCTCTCTCTCTCTCTCTCTCTCTCTCTCTCTCTCTCTCTCTCCTCTCTCTCTCTCTCTCTCTCTCTCTCCCCTAAAATGTGCTTTTTTTTTCTGCAGAGGAAAGAAACAGCAACATCTTAGATAAAAATCTAAGACTCCTGGAATAAAATGCAACTGCAATTCTGAAATTCCTGACATCTGGGCCAGAGAGATAGTCCAGAGGCTAAGATACCTTGACCTTGATTCAATCTCTGGCATCACAAATGGTCCCTGAACACTGCCTGAGCAGAGCCAGGAGTAAGCCCAGAACACAGCCAGGTATGGTTCAAAGAGCTCTTCCTTCAAAAAAAGGTTTGGGCTAGCCCATGGGGCAGAAACAAGTTCCTGAGGCAGAGCTGGGGACAAAAGGGGGTGAAATCCATTGGGTCATTCGCTGTATGGGCAGCTCCTTTTTTTGGGGTCTCAGCTGGCTTCCTCCATCTCCTTCATCAGATCATAGGAAGCCAGAAGGAGCCACTTTTGGATTTAAACAGGCAATTACCTAAGAGGAAAGGACTCTCCCGGCAAATGTTTTCTTGATCCCCACCTCTTCTTCGACCCCTGAGTTCATTTACAATTAAAGGCCAGCGGTTCCCATTTCCCACAGGGCTTTGAACTCTGGCCTCCAACTACAGCCAGACCTTTATCAAGGCACTTTGGCTGCGATTCGTAAAAGTACCCACAGCAGCTTTCCTAGGCCCTGTCTGCAGAATGTCCATGAGCATCACCGAGTATGGCCTCAAAATCTGAAAAAAAGAAAAACCACATAGATGTTTATAAAGAAATGCAAGTTTATAGAAAAAATCGACATCTGTATCTTAGAATTTGTAGGAAGCATCAGAGATGAACAGGCTAGGAGGGAACTCGGGAACTAGTTGACACTGCAGATGAGAAAATTTTTGTTTGTTTTGGGGAATTTTTTTGTTTTGGGGGATCACACCTGGCATCGCTCAGGGGTTACTTCTGGCTCTACGCTCAGAAATCGCTCCTGGCAGGCTCGGGGGACCATATGGGATGCTGAATTCAAACCACTGTCCTTCTGCATGCAAAGCAAACACCCTACCTCCATGCTATCTCTCTGGCCCCCCAGATGAGAAATTTTGAGAGGTTACAATTGGTGATGCTCAGGACTTATACCTGGCTCTGCACTCAGGAATTACACCTACTCCTGGCAGTGCTTGGAGGATCCTATGGGATGCCAAGAATCAAACCTGGGTCGGTTGCATGCAAGGCAAGTGCCCTACCTGCTATTGCTCCAGCCCCAGATCAGACATTTTTTAGTATTAACTACAACACAGGAATAAATTACTTATGTAAACTACTTATTGTTTAGTAGACACTTGGCTAAAAGTTTTTGCTTATTTTATTATTCTATTGACTTTAACCTCCTACAGGCTCACAAAGCAGGCACTGCAGACATCACTATTATCTGAAACTTAAAAAATAATCCAGTTTTGATCCTGAGAGTGAGTACAGGGCTAAAGTACTTTCATGCAGCCCACTCTGGGTCAATCTCCATCACCTCATAAGAACTTCCCTGTCCCTTGGGCCAGAGTAATAGCACAGCAGTTTTCCTTACATATGACTGACCCAGGTTTGATCCCTGGCATCCCATATGATCCCCTGAGCTTGCCAAAATCCAAAAAACCCACCTCCACCTTAACCAACCTCCTTCCCTGAGAATAATCACCTCCTAGTTACGCTGTACTCTCTCTCCTCTTGGCACCCTTTTTTTTATTTGATTTTATTATTTATTCATTGGCTTCTGGATCATACCTGGCAACACTCAGGCCTTACTCCTGGCTCTGCACTCAGGAATTCCCCCTGGCAGTACTCAGGAATCATAAGGAAGCTAGAGATCAAACCCTGGTCGGGCCATGTGCAAGGCAAATGCCCAGGCCTGACTCCTTTTATAAAATGGAGAACTACCACCCACTTAGTATAAACAGAGCCTGGGAGACCCGGCCAGACCAAGGCCCCAATTCCAGGAAAGTGTCCTAGCTGGGTCCCTCCCACAAACCTTTGCCCAGGTTGCTCAAAAAGTACTTGCGCAGGCTGTTTGGGCCTCACCTCTTGGCCAGGCCACTGGGGGACTCTGTCCACTCAGAGGGAAGCACCTGGTGCACCCCCTTTCCCCCTGCACAACCACAGTGAGCAAACATCCAGGTATATGCATGATTAGGAACACACTGTCCCTCCATGAGTGGGTCCATTTTATGGGGGGACAAGAAAAACATCACAGGATCACAGATTATTGGGTTATTTTATTTTATGCTTTGGGCTGCAGTCAGTGGTACACAGGGCTTACTTCTGGCTCTGCGCTCAGGGATCACTCTGGTGGACTTGAGAAAACTGTATGGGGTGCTGGGGATTGGACCTGAATTGGGTTCTCAGTGTGCCAGGCAAGTGCCCTACCCACTTAGCTAGCTCTTCAGTCCCCTGAATATGTGTTTTACCAGTATCATTCACATACGTCTTAAAATCTGACAATCAGGGCCGGAGAGATAGTATGGAGGTAAGGCATTTGCCTTTCATGCAGAAGGTCATTGGTTCAAATCCCGACATCCCATATGGTCCCCCAAGCCTACCAGGAGGGATTTCTGAGTGTAGAGCAGAAGTAATCCCTGAGCACTTCCGGGTGTGACCGCAAAACAAAAACAAAAGAAAAAAAAATCTGACAATCATCTGGGATCCACTTATTGAGTATGTAGGAGATTCTGGGTTACAGCTCCAAAAAAGAGAGAAACAGAGGCAGAGAGGAAAGTGGAGAAAGTCTGACCTTGATGGAGACTCAGTCTTTTGCTGTCTTCTGGTTTTGTGTTTGGGCCACGAAGGAAGGTGCTCAGGGCCTTCTGGTTCCAGCCCAGGCTTTCGAAACAAAGTGCCAAGGACAAGCCAGATCCAACTTCAACAACCTTCTTTCCTAAGATTCTTGAGGGAGCCAGAGCCATAGTACAGCAGGTAGGGCATCTGCCTTGCAATGGCTGATCGGGGTTCAATCCTAGGCATCCCATACTGTCCCCCAGGGCTGCCAGGAGTGATTTTTGTTTGTTTGTTTGTTTGTTTGTTTTTGGTTTTTGGTCACACCTGCCGATGTTCAGGGTTACTCCTGGCTCTGCGCTCAGAAATCACTCCTGGCAATCTTGGGGGATCATTTGGGATGCCTAGGATTGAACTCGGGTCAGTACCAGGTCAGCTGCAAGCAAGGCAAACACCCTTTTCCTTACCACTGTACTATCGATCCGACCCCAGAAGTGACTTCTGAGCACAGAAGCAGAAGTAATCCTTAAGTGCTGCCATGTGTGGCCCAAGAAAAACAACAACTACAAATCAAATGCTCTTGAAATGCCTTTTCCTTTTTCTGCAGTGTCAGGGATTGAACCCAGAACCTCATATATGCAATGCAAGTGAGCCACTGCTGAACTATCACTCCCACCCCTCTGAGCCCTTGTCTGAGCATTGAGAGGTGCTTCAGCTGTGTCTTTGCTCATGATGGCACCCTAGTAAGACAGAAGTATCCATCACCATGCCCCCCCCAAGACCCCACTAGGTCTGCTCTTGCTTTTCAGGGGTGTCAGATGTGGCCAAACAAAGGGCTCCTGTGGGGACGAGCCTCCTCCTTCTGTCTCTCCATTCTCATCTGCTAGGTCTGTGGCCCAGGAGCTCAGGACAGAAAGCAGAGACATGGCTGCTTGTGCAAAGGTTCAGTCAGGGGTGAGGCAGCTGGGGTCCACAGGAGCAACTCTGAGCACAAAGCCTGGGGTACTTCCTGAGCACTGCAGGGTATGGCCCAAAACCAAACACATCAAATAGCTCAAAGGGTCAGTGCCCATGTTTGCCCTGGCACTACATGGCGCTGTGGCGATCACTACACACACACACACACACACACACACACACACACACACACACACCAGCAACAGCAGGAAGGAGCCCCTGTGAGGAACAATCTAAGCAGGGAGCAGCTGCCAAGCATGGGTTTTGGGAGACGTGAGGGTTGGCCTCCCCAAAACGTAAACCAAACCAGAGAGGTTTAAAATCAAGCCATCAGCAGGGCTGTGTTCCATCTCCAGCTCCTGGGGAACTTGTTTCTCTGTCCTTTCCAGTACCTGGAGGTGCCCCACATTTCTCACTTCGTGGCCCCTTCCAAGTCAGCAGCAGTTTCCTCCTCACACCTCTGCTGGTCTCTGACCCAACCTCTGTCTCTCTATGCTCCCTCCTTCTTTCAAGTTAACACCTGCCCAGCCTGATTGGTACTGCCAGTTCTCATTTTTTTTTTTTTTGCCATTTTTTTTTTGTTTTGTTTTTTTTTTTGGTTTTTTGGGCCACGCCTGGCGGTGCTCAGGGATTACTCCTGGCTGTCTGCTCAGAAATAGCTCCTGGCAGGCACGGGGGACCATATGGGACACCGGGATTCGAACCAACCACCTTTGGTCCTGAATCGGCTGCTTGCAAGGCAAACACCGCTGTGCTATCTCTCCGGGCCCTTTTTTGCCATTTTTACCGATACTTCTAGTTATCTCCATTTGCCCTCTGAAGGTTTCTTTCTTTCTTTCTTTCTTTCTTTCTTTTTTTTTTTTTTTTTTTTTTTTTTTGTGGTTTTTGGGTCACACCCGGCAGTGCTCAGGGGTTATTTCTGGCTCCACGCTCAGAAATTGCTCCTGGCAGGCACAGAGGACCATATGGGGCGCCGGGATTCGAACTGATGACCTCCTGCATGAAAGGCAAACGCCTTACCTCCATGCTATCTCTCCGGCCCCTCTTTTTTTTTTTTTTTTTAAGTTTTGGGGCTACACCCAGAGATGTCCAGGAGTTACTCCTGGCTCTGTGTTCAGAAGTCCATTTAGGGTGATGCTATGGGAAACCAGGGTTTGAAAAGAGCTGGCTATGTACAAATTATGTGCTGCCCTCCCCACTGTACTATCACCCCGACCTCATCGATTATTTCTCAGAGGCTTGTTTTCTGCTTCTGCTGCCATGCGCCCATTGCTTTCCCGGAGGCAGCCAGGGCAGAACCTCCCAGGCCCCAACCAGCCCAGAGGGCCGCCTCTGGGAAAAACTACATTTCCCAGCAGTCCCCGCGTGTCGGCACAACCGCACTTCGCACTAGCGGCTGGGACGCGCGCGCCGGGACGCACTTTAGGGCGCAATGGCCGCGTGGGCAGAGAAGCTAGCTGGGCTGCGCGGGGTGCTGCTGGACATCTCGGGAGTGCTGTACGACGGCGGCGAAGGAGGCGGCACGGCCATCCCCGGCTCGGTCGACGCGGTGGCGAGGTGAGAGGGCCGCGATGGCCGCGAGAGCGCCGGGTGGGGGCGGGACTAGCTGGAGTGCGCCGCCCATGTGTGGCCACGCCTGCCTGACACGCCACACATCCAATGGCACCGCCAGTCTGGGGCTTCCTTCCACTCCAGGCCATGCCCCAGAGATCTGCACCCCTGCACCCGGAGATCAGGACCTCCGCGGGTGGGAACTGCTCTATCAAGCTCTCAAGCCGTTGGTCACTCACCACATGTAGCTGCCCAGCACATGGAAGTGCTCCCAGACGTGCCCCAATGGGAAACCAGTAGCATGCAGGGTCCTTACTGTGTTTTCTTGGGCAGATATAGTGACATGAAGTACAGGCAGTGAATGCCACCTGTTTTGACCACCCAGCATCTGCATATGTATTTTTTTTTTCAGTTCAGGGGATAGAATCCAGACCTCCAGCTTGCAAACCCATAGCACTGCGCCCCTGCAGCCCCCAAACTTGACAACATGGGCCCAGTGAGATGTACAATGGGTAAGGCAGTGTTAAAGGCGCCTGTCTTAAGTTCTGTCCGGGTATCACCTAAGATCTCTCGAGCCCCACCAGGAGGGTCGTTGAGCATAAATCCAGGAGTCAGCCCTTAGGGGGCTTGGTCTCTTTTGGAGGGGTACTGGGGCTGCTCAGGGCTTATTCCTGACTCTGCCCAGATATTCCTCCAGCTAGGACTTAGACTCATACAGGGTGCTGGGGATCAAAACTGGGTCAGCTATGTACAAGGCAAGTGCTCCCCCCCCCCTGCCCCACGAACACACTGTACTATTGTTCTAGTCCCTTATTGCTTTGATTATGTTTTCTAGTCACTCTGGGGCCATGCCCCAGACTTGAAATGAGGACAAGCAGACGGTGATCCCTTATGGCAGTGCTCATGGTGTCAGCACTTGGCCTTATGAGCTGTCTTAAGAAATTGTGATGCCGGGGCCCGGAGAGATAGCACAGTGGCGTTTGCCTTGCAAGTACCCGATCTAGGACCAAAGGTGATTGGTTCAAAACCCGGTGTCCCATATGGTCTCCCATGCCTGCCAGGAGCTTTATTTATTTTATTTATTTTTTTTTTTTTTTTTTGGTTTTTGGGCCACACCCGGCGTTGCTCAGGAGTTACTCCTGACTGGCCAGGAGCTATTTCTGAGCAGACAGCCAGGAGTAACCCCTGAGCACCGCCGGGTGTGACCCAAAAACAAAAAAAAAACAAACAAAAAAAATTGTGATGCCAAAGAGGAACCAATGAAAACAAATAGGCAGGGGCGTGTTCTGGACCAAACGCCTGGCTCTGATGGTGTCATGACTGTGATTGTCATGAGGAGCTCTCATGTCCTGGCCTGAGGACTCAGAGCTCCCATGAGCAGCCTTGTGAGCACAGGGCCCTGGGCTCCCACCCTGTGTCCCCCACCCAGTGAGTGCTGTCCCAGCCACACTCTGAACCTGGTGGGAAAGGAGGGAAGTGAGCTGGTGGAACCAACCTCACATCAGTCTTATCAGTGATAAGCCAGGACCCAAAGGACTGGCCAGTGGCAAGTGGAGGCCCTTAGAAGCTGACCCGTGAGCTGAGGTGGGGGACAAGGGATCCCAAGAGTGGCTCCTCTGCTTTCCAAGCTGTTCAGAAGCTGCTGGGAATCTGCGCCTCTTTTGGACAGTGAAGGGAAAAGGGGGAGGCCAGGTCCCTCCAGGGGCCCTTGATTGGAGCCATCCCAGGCAGTTCAGAGGGAGAGTGCAGTGTTTGGACAGCACAGAGGGCAGCCCAAACATCAGCATATGAAAGGCCACTTTACTACATCCTGTGGGCCACTAAAGGGCGTCAGGAAGGACGGAAGGAGCCTGCAGCTGGCCGGCCCATAAAGCAATTCACCATCCCAGAAGGCTGTGACACCCCCATGCCTTCCCCGCACCACCCCTCCCCCCTCAGAACTCTCCACCCTGACACCCCCAGACCAGCCCTGGTCAGCACCTGCCCTCCTGGGACCCTGGTGACCTGCTTGGTCAGAGCCTGCCTGCCCCAGCACCCTGTGGTCCAGCCCCTACTGTGGAGATTTCAAGAAGATCCCTGTGGCCCAGGGCATGGAGGATTTTCGGCACCTCCTTTCCTGGCTCCCGCTGCTCCCTGGAGCCACTCACCTGCCACCCAGGAGAGGCTGGTTCCACAGTTGGGCCTGGGAGTGGAGCTTAAGGGGAGCAGTAGAGAGGGTCAGCACCTCACCCTCTGGACTGGAAGCTCTGGAGGGCAGCAGGCAGCAGCGGGACTGGCCAAGGTCACCCAGGATGTCCAGCTTCCATCCCGCCCCCTGCTGCCTAGCGTGAGGAGAGGGTGTCCATTATTTTCAGGTGAGCGCCCCGGCAGCTGCCGACAGCCAGCAGATGTGCAAGGTCCAGGGTGATTTGCAAGTGGCAGGTTCATGTGCTGCTCCTGTGATTGCATGGGCCATGGCGACCCACTGTCACCCAGAACATGGTGACTGAAGAGGGGCAGGTCTGAAGAGGGGCAGAGACCTGGTGGGGCAAAGAAAGTGGGGGCCCCAGGAAGGGGTCCAGGAATTGGGAGTCCCTGGGAGAGAGCTATAGGAAGTGGAGGCTTAGAGAGGGGGTTACAAGAAGTGGGGACCCTTGGGAGGGGATTATGGGAAGTAGGGGCCCAGGGAGGAAGCTTCAGGAATTGGGAGCCCCTAGGAAGAGGTTACAGTAAGTGGGGGTCCCAGGGAGGGGCAGCTGTGGGAGTTGTCTGGTCAGAGCACTGCTCTGGTTTTTCAGTGTTGGGGAGACAGGGCAGCAATCCAGATTTAGGGTTCATCTGGACAGGGAATCCCCTTTGTGTCCTCTGGCAGTCACCTGCGCCTTATACCTCTCAGCTTTTTGAGCTCTACCTCGGGTCTCCCCGAGGTAGAAACACGCCTCCTGGTCAGTGCTAAAGCCCAAAGCCGAGCATCCCTGTCCTCTTGCCCTGACCTCGCCTCTGTACCTTCGAGTGCTGCCCGTCCCCCTCCCCACATGGCAAGATCTTAACCCTCAGAGCTAGGGCACTAACTGAACATCGGACCCTACCCCATGTCCTATCAACCAGTCAGCACAGTTCCACAAGGGCCTCAAGGGATAGCACATAGCAAAGCTCTCGCCTTGCACGGGGCTGACCCTGGTTTGATCCCCAGCACTCCCTTGGTCCTCAGAACCCACCATGAGCCAATCCTAAGTCCAGGGTCAGGAGGAAGCCCTCCGGCACTTCTGGGTATTCCTCCAGCCTCACTGAGAAATCAACCCCAACCACCTAACATCCATCTCCAGATGCTGCCTTAAGGTGAGGCCCTCGACATCAGAATTTGGAGGATGGGTCAGGACAATGGCTCTGAGAGCAGAGGTCTCTGTTTTGCATGTGGGAGCCCTGACTCCGTCCCCATGATTGCATGGTCACCCATCCACTACTGGTGTGTCCCCCAAAAAGCCTATTTGGGGGACATAGTCCATAGTATCATTCAGGATCCATCTGTGATGCCCGATTCTCTCACTGTGGTTTGGCGGCCCAGGCCAGGCTCATGGAAATGTGTTGGCATCTCTGCTTGCTGGCATGAAGGCACGGCCATGGCTACTGGGCTGCTTCCGAGCTGTGTGACCTTGTGGGGGTAGTTGGTGGTCTGTATCCCCCTCCCTAAACCCTCACTTTCTTCTGTCTAGAAAAGGCACACTGGTTCTTGCCTCTCCTCACACCTGTGTAGAATAACAGCCCTGGACGGGGCTGGATGATGGTGGGATGGAGGATGAGGTCTTTCTCAACTAGCTCAGACCACTTGTCTGCCACCCTGTTCAGCCGGCGGGTCTGAGTGTTCAGGATAGTGGCGGGTAGAAAACTCACAGGCAGTCAGATTTCAGGAGATATCAGCTTTATTCAGTGGATAAGGCTGAAGAAATCAGTCCCAGAATGACACGCACCCTCCCACCCCCACCTTCCTCAGACCCTTGCTTTTATACACAAGAATCAGGTGAGAGAGCAGAATATCAAGTAAGGAATAATTCAAAATACTGTCACCAGGTCACACCCTAGGGTGGGGCACAAGTATTGATTAGGGTAGGATCAGTAACCCTTGTCACAATTCCTTCTGATTCCTTCCTGGGGCAGGAATCAGAGTCGACAAGGTGGAGTGTGTAGACAGAGGGAAGTGCTCAGGCTTTGTCCAGGACCTCATGGGTTTGATCCCAGGCACTGCCATGCCAACACAGAACAGTGTGCTCAGCCTGGACTTGTTTATGTACAGTGGCTGGTCTGTCAGTAGGAGCTGAGGAGGACGGACAGATGGCCCCACACTCTCAGATCCATCTGTCCTCGCAAAAGTGGGTTTGCTCTGTCAAGTGACTGTCCTATGGGAGCTTCTCCTGGGCTTTGTAAGAATCCCAGCCAAGGGCCCGGAGAGATAGCACAGCGGCGTTTGCCTTGCAAGCAACCAATCCAGGACCAAAGGTGGTTGGTTCGAATCCCGGTGTCCCATAGGGTCCCCCGTGCCTGCCAGGGCCTATTTCTGAGCAGCTAGCCAGGAGTAACCCCTGAGCATCGCCGGGTGTGGCCCAAAAACCAAAAAAAAAAAAAAAAAAAGAATCCCAGCCAAGTCAAGGAGAGGGGAACCCCCCACTGGGCTCCGAACTGGTCTGTTTGCAGGACATCACCCAAAGGCAGTTTTGCAAGAGCAGATGGGAGGCCTTGTTGTCCCTGTCACTCCCATGGCTCACTGTTCTGAGAAGGTCACATCATAATTCATTAGCAGTAATTAGTCCCCCAGCGCCCCTACACTTCTTCTCTCAACTGCCCCATTAACTTGGGTGTGAGCTGCACCTTCCCCGCACCAATCCCGGCGGGCGTCTCTGTCACACTCGGGCCAGGGGGGGGGAAGCTATTAGTTACAATATATTAACTGCCTAATTTCAGAATACAGAAGCTGTCTTTATGAAGGGCAATTAACCACTAAGCATAATTGATAATTCATGGGCCCCTGATTGGGAAAGACAAATAATAACAAAGGAAACGAAGGAAGGGCTGCTCACCTGGGCGGGCCGTGGGCTGTGCCCCAAATTCCACTTCTTGGGGTTCACCAGCCAGTGGAGAATCTGCTTTCACCTCTGCCCCGAGTCTTGGCTCTTTGTTGATCCATTGGGGCTTGGGTGAGGGTGTACCCAGGTGGCCCCTTAGGAAATCAAGGTGTTTAGGATTCCCTGGTCTGTCATCATTTGGGGGTTCAGCCCATTGGCAGGAAGGATCTGTGATGTGTGGAGCCCTCTGCAGAGTCTGGGAGTGCGGGGGGGGGGGGGGCCTGGAGACCCCCCTTGCTGACATCACAAAGGACCCCAGAGAAACACAGTCGAGGTATAAGTGGGTGTTGGGGGAAGTGTTAGTTGGTGTCCTACAGAGAGAGAAGAGAGGAACGGGGTTTGGAGGCCGTCAGAGAGGGAACTCCTGGCTTTCTAGGTGCTCTCAGGAGCAGCAGGGCTGCAAAGGAAGGTCACTGCATGGGGACGGTGATGGTCCCATGTCTGGCTCGTGTGGAGCCACCACTCTGGGGCCACTTTTCCTGGATTGGTTCTGGGCCTCTCTGTCTCTCTGGGGAACAGATCTGGTGTTGCTTTAGTCATCATGCAGGAGTCCTTCCAGACTACACTCTAATAATGACTAGGGTGAGGATAGTGCCTACCTTAGGCAGGTTGGGGGGCTGTCCCAGGAGCGGGGTGCCAGCAGATCAGGTTGGGGGCCCGGGTCCCCATGGAGTCTCAAGGAGAATGGAAGGAGGTGCGGACCCCAGACATGGGTCTCTGCCAGCTCAAAATCAGCAGGGTGGGTGGGGCCGGAGAGATAGCATGGAGGTAAGGCATTTGCCTTGCATGCAGAAGGACAGTGGTTCGAATCCCAACATCCCATATGGTCCCCCGAGCCTGCCAGGAGCTATTTCTGAACGTAGAGCCGGGAGTAACCCCTGAGTGCTGCCAGGTGTGACCCAAAAACCAAAAAAATAAAATAAAATCAGCAGGGTGGCCAGCCCAGCCTGGGACTGTGGCTCAGCTTGGAGCTAAGGGTCTCATCCCGGAATGAGAATCTCGGACCGAAGCTGAGGTTCCAGCCCATCTCCTGCAGGCTGAAGCGTTCGGGATTGAGGGTTCGGTTCTGCACAAATGAGTCCCAGAAGACACGGGGGGCCCAGGTCCAGCTGATGCGGCAACTTGGTTTCGATGTCTCTGAGGAAGAGGTGACAGCACCAGCCCCAGCTGCCTGCCAGCTTCTGCGGGAACAAGGCCTGCGGCCACACCTGCTTGTCCATGAAGGTCAGTTAGTTCTGGGAGCTACAGGTTGTCAGCTGGGCCAGGATCTGCACTTACCTGGACCCCACTTCTGCGGGATCACGTTATATGCTGACAGCTAACTTGCTGACCCTAAAGGGGATGTGGCCACCTCCAACCTTCAATGCTCTGAGGTCCCTAAATCAGGTTTTAGAAGACTCTTGGAGGAAAACTGTGGTGTGTTCCCCAAGTAAGTTTGACCCTTATCTCCTGTAACCCCCAGCACCTCTGATGGCTCTGGGTCTCCCCTGGATTTGAGTAACCTCAGGAATGCCTGAGCTCCCAGCACTGACCAGTATGGCCCCTATAAAAATGTTCTGAGCACCCTTTGTCCAGCTCTCTGGTGTGGGAGAGTCGGAGGCAGGTTGCCAAGGAAGGGGGCTCACAAGCTGGGGCTCTCTCTGCACCTCCTCTTTCTCTCTTCCCCTCCTCTTCCTCCTCCCTCCCTCCCTTCCTCTTCCCCCTCCTTTCTCTAGTTTCTCTCTCCCCCTTTTCCTCCCCCCTCTCCTCCCCACTGTTTCTTCTCTCTCCCCACCCCTCCAGGCATCCGTTCCGAGTTTGATGGCATCGACACATCCAGCCCCAATTGTGTAGTGCTCGGGGATGCGGCTGAGGCCTTCTCCTTCCACAACATGAACATGGCCTTCCGGGTGCTCATGGAGCTGCCCAAGCCCAAGCTCATCGCACTGGGCACAGGGTGAGCCATGGGGGGCCAGCAGAGTGGGCAGTTCTGGACACCCGAGGCCTAGTTGGGCACAGAGGCCAGGGCGTGGCACAGAAGCAGAGCCAGGCAGGCTTAGGAAAAAGGGGGCTTGGGGGCAGATTCAGGGCCTCCTGTCCATCCTGCCCCTTGTGGCTTCTTTGTGTTTCTTTGAAAATTCTCGCTGCGCTGTGCCAAGGAGCAGCCTAGGGCCTTACTACTGCCAGGCAGGCCTGAGCACCTCCCTGCCCAAAGTCCTGGCTGTGCCTTCCCTCCTGGGTAGCTCTAGGGACCAAATGCCCTGCAGGGAGTCAGATGTGTACAAGACAAGTGCCTTAGCCCTCCCTCTGCTCTCTCTGCAGTCCAAATCTTAGCTCTTTGAGGAGGCCAGTCTTAACTATTAAAAAAAATTTGGGGGGCAAGTTTTGGACCACACGCATAGTGCTCAGTGGTTACTCTTGGCTCTGCGCTCAGGAATCACTCCTGGTAGGCTCAGGGGACCCTATGGGATGTTGGGAATTGAACCTGGGTTTGCCGCTATAAAGTAAACACCCTTCCTGCTGTCTATCGCTTTGGACCCTGTCTTTTTTTTTTTTTTTTTTTTTTGGTTTTTGGTTTTTGGTTTTTGGCCCACACCCAGCGGTGCTCAGGGGTTACTCCTGGCTGTCTGCTCAGAAATAGCTCCTGGCAGGCACGGGGGACCATATGGGACACTGGGATTCGAACCAACCACCTTTGGTCCTGGATCGGCTGCTTGCAAGGCAAACGCTGCTGCGCTATCTCTCCGGGCCCTGGACCCTGTCTTAACCCATTTATAGTTACACTTTTTCTCTGTTTTGGGAGGCTCAGGATGTCATGCTCACCAGCACTCGGCTCATCATTGAGACCACACAGGGCTAGTGTGGGGCTCCACTCACCAGTCCTTTGATTCTCTTTTTTACTGGTGTTTTTTGGGGGGGGTTGGGTCACACCCGATGGTGCTCAAGGGTTATCCTGGTTCTGCACTCAGAAATTGCTCCTGGCAGGCTCAGGGGACCATATGGAATGCCAGGAATCAAACTGGGGTCCGTCCTGGGTTGGCCGTGTGCAAGGCAAACGCCCTACCAGCTGTGCTTTCGCTCCGGCCCCATAAACTTCTTTTCCCTTGAAAACTATCTTTAATATGATTCCTAGTGTTCCAGAAGCCTGGCAGTGCCTCAGGTAGATTTGTTAGGGGAGAGCAATATCATAGTGGAGAGGGTGTTTGCCTTGCACACTGCCAACCTGGTTTTAATCTCCAACATCTCATATGGCCCTGAGCCTGCCAGTAGTAACCCCTGAGCACTGACTGTGGACTGAAAATGTGGACTGAAAACCAACCAACCAACCAACCAAACAAAAAGATCTGTTGGTGGGAAATTGAAAGAAGAGACTGGCGGGGTGAGGGTCCCCTCAGTTTGGGGGTCTGACTTCTGCCAGACTGGGGTGCTCATAAACCAGACAAAGGCACTGGGTCCTATCTTCATTCAGGGGCAGTGGTGGTGGCAGGACTGGGGAGGGGGGGGGCGCCCCAGGAGCAGGACAAGGACCTGGATGCTCCATCCTGCCCACCCTGGATAGTAATTTACATTCTCATCTGTTTGGCCTGAGCCTGGGAATAGCCTTTTTCATTTCTCCTGTCAGGCCTCAGTGGGAAATTAAGCTGTTTATGAGGTGGTTCTGGAGGTTAATTGGGCTGCGGGAAAGGTCAAGTGGCCTTGGAAAGAGGTGGCCGGAAGCCTCTGGCTGGTCTCCTCATCTTCCTCTGAGTGGGGCGGCAACTGCTGGCTCCATTGGCCCGGAGAGATAGCACAGCGGCGTTTGCCTTGCAAGCAGCCGATCCAGGACCAAAGGTGGTTGGTTCAAATCCCGGTGTCCCAAATGGTCCCCCGTGCCTGCCAGGAGCTATTTCTGAGCAGACAGCCAGGAGTAACCCCTGAGCACCACTGGGTGTGACCCAAAAAACAAAAAAAAAAAAAAAAAAAAAATTTTAGGCCGGGAAGGTGGCGCTAGAGGTAAGGTGTCTGCCTTGCAAGTGCTAGCCAAGGAACGGACCGCGGTTCGATCCCCCGGCGTCCCATATGGTCCCCCCAAGCCAGGGGCGATTTCTGAGCACATAGCCAGGAGTAACCCCTGAGCGTCAAACGGGTGTGGCCCAAAAACCAAAAAAAAACAAAAAACAAACAAACAAAAAAAAACAACTGCTGGCTCCATCATGCCAGTCAGAAACAAGCGCACCCCCGCCTGTGTTGGGTTGATATGGCCTTGCATTAGCCGCCCCAATATTATCAGCAGACAGGTGACCTCCCTGAGACAGGCTTCTCTCTCCCCAGGCACAGATGGGAGTGACCCGGCTCTGTGCAGTTTCTGCAGCAGGGAGAGAGCACTGAGGCATGATTCTGCCCCTTCACCCCTGACTGAGGGAATGAGGTGCCCGGAGCCTCCCTCTGGGCATCCCTGGGAATCTTTGCCTGGCAGTGCTCTGGCATCAGCTGGTTTGTTTGTTAACCCCAGACTCAAACCAGTGTGGAGAGTCACATCTCAGCCTGTTTGGGAGGGGAAATGTCTTAAGAGGAGACACTTCAGACTCCAGTCTGGACAGTGAGGCCTGTCTTCCGGCTAGAATCGGAGGAGGAGGTGACGTGGGGTGAGCCCTGGGACTGGGGGATCTCATAATCTCCATAGCTTTGGTGGGTGAGTCCTGGCATGGCTTGGCAGGGTCGTGCCCTAGACCTGGTGGGCACAGGACAGGTCCCCCCAAGAACAAGGACCTTCCCCTGCAGCTGACAGTGGGGACCTCTCTAACCAGCTTGGGGCCCCATGCCCAGAGTCAATTCTCAGGGGCACTGAGCTCCATGTACAGCTCACTGTCTGGCCTCACCTGCAGGCGCTACTACAAGGAGACCTCGGGGCTGATGCTGGACGTGGGGGCCTACGTGAAGGCACTCGAGGTACCCACGGGGGTGAAGCGGGAGGATGCAGGGATGTGCCAGTTGGGGCAGAGGAGCCTGTCTGCCCTGCCTTGAACCCTGCACCTCAGGGGTGCTGTCTTTCGCCCTTCTCTTCCTTCTCCACCCCATCCCTGCTCTTCACCCTGCCCCCTTCTGTGGCCTTCTGGGCCCCTCTGGACTCTCCTCTGGCACCCCTGGGTTCTCACTTCAGCGGCTTTGTCTGCCTGAGTTGGGGACAGATGGCAGATGCCCACCTTGCCTCTGAGTACCCAGGAAGGGAAAGTTGGGGGGAACTGGGGTACTCTGGGCAGAGGGCCTGGAGCACCCTGTGAGACTGACCATTGTGCCATCAGGCCTTTGGGACCCCATACCACATGGGGGCTTTTCCCCTGGGCAGTCTACGAACTCCCTCCCTGCAGCCCATGTCACGTCTCCCTTCCTCCCCAGTATGCCTGCGGGATCCAGGCCCATGTGGTGGGGAAACCCTCCCCTGAGTTCTTCAAATTGGCCTTGAGAGAACTGGGGGTCGAAGCCCACCAGGTAAGTGGTCCTGGAGCAGCTTTTCGGGGTTTTGGGGTAGGGAACCCCGGAGTAGATTTGAGGGCTTAGGCAGAATGGAGAAAGGGGCCCGGAGGAGCCAGGGGACTGCGGAAGTGGGGCCCAGGTAGGACAGGGCTCAGGGAAGGGGGGCAGGGGCCAGTGGACTGGGACATAAGGGGCCGGGGTTCTAGTTTCCTGGGGCTCTGTAGGTGGGAGGGCACCATTAGTGTCTTAAATACCCTTTTTTCGGGGCCGGAGAGATAGCACAGTGGCATTTGCCTTGCAAGCAGCCGATCCAGGACCTAAGGTGGTTGGTTCGAATCCCAGCGTGCCATATGGGACGTGCCTGCCAGGGGCGATTTCTGAGCAGATAGCAAGGAGTAACCCCTGAGCACCGCCGAGTGTGGCCCAAAAACAAAACAAACAAACAAAAAAAACCTCTTTTCCACCTTCCCAGAGCAGCTGCCTCGAAGTCAGCCTTAGCATCTGGCCTCCCCCTGGGGCCATCTCCAGCCTTGGCTAATAACTCTCAGGCTGCTACATCTGAGAGTTTCAGTCCTGCCACTCCAGTGCTAGGCTGGGGCAACCTCAGGCTTTCTAAGCCACTTTAGTCAGTAAAGTGATCCCCGTCATTTCCCGGGTAGCTGGGTCACTGCCTCTCCCTGGCCTGCACTCCTGGTTGCCACTCCCCAGTTCTCAGCTTGTCCTGCTCTGCTGTATTCTGAGCCAGCTCTGCACCCATACCCTTGCATGGTCGCATGGCCCGAAATGCCAGCTTGTGGCTCATCCAGGCACACAAATGCCTGGGTCTGGGCAATTTTCTGTGCTGGACATTACACACTTTCAAGTGCTGGCTGCTCCAGCAGGAGGTTTAGGGAGCACTGCAGCTGATGAGCCATCCCCAATCCTAGGAGCCTGGTTCAGAGAGGAAAGCCCAGAGGGCAGACAGGAGGACCTTGAGCTCTCCTGGTACTATTTGAGTCTGTTTCTTTTTTGCTTATTTTGGGAGCCACACCCTGCAATGCTCTAGTCATTCCTGGGGACCAGAGTGATAGCACAGCAGGGAGAGCTTTTTGTCTTGCTTGCAGATGCTGATCCCCAGCATCCCATAGGGTCCCCTGAGCCCGCCAGAAGTGATTCCTGAGTGCAGAGCCGAAGTGAGCCCTCAGCATCTCTGGTCCAAACCAAACAACAACAAAAATAACTCCTGGCAGACTTGGGAGACCCTAAGGGATGCCAAGGATTGAACCCTGGTTGGCTGTGTGCAAGGAAAATGTCCTCCCTGCAGTACTATCACTCCACGAGGGCCTACCCTTGAGCTCACCGGGCCTATGAGGGACCTTCAGAATGATAGAAAATCTGAGACTGGGTGCTCTGGGGAAGCTCACCAACACCAGGCTGCAAGCACAAGAATGCTCCTGGCTGGCGGATTCTCAGAAAGGCCAAGCGTGCTGTGTTTCCCCCAGGAACTGGGTGTAACCCGTCCTCTCCTCTCCTCTCCGGAGGGCCAGGACAGGATGCCTGGCAGGTGGAGCTTCTCATCCGTTGACAGCCCTGTTGACCTCTATCTTCCTGCCAATGATTTTCTAAATCCTAAATGATTTGGCGGTGATTGCTCCTCCTCGCCTGGTTATTGCCCTTCAGCGGCAGCCACGCGGAGTTCCCCAGGGGCTGGTGCCATTTGCTGTGGAGAAACCTCAGCCCCTCCCAGGCTGAGTGGCCTCCGATCCGCCATCGCCCCTTCAGCAGCTGCTGCGCACAGGCCCGCCCTTCTCTCTGGGCCAACTTTCAGGGTTACTTTGTTCTTCCTGATGGGGGATGGGTCTGCACCCACTTACTTCACAGTACACGTGTGTGTATGCATATACAAGCACACCTGCACATGTGTGCAAGCATGTACAAGTATGCATGTGCAAACATACAGCTTTTTTTCCTGCAGCTGGAAGGCAGCCTAGGTCATGCATGGACCGCTCATCCTATGCCCAAAGAATCTTCTAGCACAATGCTCTCAGAGCTTTCAGTCGCCCTGAATAGATTTAGGGTTGTTCCCGAGCGAATGGGCGGAGGCAAAGGGGAAGCTTGTTTGGGCTTGTGCCTCCAGACACTGGCAGCTTCCTAGGGGCACACATTCACCCTTGGGGCTGGAGGGAGTGAGCACTGACTAGTGCCCTCTTTCCAGTGTGTCCTCACTTTTGGGGTGACCCTTGCCTTTCAGACCCAAGCTACAAACCTTACCTCTTCTTTTTTTTGGGGGGGGGACACACCCGGTAGTGCTCAGGGGTTACTCCTGGCCATGCGCTCAGAAATTGCTCCTGACAGGCTCAGGGGACCATATGGGATGCTGGGATTCAAACCACCGTCCTTCTGCATGCAAGGCAAATGTTCTACCTCCATGCCATCTCTCCAGCCCCAAACCTCACCTCTTCTGGAAAGCCTTCCCAGCCTCCCGCTGCCTGTACACATACGTACTCAGCCTTATGTCCCCCCCCCTCATGCTTCCCCGAAGTCCTCTGACTTCATGTTTGGGAGGGTTCCTGTCACGCCTCTGTGCTCTGCCCTGGACTGGGGTGTCTCTCACTGGGCCCAAAACACTGATGTGGAGGCACAGGTGAGCAGTTATCAAGTCTTGGACTCCCACTGCAGCATCACCTTCCTAGCTGGGCTGGACAGCTGGTCTGACACTCGCAGTGTCCAGAAATGGCTTTCCCACCCACTGACGCTGCTCCTGGAAGTATCCAGAGGGGCTGGCTTCATCTGCTGCTTGTGGTCACTCTTTGCTCTTCCAAAAGATCTCCTAGGGACCGTAGCAATAGCACAGGAAGGAGGTTGCTTGCCTTGTATGCAGATAACCCTTATGGATCCCTGAACCTGCCAGGAGTGAGTGCAGAGCCTCAGAGCCAGGAGTAACCCCTGAACCCTGCCAGGTGTGGCCCAAAACAAAAAGTGAACAAACCCAAAATATCTTCTGGGGTACCAGGACAGCTTGCAGCAGAGCTGGCTTCCTCAACCCCTACCCCCACCACTAGTATGAGCACCCCCAGGAGCCTGTTGAGTTGTCTTCCCCAAAAACCTAAGTGTGGGCACCAGTACTTGCTGCCCCAACACTCATCCAAGGAAAGAGGAAAAGCTCTTCTTTCCATTGGGAGCCGAGTTCAAGCCCCAACACCATTACTCTGGCTCACCAAGCCATCTCTCCAGGCCCTACATTTTGGATTTTTTAAAAAGAATTTTTTTTGGGTCACACCCAGCAGCACTCGTAGGTTACTCCTGGCTCTACACTCATAAATCACCCCCCGGCAGGCTCAGGAGACCATATAGGATGCCGGGATTTGAACCAACATCCTTCTGCATGCAAGGTAAACACCTTACAGCTATGCTATCTCTCTGGCCCATTTTTTTTTTCTTGTGGTTTTTGGGTCACACCCGGCAGTGCTCAGGGGTTATTCCTGGCTTCATGCTCAGAAATTGCTCCTGGCAGGCACGGGGGACCATATGGGACGCCAGGATTTGAACTGATGACCTTCTGCATGAAAGGCAAACACCTTACCTCCATGCTATCTCTCCGGCCGCTGGCCCATTTTTTTTTTAATTCTTTGTTTTGTTTTATTTTATTTTGGGCCACACCCAGCAACAGTCAGAGTAACAGTCAGTTGTACCTGGCTCTGTGTTCAGAAATCGCTTCTGGCAGGCTCAGGGGACAATATGGGATGTCAGGGATTGAACTTGGATCCATCCCAGGTCAGCCGCATGCAAGGCAAACTGCTGCTGTGGTATCACTCCAGCCTAATTGGGATTTTTTGAGCCTCCTGGCAGTGCGTCTGGGGCCTCTCCCAGCCAGTTGTACTTTATATCTTGGCTCAGCTCAGGTCTGTCATGCAGGGGGCTCCCAGGACCACCCTGGCAATGCCCAACTGGGCTTTGCAGTGGCCAAGTTTGACCTTGCATCCCTGCTGAATCCCAGCGCTGGGCTTTGATTGACTTCATTTTGGCTCCACACCCAGAAGTGCTTAGGACTGACTCCTGGCTTGGCGCTCAGAGGCTACTCCTGGTGGTGCTCGGGGGACCTTATAGAGTGCTGGTTTAGCTGCATGCAAGGCAGCCGCCCTCCCCGCTGTATGGTTGCTCCACTGCAGCCCTGCTGCAGTTTTGTTCAGATTAACATCTTCACCTCTGCGAGCAAAAATCCTCGAAATCATGGGCTGCAAAGTTTTTTCAGTGATTCGTTTGTTTCACATAACCTAAACATGGCCAAAGGGTGAAAGTCAGCTCAGGTCATAGGGAGGAAGCCCCCCTCCCCAGTGTCTATGCAACCGGTGGGGGGGGTTTCAAGACACCCAGGGCCAGTGTGCCCAGCTACCTGGCCTGGGGGAGCAGCAAGCATCAGGTGGTGCCAGTCTGACTTTTCACTTCAAATCAAGCAACTGGTTGTACCAGGGGTTGGCAGAGCCCAGGTGACTCTCCTACCGTCACTAAGCACCTCTCACCCTGTCCCAGGCCATCATGATTGGAGATGACATCGTGGGTGACGTGGGCGGTGCCCAGCGCTGTGGCATGCGGGCCCTGCAGGTGCGCACGGGCAAGTTCAGGTGAGCCCCAGGCGGGGGCAGGGTGGGGACCCCCGTGGGTTTGTGAGCAGGTGGCTTGGAGACAGTCTGGGGAGACTCTAGGGTCCCTTGGCCATGCCCCCTTTCTACCCACCGTCCTTCAAGAGACAACCCAGAGAACACAGATCTGGGTACTGGAGAAGTGCCAGGCCCTGGCTACGGGTCCTTCTCATTGACACTGACACCATTCATGGACTGAACTCAGTTTTGTGTGGTTTTAGATTGTTTTGGAGGCCACACCCAGCAATACTCAGGAGTTACATCTGGCTCTGCACTCAGGAATCACTCCTAGCAGGCTTTGGGTGACCCTATGGGATGCTGGGAATCGAACCCAGGTTAGCCTCATGCAAGCCCTCCCCGATGTGCTATCACTTCAGCCCCAATACTGTTGTTGGTTTTTTTGTTTCTTTGTTTTGTTTTGTTGGGGGGGGGGGTTTGGGTCACACCCGGCAGCGCTCAGAGGTTACTTCTGGCTCTATGCTCCGAAATCACTCCTGGCAGGCTTGGGGGACCATATGGGATGCCAGGATTCGAACCACTGTCCTGCTTCTAAGGCAATTGCCTTACCACTGTGCTATCTCTCCGGCCCCAATTCTTTAACAGAGACGGGTCCTGTTATCTGTCACCCATTTTGCTCCCAAGCTTTGGTGGTCTTGTCCCTCTTTCCTCCTTTCCTCCTTCCTGTCACAGGGGCTCAAGCAGAGTCCATATCGACACCCAAGTCCTTCCAGCCTGGCACCCTGGCTCCCAGTTTGTCTTTCTTTGTGTTTACCTTTCTAGGTGTGTGTGAGGAGAAAGTCCACCTTGGGGGTGAAGGGAGGGCGGTTCCCTCCTGTGGCCTCTCCCAGAATGCACTGTCCTGATGTTGGTTTTGGTGGGCCTCGTAGCAGGTTTCAGACGGGGAGAGAAAGGGGAATAGTCACCATGTTCTCTGAGCTACCCCTAGAAAGTTCTAGCAGGTTCCTGGCCAGCCTCTCCTGGGTAGTGGGGCCTGAACTGCCTTTTTGTACCTGTAGGTGGCACTCTTGTCGTGTGCAGGTGAGGGCCGCAGGGGTCATCCCAGGGGTCACTGGCCCGCCCTCCAGGCTTTGCTGGGTTTTGTGGAGGCTGGAGGCAGGAGGTATGGGGACTGCTTTGGAGAGGGGGATGGCCCGAGTCCCTGTGGCAGGGAGCACCCGAGCAGACACAGACAGGATCATTTCTGCGGTGAAGGGGTAGAACCAGCAGCTTGGCCTGGTCCCCCAGCACTGCAGGTTGTGGGCCAGGAGACCCCAGAGCCTCGCTGGGTGGCCCAGCACAGTCGCTGTCACCCACATCTGGAGCCCTTGGCTGAGAATCAGCTCGTAGGCCGTCTGAGCACCATTTGGGGAGCTCAAAAAAAAAAAAAAAAAACCAGTTTCTGAGGTTCTGGTGTTGTCCACTGCTCCCCCTTTTCTTTCCTCTGGTACTGTGGGCAGAACCCCGGATCTCACACCTGTAGGTCACATGCTCGAACCCTGATCCACAGAGTCCCATGCTTTCCCTCCTGAGGACAAAATGGGTCAGTCTGTGGTGAAACCTGAGCTTCTGGAACTGGGAGGGGGCAGAGCAACAGCTGAGGAGGAGGCTCTGCGGTGGTGGGGAGGGACCGGATCTCTTAGAAGCCTGGCACCTCCTCCTGGGTGGGAGGAGCTGGATAGCAAACCCTCCTGCCCAGCCAGAAAAAAGCCCACAGACTGATGCACTTTTTATTGGGGGGGGGCACATCTGGTAGTGCTCAAGGCTGACTCCTGACTCTTGTGTTCAGGGATCATCCCTGGCAGTGCTCAGGGGACCCTTGGGATCAAACCTGGGTCAGCCACATGCAGGGTCAACACCCCGCAGTGCTGTCTCTGACCTGCCCAATGCGTCCTTGTAGTGTGAGTGTCCCGTCCCTTCCTCACTCCTGCCAGGACCAGGTTGTGAGGATGTGGAGGGACTTCTTTTGGGGAGGAAGTGGAAGACACACCCTGCAGTGCTCAGGGTCTATTTCAGGCTCTGTGTTCAGGAGTCACCCCTGGAGGTGCCCAAGTCTGAATTGGGGGTCAGCTACATGCCAGGCAAGTGCCTTCCCTGTGGCACCATCTCGCCAGCCCCAGAACCAGTTTTCAAATCCTTGGCTGCTTTTTTTCTGGGGTGTCCACTGGCTCGAATTTTCTCTCAGCCCATACATCCTGGAGAATGGTCTCATATTGGCACTCAGCTCCTTAAAATCACCTTACAGAGAACTTGGGAGTTTGTTCTGGGTTCATTTTGGGGGTGCAGCTCCCAAGCAGTGCTCAGACTTGTGGGGGGTCACTGTCTTGCTGGGGTCGTTCTGGGGATCAAACCTGAGGCACCACCCTGCAAGACCCCTCACCTAGCTTTTTGCTGTTCCCCCAGCCTGCACCCCAGCTGGTGAGTCCTGTGTGTTGGCCTGTGTCTTGCAATTGTCTCACACTGGGGTGTGAGCACATCCTGTTGCTGTGAGCTTGTCCTGTGTTATGAGCCTCCTGGTGCTGTGAGCATCTTTGTAGTGTGATCCTTGGGCTTGTGCTCTGGACTTACTCCTGGCTCTGTGCTCAGAAATTACTCCTGGCAGACTAGTCACAGAGGACCATCAGCAGCATCCAAGAAAAATGCCCTCCCCACTGTGCTGTCACACGACAAGCTTTCTGGAGACCTGGATTGCCTGTGTTGATGAAGTTGCTTTGCAGGTCTGGGGGGTGAAGTTGGGGTTTGGGGGGCCCAGGAGGCCCCCAAGTGGTCATTTCTCCATAGGGCTGCTACGTCTACAGAGAGCTGGTGGCACCACCAGTCCAGTCCAGTGGCGTCCCTGCTGGGGGAATGGGCCCTCTTCCTCGCTGATTTTTAAGTTGGTGTGCAGTATCTACAGTATCAGTCTGATCTCTGAGCAAGGTCAAGTGAAGGTTCTGGCAAACCTGGTGTTAGTCTTTTTGCCCATCTTCATCTACCTTAGTGCCTTGAATGGCCAGATGCCCAGGGTCTAGCCTGAAGAGGGCCCAAGCTTGAACTCACGAACCCCCTCAGGTTAACCTCGGAAAACAGAGTTCTGTGACTCATCCCAGCCCTGACCCACTGTGGGGCTAGTGTGTATTGTTTGACAGCCCCCCACTCATGGCAGGAGCAGCAGCGCTCACCTGTGGGCCTCTGGTTGCTTCCAAGGAGAAATAGTGCAGGTGGTCAAACTTGTCTGGGGCTGAGTCCAATAGGGAGCATGTTGGCCTTTCTTAAGGCTGACTCGGGCTCGATCCCTAGCACCCCATGGGTCCCCTAAGCCCCTACAGGAGTGATCTCTGAGCTCAAAACCAGGAGTCAGTCCTGAGCACTGAGTGTGGCCCAAAAACCAAAAATAAATGCTTGGTGTCTGGGCTGGGCCACAGTGTTGCCCAGATGTGGAGGTTAATCTTTGATGTGGACATTCAGGCAGGGCAGAGGTCACTGGCCCTATGTGGAGAGTGCTCAGGGCTCAGCCCCCCTTTGCTGTAGCTCAGGAATTCCCAATGTTCCCTCTACCCCACTTCCTGTCCAGAGCGGTCTTTCCTGTCTACACAGGCTGGCCCTCCTACGTGGATCCCCACTAGACTGAGCTGAGGTTGAACACCCTGCAGACTCAGGGGTCCCTGGGTACCCCCATGCCTGCTGTGGGCCTGGACTGGCTCCTTTTCTCAGTCGCCAGCAGCAGGCAAGGCCAGCAGCAGGCAAGGCCAGGCCGAGAGCTGCGTGGCTGCCAAACCCGGTTGTTTGACTTGGTGTTCTAGGGCCAAGGCCTTTCAGGAAAGTTCTGTGCTGTTCCTTCAGGGTGGCCAGCTGTGGGTCTCAGGCCTGTTCTCTGTCCGCTGGGATGCAGCTTCTTCCAGAGGTGCTGGGGAACCCTGAGAGGGCCTGAGCTGGCACACAGCTGGGAGGGGCTAGCACCAGTCTCCCGCCAGCAATTCCCCTGTTCATGTGACCACAGCCTTTGACAATGCAGTGGTGCCACAGACACTAGGTTAGGCAGAGCAGGCAGCTTGGCCCAGGGTTCAAGGAATGCTCCCTGCATTTGCTGGTAGGGGTGAGGGGACTCCCAAGGGGATACAGACATGCTCACTGCACCACACACGGGCACACACACACACACATGGGCTCACACATACATGTAAAGACATACACAGACATACATGTAAAGACATAGACACACCTATGTTCACTTCTACCCCTTGTCCCTAGTCTACAAGTCAGCAGCCCCTGTTAGTTTCCTCCTGTGGGGAGCCCAAATTCTGGGGTGACCTGAGGAGAGAAAAAAATCTCTTGGGGGCTGGCAGGGGGGTTGATGTGGCTCCAAGGGGTCCCAACAGAACTCAGGCACTCCAGGACCCTTCAGGAAACAGACTCCTCAGGGTCTGTGGTAGCAGAACAGAGAGCTGGGCAAACCACTCTGCTGTGCCCCTTTCCCCTACCTCCCCCCTTTTCCTATCAGGACTTGGGGGCACCCTGGGAGCAATGAGCCATGTATTGGAGAACATTGGATCGATTATTGGGGTAGAAGCCTCAGGTGCAGCTGGGGGACACTTCCTGTCTGATGCTTAAAGAAAGTGTATTTCTGGGGCCAGAGCAGTGGCGCAAGCAGTCAGGCGTCTACCTTGCCTGTGCTAGCCTACAACAGACTGCAGTTCAATCCCCCCAGTGATCCATATGGTCCCCCAAGCCAGGAGCGATTTCTGAGTGCATAGCCAGGTGTATGAGCGTCACCAGGTATGGCCCAAACCCTTCCAAAAACTGTATTTCTCGGGGCACAGAGGGAGTTTTGGGGCCACAGGTCAGGTCAGTCTCTGGGGTCCTGAGCAGTTTGACAGGGAAGGCCAAGAGGGCTTCTTGGTGGAGGCGCCAAGTCTCCTGCTAAAGGGTCAGTGGGAGAGAGGCTGCAGGGACCCGCCCGGATCCATCCAGGTCACTCTGGACAGACCCACCGCACCTCATTCAGGGCCACTGCATGGGCATTCCGGGCAGGTGCTGGGCTGTTCCCAGATGCCAGCACAGGGTGGGGTGTCTGCACTGCCCACCTTGCCCAGATTCCTCCCAGCCCCATCCTACCCACCAGCAGCCCTGACCTGTCCAGGTCCTACCCATGGCCCCCTGGCAGCCTCAGAAATAGCTGGTGGGAGGTAGGGGACCATTTTTGCTGACAAGGTCATGCCTCCAACAGCCTTGTGTCCTGCTGTGGTGGCTGGGCTGGCTCAGGGGACGCTGTGACACTGCCACAGACCAGATGGCTGTGTTTGTACATGTTTGAGTCTGTATGTGTATTTGTCTGTCTGTATCTGTGCATGTGTCTGTGTGTGCCTGTATGTCTGAGCCTGTATGCTACGCTGGGCCAATTCTGGCGATTCTGCTTTTCCTCCCATTTCCCACAAGCCATGTCCCCCCCATACCTGGAGGCCAGAGGCAGGTGGCATTCCCTGTGCTGATAGAACACACATCATAAGACACAGGCTGCCAACCGCTCACCACAGGGGCCACCCGCTTCACACGCACCAGTGGGCACACGGACACAGCGTATAGGCACTGACAGGCCTGGGTCAGCCTGTGGGTAGGCAAATCCCCAGTGCCTGCCTGATCCTGTGGGGCAGGTAGAACCAGCCAAGGTCTGTTCTTCAGAGGACAGGATGGCAGCCAGAACCCAGGCCAGGAGCTGCCTGTGGCCTGGTCATCCCTATAGAAGACAAGGAGGCCCCAGGGTGCAACCACAGCTCCTCAGTGCAGTGGGGTCGGGCAGAGGCTCGAGTCCAGACCAGGCCCTGGGCTGTCTGCTCGGAAGGGCCAAATAGGCCCTTGCTGGGCACCAGTGTGGCTTCATGGGCCCGAGCCCCAGCTTCCTACAGGGATCTGAGTGGCCTGCGATGATAGAGGGGGCCCAGTTGGCTTCAGCAAGGTTGACTACCCTCTGGGCCCCCTACAGGCCCAGTGATGAGCAGCACCCCGAGGTGACGGCCGACGGTCATGTGGACAACTTGGCAGAGGCCGTGGACCTGCTACTGAAGCACGCAACTTTGTGAGGGGGTTTGGGGCCCCTGTGAGGGTGTTGGGGTCCTGTGTGTGGGTTGGGCAGACCCCTCTGCCCCGATGTGGGGGGCCAGCACCCCTGTCTCCAGACTGCCCCCACTCATCATCTAGACAGGACTCCCCTATCCCCCAGCTGAGGACATCTCCTGGGGAAATCCCCAAGCCAGCGGGGCTGCGCCCCAACACTGACACATGTCTCCCATTTTCCCATGACTGTGAGGCTTCTGCCTAATAAAATGCTCAAGCTCCTGACTTGGACTGGGGGTGTGGACACCTTGGAGATGGGGGACAGCTGCCCAGAGGGTCACCACTTGGCCTCACCCAGAGCCAGGACACCCCAGCCTAGATCTTCCCTCAGGACATATCCTGTGTCTTACTCCTCCACCACATGGCCTGGCACAGAGGGTTGCAGGGCACAGGCCTGGCAGGGCTCCTCATGACCAGCTAGGCTGTAGGACCAATATGTCAGATTCCTGAGACCAGTGACATCGCCCCACAGTGCTCTGCCCAGAGGCTGAGCTGAAAGGGCTAACTTGCATCTGTTGGGTACCATCCTCCCCGACTGTGAACCCGAGTCAGTGGGTGTGAGCTGAAAAACGAGGGTCGAGGTCTGTGCAGCCCCTACACCCTGCGCAGGAGACCATGTCTCGTTGACATTTCCTTTATTTACGTTTTCTGTGTAAAAATTCACAAAAACTCCCCTGCTACAAACATGTGAGAAATAAGGCTTGCTGAGGCCAGCGCCACGCGGAGAGTAAGGCAAAGGGTTTGCAGGAATGTAAATGGGGTCGACTGGCCTGGGGCCCCCACTCCCCGCACCCCTACAGCCATGGCCCTGGGGCCCCGACAAAAGTGAGGCTCCTGCAATGAGGGGGACTGCTGGGGGGAGGCTGGCAAGACTACAATGACCCCTATGCTGGTGTCTACAGGCCACCTCCCTCACTGGTGGTGGTAAAACCTTCGAGAAGGCTTCCAAATGCAGGGAGAGGCAGCCTGTGACCAGCTGCCACCAACTAGGACTTGTCCCTTCTCCGGTCCATATCTGGGGTCTGGGAGCAGCATTTTTGGGCTGCCTTGAGGTGCAAAGAACCCCAGCTTGTGCCACAGAATTTGATGGGGGAACCCCCGAGAAGCTTTGGGGGGGAGGGCACAGGGCTGGGCCCCTGCATATGGCCCTAGAAGGGTGAGAGGCCCAGTACTCAGACCACAGTGCCCTCTGCCCCCATGCAGGGCCAGCCTGGTTCAAGCAAGGCAAACCCAGTTGACCCCTGAGGGCAGGTGAGTGGAACCGCCACCCTTGCTCACCCTGGCACAGGGACCCCCAGAGGGACAGGGGTTAGGGGGTGGTTTTGTGGCCAGCAGATGACTTCCCAGCCCCCATAGGTATGACGGCTTTGGCCGGGCGAGGGCCTTGCGTGTGCCCTTAAGGCCAGTGGTTCTGGGGTGACTAGAAGCGGGAGGGGTGAAGGCACAGTGAGTGACCTGAGCTCGGGGGCCTGACATCCCCCGAGAAGAGGGACTCCAGGGAGCGCCACTCAGGGCTCCCGCCGTGCTGGTGCTGGTAAGACGGGGTGCCCCGCGACGTGGCATAGTGAGGCGGAACCCCCTCCTTCCAAGAAGCTGCCAGGTCTGCGTGGGGTTCGCCTGCAGCCAGCGGGCCCCTCAGTTCTGCTCAATCTGCTCAATGTCCAGCTCCCCATCCAGGGAGCAGGGGCTGCCCCGGACTGCGCTGCCCCGCCAGGCTGGACCCTCCTCCAGAGCAGTGCCATCGGGCTCCTCCCAGCCCAGCTCTTCCCTGCAGACCGGTGGCTCAGGAACGGGGGTCCCGGCTGGTGTCCTGCCCCCAGGGGCCGAGAGGAAGGTGGTCCAGGCACGGGGCCCGCCAATGTCCACGCCCACTCCCAGGCTGCTAAGGCTGCTGAAGGTCTGGCAGTTCTGTAAGGAGAGACATTGGGGGGTGTCAATCAATGCTAGAGCCCCCATCCCTGAGACCCGAGCACTGAGGGTTGGCCAAGGTTAACAGGCCCTACTCCCAGCAACGCCAGATAAGAATTGCAGGGTCCCAGCATTCCCCACAAGCCTCCTGCGGGGCTAGAGAGCCCCTCACTTGAGATCCACAGAGTCAGCTCCAAACCTGTGCTGCCCTCAACTAGGAGCAGCTGAGTCAGAGGCCAGAAGCCCGCTTACCCACATACAGCCACCAGGGGGCTCCACATTGTAGTTAGACCCATTGGACATGGACTTGGGGGGGGGGCGGTCTGTGTCCCTCAGGTATGAAATACTGCTGCCAGGACTCAAGCCTGGGCTCAATAGGGCTGCCACTGGGGACGACCACCTAGGCCTCTGGGGGCCTGAGGTAGCGTCTGGTGGACCCTAAGAGGAGTCCAGAGAGCCCTGCATCAGCCTCAGGCACTAGTCAGCTTCACATTTCCAGAGAAAGAAAATCCTCTTGGGCAGATAAGCAAATAAATCGCTGACCAGCTGAATCATCTCACTCTGCACGAGGCCCAGCTGAAGCACAGACGGGGTGAGCCAAGCCCACTGGCCACCTATGCCCAAACAGCTACCGCATGAGATCCCTCAATTCCAGCCCCAGACAACCTGAGGCTGACTCTGACAAATCCCCAACTTCTTCAGAGACTCAGTTTCCTGGCTACAGAGTTCACAGACATGGGGCTGGAGTTATAGCACAGTGGGTAGGGTGTTTGCCTTGGATGTGACTGACCCAGGTTTGATCCCTGGCATCCCATTTGGTCCCTGAGCCTGCCAGGAGTGATTCCTGAGTGTAGAGCCAGGAATAACCCAAATATCGCCAGGTGTGTCCCAAAAACAAAAAACAATTCACAGACATACTGGGGATAGGGACAGAACAGGAATGGCCGGTGTGTGTGAGGGGCACACTGTGGAGAAAAAACTGTAAGTAGGGATGGGGGTGGGGGGTCAACCTTGGAAAGGCACCAGAGGCACCACATGGTTGCCCTATCCCACAGCTCTAGAAACTACTTGGCAGAACTCAAGTCAAGAATGTCCTCCAGTGGCCAGCGAGGTGGCGCTAGAGATAATGTGTCTGCCTTGCAAGCGCTAGCCAAGGAAGGACCTTGGTTCGATCCCCCAACATCCCATATGATCCCCCCAAGCCAGGGGCAATTTCTGAGCACTTAGCCAGGAGTAACCCCTGAGTATCAAACGGGTGTGGCCCGAAAAACCAAAAAAAATAATAATAATAATGTCCTCCACATGTTATCTGATGCCATAGCAGTGTTCCCCCAGAGGGTAGCCCACTCTGCAAGGACACACAAGCACCATGCCTGGTACAAACCAGGGCCTCTTTGGGGCTCTGTGCCCCACATAGCTGTAGTGGGTTCTGTAGCACTGAGCTGCAAATTCATCACTCATCCAGACTGGCAGGCCCAGAGGAAGACTGGCCCACTCTTGTGGGGCACAGATGGTCTTGGACAACAGCTGGGAGATGGAGGAAAGCCAAGGGCAGCAGGACTGGGCCAGGGCATTATCGGGTTTGGACCTTCAGGGTATGAGCACACAATATAGAGTGAAGGGTGTGTGTGCTCAGAGGGAGGCAGAAGGGGAAAGAAAGGCCAAGGGCCAGAACTTTCCACAGACCCACATCTCCAAGTGAGACGTCCCAGCCCACGCACCCATCCAGTGTGTCTCCACTGAATACACTGTCTCTGGATCCACAGAATAGGGCTCATGCTATGCAGTTTGTCTACAGATTATGCAAAAGTGTGGCTGAAAAGGTCCTTCAGCTCAGGATGTAGGGACAGCAGGACCCCAGGGTGTGGGTGCCACTGACCCACTGAAGGTGTCCAGGGCACAGGGCACGTCCTTTGGGCACAGGTATGCAAACTTAGGATGCATTTCAGCTGGCCCCAGCCCAGGACTATCTGAAGGTCCCATTCATGATTTCCTGTCTTGGGAGAGAACTTTCCTTCTCCCAATAATCCACTATAAATCAAGGTGGGCAAGTGTGGTGGAAACAGGACTGAAGGATTCATCCGTCCCATAGGTCCCAGCTCAGAAAATTCCAGAAACCAGCAGTCTCCAAGCAGTGACCAAGTGTCCCCCAGAGCTTGGACCACAGCGAATCCTGGTCTCTCTCTTCTGGATCCAGGCAGAGACTCTGTCCCCCCAAGAAGTTAATGCCAAATGCTGGCTATGTCCAGAACCCCCTGTGGGTCACTGGCCAGGGACTCCAGCTCCAGGCAAAGCTGAGACCAGACCACACAAATGGGCACATAATACATACATGTACATGGACACACACACACACACCTCCCAGATGGTGCTGGGGTGAACCAGGGACCCCTTCCCACCAGCCCAGTGGCGTGGCCTGTCTGCCGTCTCACTCAGAAGCTGATCTGCTCATGACCAATCTAATCACCCCAAAAGACATGCAGGGCCCCAGAAATAGTCTGAGAGGGTTTCCTGGTTCTTGGTTCTGAGAATAGGATCCCTGAGGCCTTAGCGACTCAGGGCCTGCCCCCGTCATGCACACCGGGTCCATTCCTAAAGAACGCTGTCCCGAGTGTACCCTCCCCAGCAACCTCTCCAAGAAACAGCCTTGGGGACTCCAAGGTGTAGCTTCCCTGACGGTGGCAGGCCGAGCTGGGGGGAGGGGGTTCAGGCGCTGCAGGCCGGACCCTTCCTCCATTGGTGCAGGATCCCCAATCCTGGACGTGCATCGTGGGGACCAGGTTGAGCAGCAGGGTGAAGGGCCGGCCTCAGCGGCCCAGAATCCTGCGGCTGAGAAGGCGGCGGCCAGTGGCCTCGGCCAGCACGTCCCCACATGCCCGGGCAGGACCAGTGGCCACGGTGCCTGCTGGCGGCGGGCGTGGGACATTCCTGGGCCTGATGGTCCCACCCGGAGCGCAGGGCAAGGGATGTGAACTAGCATTTCTGGGCCGGGTGGGCAGAGTCAGGCCTGCGTGGTGGGCGTGGCCAGAGCAGGCCGAGTCTTAGTGACAATCAGTGGGATGGTCCTTCTGGGGCGTGGCCTGAGCAAAGAGCAGGGCCCTTGGTGGGCGGAGTCAAAGTGAGGTGGGCGTGTCAAGGACGTGACTAAACCTGAAAGGGGCAAATAGCGTGGCCTATACCATAGGGGTACCATGGACTGCGGGTGTACCCTGCGTTGTGGACGTGGCCATAGCCTGGGTAGGGCCTCATCAAGGGACAGGTAGGAGCCCGCAGTGGCCCCAGATCCTAAAAAGCCCAGGCAAGGCCTCCCAGGGTCCAAGCCCAGGGCAGGTGCTGGGAGACGGGTCTGAAGGGGCAGCGCAGTGACAGGAGGCCCCACAGACTGCTGGGGCACAGTGATGTCTGCAGATGGAGCAGGTAGGCAGACACACACACACACACACACACACACACACCATCTCAGGTCCCAGGAACCCCAAGTGGAAACCAGTCCAGGGCCCTGTGCAGTCCTTGGTACACACACACACACACACACACCGTCTCAGGTCTCAGGAACCCCAAGCATACACACCATCTCAGGTTCCAGGAACACACACACACACACACACACACACACACACACACACACACACACACACACACACCCCGTCTCAGGTCCCAGGGTGGAAACCAGTCCAGGGCCCTGTGTGGTCCTTGAAACACACACACACAACATTATGCAGCTTATAATGCTACCCAGCACACACACACACACACACACACACACACCCCGTCTCAGGTCCCAGGAACCCCAAGCAGGGCCCAAGGTAGAGAGACCAGTCCAAGGCCCTGTGTGGTCCTTGCTCCCGGTTCCCTCACAAACACGGGCACACATGCACCCATGTCACTCGCAGACATGTGCACACCCATGCTCATACTTCATCCTCGCACCCGCTCATCACACGGGCACACCCATGCTCACACCTCACACGTGCCACACTTCACTTGTACACCTTTACACATGAAATACATGCTCACACATGCAGTACACACCACTCAGGCACACACACAGGTACCCACATCTGACAGACATGCCGCTGCCACCATCATGAGGGCCAAGCTGAAGGCCCAGAGCTGCCAACCTCCAGGGTATGAGGAAGCTGCACTCTTCCGGGGTCACTTCAGCCCGGCCTAATAGCACTGAGGTGGGGAAGGGGAGGTCTCCCAGACACGAAATAGAGGCTCTTGGCAAGGGAGGGATGTGGGGCCTGTAAGTATAGACCAAGGGGCCAGGCCCAGCACCTGAGGGGACAGTGGGAAAGGAAGTGGGTGTGGGCACAAGTACCAACGGAAATGCCTAGAGAGAGCCCGTGAGATAGGCCCCACAGCTCCCCACATTATCTTGCCCCAGCCCCACAGCTCTGGGACACCAGAGCTTCTGAAAAGAAGGGAAGAGGAAGAGGCTCTGTGCTTGGGGACAGCAGTGGCGAAGGCACTGGGCTGGAGGGCAGGGGTCAGGGGAGAGGAAGGCACTGCTGCTAAACAGGGTGCCAGGGCCCCTCAGCTGAGGAGGGAGCTGCTGGGCTGCGGCTTCACAGCTCTGTCTGGGCCGGGCCAGTCCCATGAGAATATCCTGAAATCCAGGTGTCAATCACACCAGTCACTTCTGCCTCCAGGACAAACCCTGACCGATGCTATTTGGACAGGTAAAAATGCAGCCCAGGCTTCCTGGCTCACTCCCCCTACTGCCTGGGGCGCAAAGGGCCAAGCTCTGGGGAGCCCTTGTGGGGAACCACCTCAGGAGGGTAAAGATCCTACCAGGCCTGGGGGGGCTGAAGCCACATCCTGGATTAGTGGAGGATGGCCAGTACAGGGAGCTGAAGGGCCAGGGAGGCAGTGGAGGACCGTCAGGATGAACTGGCTAAGGGTCCCCAGCTACACCTCAGCCCCACAGACACAGGTACCAGGTCCTGAGATATGGGCTTCAGCTAAGGCTGTTGTGCCTGGGGTGAAACCCCTCTCCACGGCAACTTGCATATGTCCACATAGTTGCCAGACACCACCAGCAACCTGACCCCTACGCTGGTACCCTGTGACCAGACACCGCAGGAGGGCAGGAAGCCCAGTTCAGTTTATCCTCCGGCCCCCTGCAGGACACTGCCAGCTGGAACAGCTGCATAAAGCAGCCCCAGGCTGGCTACACCACCTCTGGTGAAAAGGGGTGTGTTCGGGAGCCCCCCACCTTCGTCTCTCCCCCATCCTGTGCCCAAGGCTCCTAAAGCCACCAGCACAACGCAGGACATGTGCATCTTTAGAATCACATATGCACCCTGAGTCCTCAGGCCCAGCCCCTTTTCAGAACCAAGAAGAAGCCCTGAGAAGACAAGTGCTTAGAACCAAGTGCTCCCTGAGAGCGGTGGACGACGCCTGCCCACTGCACACCCATCTGCAGCCCGGCCAAGATCAGGCGGGAAGAAGGCTTGTCACTGACAGATACAGGACACCACAGACGACATTCTCAACCAGGCCACTCTCGACGGGGCCAGGAAAGTCTGTTCTTAGTGACTGAATCATGTCCCAGACAAGTCTAGCTCTACGAGTGAAAGCCAAGGAGACGCAGCAACTTGTATGGGGCCAGACTCGGCACGAAGCTGTGGCCAAGAGTCTCCAACAGGCACAAGCCTGGACACCACCCGGGCACCGGAGGGATGGGAGGCTCCAGCCCTGACGTAGCACCGGGCCTGCCACAGTTTTGAGTACTTTCAGGTCTGGCTTTCCAGGCCAGATGAAAACAAAGGTGATCATGGTGGTGATGGTGGTTGTGATGGTGACGATGATAACAATGATGGTATTATGATGGCTGTGGTGATGGCAATCATGAAGGCAGAGGGGGTGAGGGGGACAGTGAGTGAAATTAAAGGCCTTGGGACCAGAGAGATATCACAGAGGCATGCAGAAGGTCGGTGGTTCAAATCCCAGCATCCCATATGGTCCCCTGAGCCTGCCAGGAGCGATTTCTGAGCATAGAGCCAGGAGTAACCCCTGAGCAATGCCACGTGTGACCCAAAAACCAAAAAAAAAAAAAAAAAAAATTAAAGGCCTTGGGATGATGGAGGTAGAGATGGATGATGGGGTGACAGCAGTCATACTGGCCATGAGGTGTTCTGGGATTCTGCGCCGTGCTTTATGGGGAGTTTTACATCAACCCTAAGTTATTACCTTCCCTATTTCCTGGGAAAATGAGATTCAGAGTTGATGCAGACATGAATTTCAGGGCTCTGGTGTGAGAGGAAAATTGGCCAGACAACCCCACCCCAATGATCAAACTAGTTTTCAAAGAGAGGTGGGTGGGGTGCAGAGTCATGGCCCATAGACTACAGCCCAGAGGAAGGAAGGATCCAGGATCATTTCCATCACTCCTGTTCTGGTCCATCTGGTCCCAGAGACCCATAGGCAGGAGCTGGACATGGCCCCACCAGGCTGAGAAGCCGAAAGATCAATTGGACCCTGGTGTTGAGGAGTCAGGCCAAGTCTGGGGCAGACTACCCCCCTTACAGAGTCTTTACTCCCAACCAGGCAGGGTAGGGTGGGACCTCAGCTGCTTCAGAAGGGTGAGTCCTGGGTGGGCCCGGGCTGCCAGCTGGGGGTCACAGCCAGAGAGGGGGGACATGGGCATTCCCAGCACTAATCCCCGAAAGGAAACGGTGTGCTGGGTGGACACCGGTCACATCAGCTCCCAGGACAGGCTTCACACTGTTCCCAAGTAAAATGAATCAGCAGCTGCCCATGACAGAGTCCACCAGAGCCCAGGACAGGAAAATTCGCGCCTTGGTGTCTCCATGGGTCCCAACCTACTGGCAGTTTCTTGGCAATTCCATGGCTGTCCTGCTTTCTTCTTTCTTTGCCTCCTGTCCTGACTCACCCTACTTGGCAGTTCAGAGCTGACAGTTCAACAACTATCTCAGGAAGTGGGTGAAACATCTCCCCCAGCACCCATGGTACCCACGGGGCACCATGATGAACCTGACAGAGAGGTTTACTCTTCCCTACCTCGCCTTCCTGGTTCAGCCTTTTACCCTCTAAATGTGGAGTCTTCGCCTTCGCAGTGCCTCCTTGTTGTCTGCGGACCCCAACAGCCACTTCTGAGATTTTTGGGGCGCACTGACAGTGAGTGGCTGTGTTCAGAGAATCGTCCCTCACCAACCTGACAGGCTGATCCTACTGAGAGGCCCAGAGCCCGCACTCCAGTCCCAGCTGGCCTATGCATAGGAACCTGACCTATGCCTAGGAATTCACTTGGTTTGTGTATTGAGAAACATCGGTACCTGCACCCTTTCCTCATCCTGCCTGTCTAGGGTCCTTCTGGGAGTAGCCAGGCCCTGGCTCAGCCCCATTCCAGCAATGGCCTCACAAAACCTGCTTTGTTTTTCGGGCCACACCCATCGAACTCTGTGCTCAGAAATCACTCGGGGGAAGAGGGCGCTCAGGGGTCCTATGGAATGCTAAGGATTGAACCCAGGTCAGCCAGAAGTAAGGCAAATGCCCTTCCCACTGTGCTATCACTCCAGTCTATCCATCTGTTTCTTGCTTTTTTTGGTTCTTTTTTTGTTTGTTTGGTTTTTTTTTTTTTTTTTTTTTTTTTTAGTTTTTGGGCCACACCAGCGTTGCTCAGGGGTTACTCCTGAGTGTCTGCTCAGAAATAGCTCCTGGCAGGCACGGGGGACCATATGGGACACCGGGATTCGAACCAACCACCTTTGGTCCTGGATCGGCTGCTTGCAAGGCAAACGCCGCTGTGCTATCTCTCCAGGCCCTGGTTTGTTTTTTTTTTTAGTTTTTGGGTCACACCCGGCGGTGCTCAGGGGTTACTCCTGGCTGTCTGCTCAGAAATAGCTCCTGGCAGGCATGGGGGACCATATGGGACACCGGGATTCGAACCAACCACCTTTGGTCCTGGATCGGCTGCTTGCAAGGCAAACGCCGCTGTGCTATCTCTCCGGGCCCAGTTTGTTTGTTTTTTTTTTTTGTTTTTTTGTTTTTGTTTTTGTTTTTGGGTCACACCCAGCATCGTTCAGGAGTTAATCCTAGCTCTACGCTCAGAAATCTCTCCTGGCAAGCTAGGGGGAACATATAGGATGCCGGGATTCGAACCATTGTCCTTCTGCAAGCAAGGCATGCTATCTCCATGCTTTCTCTCCAGCTCCTATCCACCTGTTTCTTTTTTTTTTTTTTTTTTTTTTTTTTTTTTTTTTTGGTTTTTGGGCCACACCCGGTAACGCTCAGGGGTTACTCCTGGCTATGCGCTCAGAAGTCGCTCCTGGCTTGGGGGACCATATGGGACGCCGGGGGATCGAACCGCGGTCCGTCTCCTAGGCTAGCGCAGGTAAGGCAGGCACCTTACCTCCAGCGCCACCGCCCGGCCCCTATCCACCTGTTTCTTACTGGGCAGAAGAAATTTTGCAAAATTTTTATGTGGTTCTAGGACTTTCTCTCCTGCCTTCTTTGAAAACATCAAACCATCTTTCCTCAAGTCAGTGTCTACCACATCTGCCAGCACCTGGGCTCTGCAGCTCCAACCCAGCTCTAGGGTTCCCCAAAGGGCTGCAGGGGTGTCGCCTCATCGTGGGTGTCTGTGTGGGATGCAAGTCAGAGGAATGTCCCCGTCCCGGTGTGGTGCCTCCAGCCTGGGACATCCTGCCACCCTCTGAATCTGGAGCAGTACACTGGCACCAAGGATCTTGTGAGCAGAGAAAATACCAGTGGGGGCCCCGGAGAGATAGCACAGCGGTGTTTGCCTTGCAAGCAGCCAATCCAGGACCAAAGGTGGTTGGTTCAAATCCCGGTGTCCCATAGGGTCCCCTGTGCCTGCCAGACAACCAGGAGTAACCCCTGAGCACCACCGGGTGTGGCCAAAAAAACAAAAAAAGAAAAAAAAGAAAATACCAGTGGGCAGTGGATATGAACCCGCACATGTGGCTGGATGGGGTCACCCCACTTCCAGCGTGGGACAGAATGAAGAGCTCCGATCCAAGCAGGAAGCTCTCACTCTACGCCTCTCACACCTCTGTGAAGGGGGCGGTGGGCATGGGGGATTCTGAGGTTCAGCAGCACAGGCCCTTGGGGTACCTGGGGCAGGGGGCTTCCCATCACCTTCTTTCTGCTCACAAATGCCCTTGAATCCAGGCTAGAAAATCATCCATTGGCTGCCTCCCGAGTGTCCCTGCTGCGTCCCTCTCCCAGGAGATCACACTGTTGTGGCAACACCGGCTGGGTCTGGGCCCCATGACCTTCCTGGCTGCTTAGGCAACATGGTAGTGGCAACACCTCAGGAGGTTCAAGGGGGAGCCTGTGCTGGAATAGGGGGTTCCTGCCAGGGGTATAAGTCCAGGGGACAGGACAAAGAATGAGGAAGAGAACCAGGCTCTGTCCCTGATCTCTCTGAATGATTCCCTGGTAGACTGCCCAGCCTCACTCCACACATAAGACAGGGGAACCTAAAAGGCATGCCCAAGGGGTGCACAGCTCCCAGACACACCCCCATACCTCGAATCCTGCACTAGGGCACCACTCAGAGATGCCTGGATAGGGCCACTTGGCTCTGAGATACCCACAACCTGGGACCCCAGAAGCTAGCTGCACACATGAGCGGGAGCTGCATGAGTGGAGAAGCCTGACCACTGCAGGCATCCCAAGGAGGAGTAAGAAGAGGAGGAGGAGGAGGAGGAGGAAAGGAGGAAGAGGAAAGGGAGAAGAGGAGGAGGAAGAGGCGGCTTATAGGCATCTTGGAGATAGGCTTGCAGGGCACAGGATAGTGGCTGATCCACCTGGGCCAGCCTCCTAATACTGGCTCTGCCATCTGAGCCACCATGTTCCCTCCCCCTTTTCCTGTGCCCCTCCAGACAAGCTACTGTGCATGGCCACCTCCGCTTCCCTAGCTGCTTCCACAGTGGGCAGATGAGGAGGTGACTGTATTTGAGGCTGAAGCCAGTCGGGCCTAAGCCCAGAGACTTCCAGGCAAAACACAGCTGCCCTGTACAAGACCAGGAGCCTGTGGCGTGAAGAGGCTCCCAACCCCAGCACACAGTGGGGAGAACAGAAGGCTGAACCAAAGAGACTACCATTCAAGGACAGCCCTGCCCAGAGTTATATACTGGGGTATCTCTCAGGACACCTCATACTTCAAAAATCCCAGACCCTGCTCTCCCGGTCTTGCCCGGGACCACAACTCTATGCCCCGGAATCAGGGCCCGCTGGCTCTCATGCTGCCCCCCCCCCCCAGGACCATGTTGAGCTGTGGCCATCCATGAACCCTCCCTCTGTGCTCCCAAAACAGACACATTCCCTGCCCAGCCTCACTGCAGGGAGACAGGATAGGGGGAAGGGGCTTGTCTTATACACAGCTGATTTCCAGTACTGGGCAGGGTCCCTGAGTCCTGCCAGAAATGAGCCCTGAGCACCACTGGGTGTACTCCCAAAATAAGACAAAAATAACTACAGATAAGGAAACCTCCCCCACTGCCCCATGAAAGCAGCCATTCTCCACTGGGAGAAAGGGATGGAGCTAGTCTCTACAGTGATGGGGGAGGCACTGCCCCTTTAGATGGTGCCATGCAGCCCTGGGAGTGGAGGGACGTACCTATGGACAGCACCGGCTCTTGAGCAAACTTGGCAGAAAGTCTGAGCTCGAGCCAGGCGTGTGCCTGCAACAGGAGATACTGACCTAGTTCTGGGACTCACGAGATGAAGGGGAAGTGAGAGGAAAGAGAAGAGGAGGGAACCCCAGTAGAGTCAGGAAAGGGGTTGTGCAGGCAGCACCAAGTATACCCCACCTGCCCAGAATGCCAACATGGGGACCCCATGACTACATGGCCCGAGTGCATGGACCCAAGGAATCACATGACCCCGTATGTGCCAGGCCATGGTCCGCCGACCCACCTGCCCAACCAAGGACAAGTGGCTTAAGTGTCCATGATCTGTGGCCTGAGGACACTCAGTGAAACAGTGACCAGACAGACCCTATTTCCAGACAACTTCTAAGGACATCAGAAAAGATGCCCAACCCCCACACCTTCCAACCGCATCCTATAGACCGGCTGTGGAATCAGTGTGAGTCAAGCAACATCACGCCTGGCTGTGGGCAGCTCGTGACCATCAGGGGATGGGGACGGGTCTGTGGGCAGCTCACAGCCGTTGGGGAGCTGGGCCAGGTCTGGACACTCTTGCAGTCAGCTCTGGCTCCGTACTGGCTCTGGGTCTCAGTGGACAGCGGACAGTGGCCCTTGATGCCAGCCAGGCTGCCTCTTTTTCTCAGGAGAGGAGCCCGAGAAGGCAGAGCATCCCTGGCCCATCCCAAGCTCTTACCTGGGCCATCTTGGCCAGGTCCAGTGACGGCCGCGGCTCCAGCACCTCCTCTGGCCGCCTTCGCTTCACACCCACCTTCCGGTCGTTGAGGACGCAGGGCTGGGAGCGGCTCCGGGCGAGCCCACTGGGACGACGGGCCAGCTCGGGCGTGGATGCGGGAGTACTGCTGGCTGAGGGGGGCCCATCCCCGGAGAAGGAGAAGCGCTCATGGGAGCAGGACAGGGAGCGCTGCAGGTCCAGCCGGGCCCCTCCAGTGAGGCTACAGGGCTGGGGCCGGGATGGTGCTAGGGGGCCAGGGCAGGGTGAGCGGGCATCAGGGCGAGACGGCAGGCTGAAGCTGGAGCTGCGCTGCATGGGAGCCCCTGAGAAGCGCTGCACGCTGCCCCCGCTGTAGCAGCGCCGCTTCTCCACTGGCGTCCACACCCGTGAGCCCAGTGGCCGCCAAGAGCTCCGGCAGCTGGACAGTTCATCTGAGAAGGACAGGGAACGGCATGGACGCTTGCTGGGGGGCGCCACCGGGCCCCCACTAGCGTCACTGAGACTCAGGTCCTGGATGAGATTGGTGACGGCGCAGGCGGCGGCTGCGGCGGCCTCCTGCGTCCACAGGGCCCCAGTCGGGCACCTCTCGGGGAAGCCCTCCCAGAGGCTAGCACCCCGAGGCTCTGTCTGCAGGGGGCACTTCCCGTCCAGGTCTCGCCATCTGCCGTTTTCTGGAGGCAAATGACAAGAGAGAAATCACAGGGCTGGTAGGAGGTGAGCGTATCAGTACCTGAAACCATCCCCGGCCAAGGGTCAAGCCCACTTGGCTAGACACGACCTGTAGGAGACCGGCCAGACAGAGGACCCAGCCCTAAAAAATTCCAGAATGGCTAGAAGGGATACCACGAGACCTGAACATTCAAGACAGGCTGGAAGTGGGGGGGGACCTTCAGCCCTGAATGTTCCAGACCTCCTGGTCTATTCAGGCCCATTCATTGAACAGGATGAGCTGGTACCAAAGATAGTTTCCCACAGACAGCATTTCTGCTGCTCAGAATCCGACCTTGTTCCCTTCCACAAGTCCCTATGTTCTTTTCTAGAAGTTTCCCTGTGAACTGTGTCATGTTGAAGGTTTTTGGGGGCCACACACAGCAGCACTCCAGGCTTACTCCTGACTGTGCTCAAAAATTGCTCCTGGCAGGCTCAGGGAACATATGGGATTTCAGGAACCGAAACTGATTGGCTGTAAGGCAATTGCTCTCCTTGCTGTGCTATTGCTCTGGCCCCAGGATGAGGATCGAATCAAGGATAACAGGCCAGGCCGTTGGCCAATCCCCACTGTCCCCTAGGCTGATCTCAGGAGAGGAAGAAGTTTGGAGGGGCCCAAAGTCATCTTACGGCCCTTTCTGGGGAAGAGTCATGTGGGGCCATGAAGCCAGGGAACACTTGTGCTGGACACAGCAGGACCCCCACTGTGTAGGACCCCACTCTGCAGGTCCCCCACTGTGAACAACCCCACCCTACTCTCCAGAGATACATATGTGGCAGCTCCTGGGCCACTGAGACCCATAACCAGGAACCAGGGCTCCACCAATAGCTGTGGGTCTGTGAGGGACCCAGGACAAAGCTGACTGTTCCTGGGTCCCACTGTCTCTGGCCATCAGAAAGGGCCACGCCCCTCCCCCCAACACACTCAAATGGTTCCTGGGGCAGTCAGGCCCCTGTGGCTGGAGTATAGGGATAAGGGCCCACTTGAGCCATAGCTGCCACCCTGTGTCCAGGACAGCCAGGTGGCCATGGGCCATCCAGGGGGCAGCCTGCCTGCTCTCAACTCATTGTTTTCTATCTTTATCGCTTCCAGGAGTCCCAGAGAAGAAAAGGACAAACAACTGGGCTATGTTTAGGCCCATGTTTTCCTGGGGCCTCAGGGAACAGAGAGAAATGTGCTGGGTCGGGTCATGAACAAAAGAAACAGGAACAGCAGCTCATTTTCAATGGCAAGTTGCCCCAGCGTCCGGCCTCGCAGCAGGCTGCACAAAGGCCTTGGGGGGCTCTAAGGGTGCCGGATACCCCCACGCCTCTGGCAGACTTGCTCCTGCACAAACAGCCATAACTCTCGGAGAGGACAATGGCCATGGTGTGGAGCGTCCTCTGGCCGGGGGTCACTGGAGGGGAGTAAAGGACGTGGGCCAGGCACCGCAGCAGGCACAGACACAGGATCACAATCTCACAGGGAAATGAAGGGACAAGCAAACTGCCTGGTCCAACACTACCAGCAGGCCCCTCGAGTCTGAGTCCATCCTAGACAAGAGACCCTGGCCCCTCATAGACCCACACGGGCTACCCCAGGGGTTCCCAAAGCCTGCAATTGGAACCAGATGCACAGTCCATCTGGTGACATTTAAAATGCAGATTTGCGGGGCCAGAGAGATAGCATAGCAGCATTTGCCTTGCAAGCAGCCGACCCAGGACCTAAGGTGGTTGGTTCGAATCCCGGCGTCCCATATGGTCCCCCGTGCCTGACAGGAGCTATTTCTGAGCAGATAGCCATGAGTAACCCCTGAGCACTGGCGGGGTGGCCCAAAAACCAACTAAATAAATAAATAAATAAATAAATAAATAAATAAATAAATAAATAAATAAAATGCAGAATTGTGGGGCCAGAGAGATAGCATGGAGGTAGGGTATTTGCCTTGCATGCAGAAGGACGGTGGTTCGAATCCGGCATCCCATATGGTCCCCTGAGCCTGCCAGGAGAGGTTTCTGAGCGTAGAGCCAGGAGTAACCCCTGAATGCTGCCGGATGTGACGCAAAAAAACCCCCAAAAAATAAATAAATAAAATGCAGATTTGCAAGACCAATGGGCATGGGGTATGCACAACACTGACGTGCCAGATCGCAGGTGCTGACTCACTGCTTGAGCTCACTGCCTTCCCCACCCTTCGAGCCCAGCATCCCCAGCCCTACCCCTCTCAGTCCTTACGGGGACCAGTGGGAACTTTCTCTGCAGGCTAAGCAGCCTGACCGACTCCAGAGAGAGCAGCCAGGCAGGACAGGGACCAGACTCAAGCAAGGCAGGGGCGGCTCATTCACAGGGGTCTCCAGAAGGCCTGGCAGTGCCTCCTCACTGAAAGACACAACCACATTCCAGCTCCATTTCTAGTGGGGAGCATCCAAGGCTCCACCCCCACAGGCACCAGGATAATGGCCCCCAGGCAGGGAGTGACACTCCCGGCGCCACAGAGGGCAGGCCAGGATGCCATGGGGTCAGCCTGGCATCTTGCAGCACACTCCACACCTCTTCCCACTCATTGTGATTTATTTCAGACACAATTTTGTTTACCACCCAGATATAAGCCAAACAAGAGAAAGGGGCAGGGAACAATAGTGGGTAGAGCATTTGCTTTGCATGCGGCTGACCTGGGTTTGATCCCCTTTATCCTATAGGGTCCCTCGAGCCTACCAGGAGTGATTTCTGAGTGCAGAGCCAGGAGAAACCCTTAAGCACTGCCGGTGTGGCCCCAAAACAAACCAATACAAAATATATACATATATATTTTATTAAATGAGGGAAATGAGGGGCCGGAGTGATAGCATAGCAGTAGGGCATTGACTTGCACACAGATGACCCAGGACAGACTGGGTTCAATTCTCGGCATCCCATATGGTCCCCAAGCCTGCCGGGTGCGATTTCTGAGTGCAAAGCCAGGAGTATCTTATGTGTGCCTCCAGGTATGGCCCTCCCCCCAAAAAAATGAAAAAAGAGGGAAATGAATGTCTTTCCTGCACACTTTAAGGACTGAAGCTGGGTGATCCCCCTTTTCACAAAAATCTCTGGTCAGAGAGAAATGGTTTTAGTGACCCACAAATAGGTGAAGAGCCTAGACCAATGTCTGGTCCATTACTGTCCAGTTTTTGTCCATCTCTGTCCTAAGGCACCTAAAACACTTTCATGCCTGGAGATCACATGCCGCTTTCCAGGCTAACTGTAGTCAAGTCGAAATCTCAGAGCCACCAAATTTTGGGGCTGATCATCAAAATCCAGACAAACCTGGAAGTTTGATCCAGCTCAGGCCACCAAAATATTTTACAAGTAATTTTTTATCTATTGGGGCCGGAGTGATAGCACAGCGGCAGGGCTATCTAGGAAGAATCATGGTTCGATCCCCTGGTATCTCATATGGTCCCCCAAGCCAGGAGCGATTTCTGAGCACATAGCCAGGAGTAACCCCTGAGCATCAAGGGTGTAGCCCCAAAAGCAAAATAAATGAATAAATAAATAATGGATATTGCTTCTGTTCACAGCAGCCTCTGTGATCCCTGCCTAAGAAATAATTTGCATTAATAACAATATAGTGGGGCTGCGGAGACAAGACAGCAGGGAGAGTGATAGTTCAATCTCTGGCATCCCAGTCGGTGTCCACAGCACAGAGCCAGGAGAAAGCCCTCGGCATCATTGTGTGGCCCCAAAAGCAAAATAAAAGCAGAACTAATTTAATTCCGTAACTCCTAGGCTATCTTCGCTTTATGGACTTTTTGGCTTTGGCTTTGGCTTTGAGGCCACATACCAACACTCAAGAATCACTCCTGGTAGTGTTTGGGGGATCCCAAAATTGAACCCAGGTTGGCCTCATGCAAAGCAAACACCCTCCGCCCAGTGTTCTCACTCCAAACCTGAAGGGAGGGTCTCAGAGAAGTAATTAACTCCCAGGACTTGGAGAAAACACCCCTAAGGACAGCACTAGAGGGGCAAGCCCCAAGGGGGGTACTGATGCCTGGGCCTCCCCCCAGGGCAGCTATACCCTAGGCCTTCCTCTCCCCCTAGCATAGAGAAAGAGGGGCAAGGCAGCACTCTGGGCTGAGCTCTTGCACAATGCATAGGGCAGATGCCATACCTGGCCCAGGCAGAATATATGACCCCTTCCGACCCTGAGGGCCAGGTCCCCAACTGGCAGGTGTGGGCAGGGGACAGAGCAGGGTGTTGTTTAAAGCAGGGTCTGGGGGGATTTGAAGGCAGAACTGGGGAGCAGGGCCCAAGGGTCACCACCTGTCCCTCAGGCCTATTCCTCAGGACAGCCACCAAAGAGTCGTTAGATGGAACTGGAGGTCCTGTCACACTGCTCCCACTTTCTCGGAAGAATCAACAATGCCCCTCAAAGCTAGTGACTGACAGAGGCTGTTGGCCTGTCCCTGCACCCCATTGTCTTAGTGTCCCTGTGCAGGTGGACCCCAAGCCTTCCCACGTGCACAAAGTCCAGGGCACCACATGGTGGGTGGGGAGCCACAGTGATCCTGCAATTAGGGAGACTAAGGCAGAACACAGAGTGGGCACCTGGGAGTACCTGTCTGGCACAGGGCAGGTCTGGGGTGGTTTATATCTCAATGCTCAGTACCCAAAAACTGTCTTGGCCCATGTGTCCCCACAGGGGTAGGAGTGACTGGGCAAGGAGAGGGGCCAAGACCCCAGACAGGAATCGAATGAGCTGCTTCCTGCCAGGCCCTGAGCCTGCACCAACATCTCATGCAGATGACCCCATGGAAGGCTCTAGAATGCACGTATCAGCACCCAGAATAGCCCCTTCCCCAGCCTTAAAGTGCTTGCGGAAGAACCAGTACCGAGGGCCCAGCCCAAGAAAAGGGTTTGTGGGGCCTCCAGCCCCACCCCACATGTCCAGGTGGACTTGGCCACTAAGACAAAGGAGAGACACGTGCACCAGGTATGAACTGCAGGTACCCCAGGGCGGGGTTGTGGCAGCGCCCAGACTTATCTCGGACTCTGTCCCAGAGCATCTTCTGCAGAAAAACAAGCCTTGAGTCATTCTACTCCCTGCAGAAAGCTAGTGTGTTCACCCCTTTCCCCCCCACCCTGGGGGGAGGCTGCACCCCGAGGCACTCACCCGCCACTGCACAGGAGAACAGGGTCGGCCCGTGACTCATCTTCTTTGGCGTGTGCTGGAAACAACCAGAAAAGTGATTCGTTCAGGGGCCACCCATCGGGGCTGAGCCACAGTGCTCAGGGAGGGTGCCCACTGCCACCATCTGCTCTGAGGGGCACTGAGAGGGGCAGGGCAGCCTCTAAAGTCATGGGGGTTGTTAGGAGCCCAGGAGCCCAGCAGGTTAACAGGCATGAGAGATATGGGGACGGGGGCAGGTGCTCTCCACAGGGGAGAGGCCCTGGGGGCTGAGTGGGCCCCTGCCTCAGAGCAGCTGAGCAGTGGGATGACCTCCACCCTGGCCCCGGCCCCCCAGGCAGTCTCAGAACCGAAAGAGAAACCCCAGAGGCTGAGCAGGCTCTCTGCACGCTCTGGCTGCTGAACTCAGGCACACTGTTTCCACAACAGCTTCCTGCCACTCTGCATGCCCCACCCTTCACAGGCAAACCCCCCCCAAGCATGCACGCGTGCGCGCACACGCACACACACACACACACGCACACACACACACACACACACACACACACACACACACACACAGCTGCAGGCTTTGGGTGAGAAACAGCCAGAAGCCCCAGCAGAACCTCCAGGCCAGCCACTCGCTCCATAACTGCAGTGCCTAGAGGGGCCCAGGCCCCACTGCGTGATCTAAGAATGGATGAGGAGATGTAGCCAGGCGAGCACAGAGAAAATACTCACACTCATGTATCTACATACATGCCCACATAGAACAAATTCATGCACACACAGATACACAGAACACACTCATTCACACAAACACTCAGATATATTAACTCAAAGAACACACACTTATCACTCATGCATACACAAAGAACACACAGAACATACATACACCCAGACTCATTCACACACACAAAGAACACACACTCATGTACACACAGAATATACTCATTCACACTCACATACACTCACACGCACAACTCTCACACACTCTTTTTCACTCCCGTCAAGGCTGATCTCACAGGGCGAGAGACACTCTCACCCCGGCAACAGGCTCTGGCTTCTGAGGAGCCCAAACACCAACACCAGGGCACAAAGTGGGCAGGAACGTGGCTCTGGCGCCTGGCGGGGAGGGTGGGGCCTCCTGGAGCACCTGGCCCCCCAGATAAGAGGGTGGGAGCACCTGCAACCAACTCCTGGCCCGGCCCCCAGCTGCCTGATTCGGGGACCTTTGCGCCAGACCAGAGCCCGGTGTGCTCGTTCACCTTCTGCTTACAGTGCCCCAGCACCCCACTGCCAAGCTCCCCAAAAGGGCCCCCCTTGGGGATGGAGTAATCGCACTATGGAGAGAGTGCTTGCCTTGCATATGGCTGACCCAGATACAATCCCCAGAATCCCAGAGGGTTCCCAAGCCTGCCAGGAGTAATTTCTGAGCACAGAGCTGAGAGGAACCTCTAAGCACTGCTGGGTATGGCCCAAAATAAATAACAACAAAGCAAAAATATAATAAACAATAAAACACAAAAGTTCCTCCAAAGCCAGGCAGGACCATAGCTTGAGGCTAGCTGCCTCTTTGGGCCTGCCTATCCAGGGCCACTTGGGGACCATCTCGGGGACATCACAGCCACTACCCAGAGAAGCTAACTTTGACAAACAGCCCTGCTCACTTCTCTCCAACCTGATTCTCTGCTGGTGACCAGCTGCAGCCTTGTTCCTTCTCCTGAGCCCAGGTCAGCCGGGAGCTTCTTCGCTTGCATGGCTGCCCCCAGCCCCCACAATGCCAGGGCAGTGAGAACAGCAGGAAGGATTTCCTGGGAGAAGAGGCTGGCAGCAGGGGATCAGCCATGGCAGGGACCAAGGAGGTCCCAGAGAGCCCCAAGTTCCGAGCTCTAACCAGCAGGTCCCACACTGACTTTTTTGGGGTGCGGGGGCCAGTGTGTGGGCCCAAAAGAAAAAGAGCCTCAAGCATGTGCTGGAGGAAACAAGGATTCTTGTGGGCACCAGCCTGGGAGAGCCACACCCTGGGTGCACAGAAAAGGGCAAAGCTGTTTCCGGTCCAGCTGGAGGCCTTGGGGAGCAAAGGCTCCCCCAGCTCTCACTAGGGTCCAGCCTGTGGCGATGAGGCCAGGCCAGACCGTGTCCATGTCCTGCGTGCAGCTGCGGGAGGGGCTGGAAGTGCCGAGGTCAGCGTCTGGGCCGGCGGCCAGGGCAGGGCTCATGTTAGAGCCGGAAAGAAAGAGCGACTGCGAGGGAAGTGGGGTAAAGGGAACTACAGTGCTCGGCCTGAGGCCTGCTCCAGTGGGGCAGTGGGGCTCATCCCAGGTTGGCCATAGGAGGGCAAGAGGCATGGGAGAGGCCCCCAGGCCCTGAGGACCTCCCCTGGCTGCCAACAGGGGCAGGTGGGGCACCAGGCAGGACTCAGCAGGAATGGGGCGATGTCCCCTTTATCTCCAGCCCCCCAACTGAGACTTCTGAGTCAGGAGATAGTGCATGAGCCCTTGCCACACCCGGGCAACTCCAGTCCCGATACAGTGTCCTTCCCCCCTGGGGCAGGGCTGGGCACTGCACTGTTGACCCTGCCACAATGTTCCGGCCTGCACAGGGGTACCAGCCGGGGAGATGCCCTCAAAGACCTATTCTTTCCCTCCTCACATCTAATCAGGCCAATCAAGCTCACCTCCTCCTGCTCTCAGCAGCCCCAGGCTGGTCCTACCCCCCCTCCCAACCCCCAGCACTTGTTCCAAGCCAAGTAGCCCATTCCTGCTAAGTCCTGCCCAGCACTTCACCTGCCTCTCTTGGCAGCCAGAAGCCCACAGGGCCTTGGGGGCTCTCACACGCCAAGAGGGAGTGAAGCCATTTCCGTACCAGCTCAGGGGGAAGGGTCCCGCGTGCCGTGGACCCCGATGCTTGGCTGTCGAGGCTTTTCCTCAGGATCATCACCATGGTCAGGACCTCAGGCGTTGGGCTCCACCCTGGGGTGGCCACAAGCCATCTCAGGGGCACAAAGGCAGAGCCAGCCCCAGGCTCCTCGTGGTTGTCACCCCGGACAGGGCCTCCTGGGACAGGACACGGCACTGGACGGCTCCCTGGAGAGGCGAAGAAAGACAGTAAGGAGCATGGGTGGGGCGCAGGGCACCATGGGACATGCCAAAAAGGTGCATTCTGGGTAGCACCGAGGTCCCCACTGAGGGCTGTAGGATGTCCCCAGAGCCAAGGTAAGTCCATGTCATCTCCATGGGTCACAGTTATGGCAACCTCAATGGCCACCACTATCATCACCTAGCTGGAACCCCAGAAGATCCAAGGCACCCACTATCCTCCCAGAAAGGCGCTCAAATATGCCTGCAGGAAGGAGCCTTTCTGCTGTGTCCCCCAGAATGAACCCAGCACCAGGACACTGGCCAGCCTCCTCATGCTGACAGTAGTGAGGCCCCTTGCAGCTTCTGGCAGGGATGGGATATGTCCCCTCCTTCCCTGGACTCATCTTGCCCAGAGCCAGTTTGAAAAAGTTGACTCTTGCCCTCACACCCCTTTTTTCTGTGGATGCTCCTTCAGAGACAGTAGGGTGTACAGGGAGCTCAAGAGAAGATGGACTAAAGGTGTGACCTGAGAAATGAGGCACCAGAAACAAGCCCTTTGCTTTGGGCTGGGAGACAGCCCTAAATCTGTGACCCTTGTAGAAGGGAACAGCGAGGAATGTGCCAGCGACCATCAGGTTGTAAACCTTATTTTCCTGTTTACTCTGATCGGCTGCAGTGCCCATTATGGGCCAGCTAGCACAAGAGACAGGTGCCCTCTACCAGTCCTTGAAAATAAGCCCCCCCCCAGTACAGAAGCAGGAGCCACCACCTGCTCTGACTCAGCCTCCAAGTGCTCTTTGCTCAGACTTGGCCACAGCATGTCGGCCAGCCTCATGGATACTAGGCACAGCCTCATGAGCCGAGGGGTGCTGGTCACATGGCCCTTGGCTTAAAGCAAGGCTCTATACTTGGGGTGGCCGGGCTGAGCCCCAGATACCGTGGATCTGCACTCTGGCTTCGTCAATCCCTCCTGGGCAGTGACGGGTCTGGTATCTCACTGCAAAGCCTGGCACCACCCCATCCATGAGGGACATTAGGCCCTGTTGAAGGACGATGCACTGCTGTTACTCCGCCTGGAGGATGCTGCAAGTCACTCCTGGTCCTGGGTCCCAGATTCTGAGCAGCTAACATTTGCCCCTAACAACACCCAGCAGGAGTGCCTTGTGGCCCGGGGGAACCCAGGATAGCCATCAGGCTGAGCCTGTTGCCAAAGAAACACAGGGTCCACATGGCAGCTGCCCAAGAGCTCCATCCCTGTTGGAAACCCCTTAGGTGCCCAGGGCTTATGAGGGAGGCAGTAGGCCATGGGGGCCAGAAATATAGCATGGCAGGAACTGGCACATGGCTGACCCAGGTTTGAGCCATGCCAGGTGTAAAGAGAAGAGTTAAGAGAAAGCAATGCCAGTTGTGGTTTCAAATAAATGAAACAAGACTAGGTGCCTAAGTGATAGAATAATGGAGAGGGCATTTGCCTTGCACACGGTTGACCCAAGTTTGATCCCCAATCCAATAGGGTCCCCCAGGCCTTCTAGCAGTGAGCGTAGAGCCAGAAGTAACCCTTGAGCATCACCAGATGTGGCCCAAAAAACAAAGGAAAAAAATCAAGACAGGAATCCTGGGAGGTGGTCAGCAAACAAGGGTGCTGTGAGAGGCAGAGGGGACCCTTGCCCATGGGGTCCCCGAGTCCTCTGCAAAGGGACCCCCAGGGGCCTTCCACAGCTCTGTACAGGACCATGGCAACTGTTTTTACCTGACCATGGGAGGGGACAGGCTAAAACCTGTGTAACAGCCCAAAGAAGGGTGTTCACCACTCAACGGGGGGGGGGGGGGGGCCCTATGCCACAAAGGGACTGGGGACTAATGTTTGGGGTAGAATGAACTTGGCCAGGCACTGGTCTATGAAGAACAGTAAGAGAAGAGGCAGCTGGAGAGAGCAGGGTGGGCTAAGGGCGAGTGGGTAGACGGCTTGGGCACAAGGACCCACTAGGAAGGCTCTGGATAGAGCCCCCTATGCTGCACTGGCTTTTAGGAAAATCTCCACTCAGTGTCCCCCAGAAACCATCACCCTTGTGTACCAGCACAAACAGGAAGTGGCCCTCAACTGCACTTTAAACTCCTGGCACCCCCACCTTGGCAAAGGCTGCTCTCAGCTGAGGGAGACGGACAGGTGCAGCGTGGGGGACCCTGGGGTGGAGTTGTGAGTGTGAGACGGTTTTAAACACTCTCAAAAACCCGTTCAAGCTCGTTAGCTCCAGAAGTGGGGTGAAGCGTGTCCCCCAGGTGGTGACAGCTGCAGGGGCTGGAGTGATCTGGGGCAGGAGGAGGGGAGCACAGTAGGTGATTCCCAGGAGGGTGCTAAGTTTCTTTCCTAAAAGGGGGTTGGGAGGGCCCGGAGAGATAGCACAGCGGCGTTTGCCTTGCAAGCAGCCAATCCAGGACCAAAGGTGGTTGGTTCGAATCCCGGTGTCCCATATGGTCCCCCGTGCCTGCCAGGAGCTATTTCTGAGCAGACAGCCAGGAGTAACCCCTGAGCAATGCCGGGTGTGGCCCAAAAACAAACAAACAAAAAAAAAAAAGGGGGGGGGGTTGGGAGGCCAGAGCAGTTTGGGGCACTCTGGGCAATAGTACAGTCCATCCCAGTGGCGCATTCTGGGGCTCAGTGAGGCAGATCGAGACCAGCAGGGCCTGACCCAATCTGGAGAGCCCTGGGCATGCTTTGATATGTGGCGTGGGCTCAGCCATATTCACCAGGGAATGCCAGACTCTCGCCACTGGTACCAGGTGCAGAGCCCAGCCTGGGGAGGAGCAGAGGCAAGTTCTGGAAGGAAACCAAGGCCCTGCCGTGGCGCAAGGTGACTCAATCCCACAGGGGGACAAGGAGAGTGGTGGGGAAGGTGGCAGCCTTGCCTCGAGCCCAGACCCTGCTCAGACCAGACCACCTGCCACCACACAACACACATTGTTCCTCCCAACCCCAAACCCTGCACCAGAAACACTTGTCATTTTGGTGAATGGGGCAAATTGAGGGGGTGGGTAACACCACGTGGTGCTCAGGGGCTGAACATGGCCCATTAGGGATACAACCCCTGAGCCATCTAGATGGCCCTGACCCAGGTACTTTACACAGAGCAGCTTGTGCCCTATCCAATACCCTCCTCAGCAGACAGAGGAAGGTCCTCTAAAGACACTGCCCCCATATGCCCCTCTCCGTAGGCTCACCTCTTCTCAAACACTCACTCCAAAGACTAAGCCACTCTAAGTTCCTACAGCCTAACAGGGAGGGGCCAGTGTAGACAGGAAAGATGAGCCAGGAAGGAGGGGCCTTGGGCCTGCCTTCACCAAATCTCCAGAGAAGGGCGCAAACACGTCAAGGACACTTAATGACTCCATTTACACAGCACCCTAGAAAGAGCAGACAGACGGGGAGCTACCGGGGACTCGGGGGTGCAGGGGAGGGGCAGAGAGGGGCCGTGCCGTGGGTGGTTCTGAAAGGCTGTGGGAGGTCAGGGGATGGAAATGCCCGTATCTTGCCGGAATCTGTGCCAATTTCCTGCTGGTGAACCCACAGTTTTGCAACTGGCTGCCAGGGGGCAGCCAAGGAAGGCAAGGCAGAGCGGGGTGGGCACAATGGGCAGGTGAGAGACTGGCGGTGGTGTCTGTCAAAGGGCAGTGAGGAAGCTCTGCTCAAGGGAACTTCTCTAGGATCCTTTATCACTTTTTGAGGGCCACACTCGGGGTGTTCAGCTCCTACTCCCAAATCTGTGCTGCCATGGGGGCAAGGAGAACAATGCTCCTGGCAAGTGCTGAGAACTTTGTGCTGCTGGGATGGACCCAGGGCCACCGGCATGGAAGAGCACAAACTCCTGCCCCAAGAGCACTCTCTCCTGAGCTCCTTCATACGCATTTTACTTCCGTTTTGTTTTGTTTTTGTTTCTTTTTGTTTTTTGGGTCAGGGGTTACTCCTGGCTCTACACTCAGAAATCACTCGGGGGGGGGGGGGCAGGCTCGGGGGATCATATGGGCTGCTGGGAATTGAACCGCCCTCTTTCTGCATGCAAGGCAAACGCTCTACCGCCATGCTATCTCTCCGGCCCTACTTCTGTTTTTGTTGGTGGGGACACACCCGGCAGTGCTCAGGGTTTATTTCTAGCAATGATCAGTGGATAAATCATATGTGGCACCTGGAGATGAAAACTGGACCAGGACAAGCCTCGCCTGATGACGCTCCCTCCAGCCCAGACACAGCACAAGCCCACCGGCCCATAATTAGGGGTTGATCTCTGCAGGAGATCAATCAATTACCACATTCAATCAATTTTATTTTGTTTTGTTTGAGCCCCACCCAGAGCTCAGAGCTTACTCCTGACTCTGTACTCAGGAATCACTCCTGGTGGTGCTCAGGGGACCACCTGGGATGCCGGGAATTGAACCTGGGCCAGCTGCATACAAGGCAAATATTCCCCCTGTACTCTCTCTGGCCCCGGTCACTCAGCTTAGTCGGGAAATAAAAGACACAGGCCCAAGCCCGACGCTGTAATGTGGGGGGTGACCCAGTTGCCCCAAGCTTCTTCATGCTCCCAGGGACCCCCTGGCCACCTCATTCTCCCCCACAATACTCTGGGCAAGGCTGGGGCAGAGAGATGCTTGGGGGCACCCAGGGGCAGTCCCAGCCTGAGACCTGGATTCAGTGACAGCCAGACTGAGTCACCAGTGCGCGCACACACACTTCCTGCTCCCAACTCCCACCCTGCAGAGCACCTGCCCACAGCCCCCTCAGGCCAGTGTCTCGCCCTGGTGGTATGCCCTGTTCCCAGGGAGGAGGAAGGATCTAGCCGCCCTTCCCCACATGCCTGAGTGAGGAGAGGCTGGCCTGAGCCAGGCTGCTACTTCCAGCCTCTCTCTCCCTTTCTCTCCTTCCCCCTCCTTCTTCCTCCTTCCCTCCTCCCTCCCTCCCTCCCTCCCTCCCTCCCTCCCTCCCACGCACACTGCCATGCCACCACACATGTGCCATCTCGGACCCACAGTGCACCACAGGGTTCTGGACTTGGCTGTGGGATCTCACACGGGCGCTGCACCCAACTATGCACACAATCAACATGCTAGCCCTGAAGGTGAGGCTGTCCAAAGGGCAGTTTCGGCTTCACAGGGCCTTTCGAGGGAAAAGGCGGAGAGAGGGAGACAGGCCACTTTCCCTTCTGCAGACTTTGAGCCTGTGTTTGCTTCATTCTTGCTCAAGTGACTTTTATAGCCGGCACTCCACCTTCCTCCCCGCACCCAGCAAAGCCTCACAGCGAAGCCCAAACATGCCTGGAAACACTGGCCAAGACTTCTTCTGGGAGTGTAGCAAATCACGCACAGTCACACACAGACATCCAGTCAGTCACACACACTAGCTCAGCCGCACACAGTCGCTCTGTCTCATGGTCATTTAGTCACACAGTCGGTCAGTCACACATTCACACGCATTCACTCGGTTACACAGTCAGTCATACACTCATTCAGTCATGCACTGAATCACACATACTCAGTTACACACATTTATTCAGTCACATAGATATACTCAGTCATACAGTCACACCTCGCACATACCAGTACATTGAGTCACAAGCTCACAGACTCACCTATACCTATACAGTCACACAAATACACATACAGTTAGTCACACATATTGTTACAACCAGTTAGACACTCACAGTATCAACCCTTAATCACACACTCACAGTCCACAGCCAACCATATGGTCACTCACTCACACACACACACACACACACATACACACACACTTATATATACTTGTCACATACACTCACATATTTAACTCACATGGTCACTCATACTCATTTACACACATATACATGTACTGTCAGGCATACTTGGTCAGCTAATGTCACATGGTCCGTCACAGTCCCACACATGAAAAGGAAACAACAGGAAGACAGGCCCCCCACCAACCCAAACTCTGTCTCTCCAGAGACACCCAAACTCATCCCCCAAACATTGCTGGGTTTGGCCAGAAATATTCTCACAGTGCCTGCCATTCAATCAGAGACCTGGTGCAGAAGTTAAGGTACCAAGCTGAGATACACCAATCACACCACGTAATCCCCCGAGCACCATCAGGAGTGATCTACGAGCACAGAGAGAGGACCAAGCCCAGAATACCACTGGGTAAAAGACCAAAAATCAAAATAACAACAACAAAGTGTCTAGATCTCAAGGCTCTGGGATTCTTATGGGAGACACTGGAGGAGCAGCATAAGTGTGGGGCGTTGGCAGAAGAATAGAAGCAGTCAGCTGGGTCAGCTGGGTGTCTCTTCGGGCAAAGGTAGTTCAAGCCCCAAAGTGCCCACTGCTCACATCTCCTAAGACCTGGCCCCCCACATTTGTCCTGAGCTTTCTTTTGGGGCACCACCACAAAGCCACAAGCTTGCTTGGCCTTGCTCCACAAGGCAAGAGACAAGGAGTGTAGACAGAGCACCCTAAAAGGCCTGTTCAGGCAAGATTCCTGCATCCTAGGCACCCGCAGCCCTGGCTCTGACCCATGCAGCTCGCCCAATGCCCAGGATAATGGACCAACTGTCCCCTAGAACCCCCTTGTCCCAGCGCCCCAGCAGTGGCCCCATGCAGCCACGTGCCCAGCATGCGCTCACCTTGTGCTCATGCAGCAATGAAAGCACAAGGGCCACATGCTCCGCTGGCCAGGGCTGGCTCAGGGACAACTGGGGACCAGGCAGCGGAAGGTGTCAGGGCGATGCCACGGGCCCTCATTCAGCCCATGACTGCCGCATTGTCTCGGGCTGAGCAGGGGATGCTGTAAACAAGATGGGTAGGAGCAGCCAGAGCAGGCAGTGCTGGGGGTCTCCAGCCCCTCCAGGAGTCCCACCCCAGCTAAGGGGAAGAGACAGGTTGGGCCCACATGGACACTGCACCTCCCCCATCCGGCGCCAGGCTTGCTTCCCTCTCCAACAAAAAAACACCTCCCCCAAGTACAGATTGAGAACTTGGTGGGAAGGTCTGTGCTGATGAAGTAGCTGAACAGTGGTCCAAGCACTCTTGCAGCAGAGGCTCAGAGGTTCAGGGTTCCTCAGCCCAGGAAGGCCCGGGCACTTCTGGAGTCTTTGAGCATCAGGGTGCAACTGAGTGTGGACTCGCAGGCACATCCTGCCTCCCCTCAAGAGCCTCTTTTTGGGGAGCAGTTTCCTCTTATGGAAACCAATATAAATTCACTGATGCTTTGACTGTGAGGTCCAAACATGAGTTGAGGTACAGGGGAGAATCACAGAAGGCGGATAAGACACCCCGATGCCCACACACTTCTGCCAAACCAGCCGCCAACTTAGTGCCAGCTGCTGGGGTTGAACATCACCAAAGCAAACCAACAGCTGTTCCTGGAAAATTCTGCTGGTCCCACATCAGTAACAACAGGGCTGGGCAGGCAAGCGTCCTCAGAGAGAGGGACAAGGGCACCCCCACCCTAAGAACCGGTGTAGAGAATGGAATTGGTCCATCAGACACATTTGGCCACTAGCCAGTGGGAAATATATACTGAGAACAGCAGTGGACACAGGGAGGTCCTGGCCAGCCGCAGGGACCCCATCACTGACCACAGGTACACAGCTCAGCACCACTGAGAACAAGTTAAAGGTTCTCACAGTGGGGTTCACACAGCGGAGAACCTCAGAGGCAAAGCAAGACTGGGGTGTAGGGAGTGGGGTTTGGGAGTTGAGCCTGGGCAAAGCTGGCTCTGCAAGCAGGAGGTGGTCCACTTCCAGCCTCGGCACCTCACAGTCCCCCTGTCACCCCACTGGGAGTGGGCCCTGAGCACTGCTGGGACGTGCTCCCCAAAGAGATAGAACCAGCAAGAAAAGAAAGAAACCTCAGGCCAACCAAGTGAGAAACTCAGGAAGGAAGTTCAGGTGTCCCAAAAGTCTAAATACCAAGGGGCAGAGAGTATGGTAGGATGCTTGCCTGGAACACGGTTGATCTGAGTTCAATCCAGGCAACCCAGAGCACAGAACCAATTGTAATGCCTAAACACCACTGGAGTGACCCCCAAAAATAATAAAATAAAAATAAAAAGATGCTTGGAGTGTGAGATGAAAAATTTCTTTGCTAAAGGGGTTGAGTGACAGCTGAAAGGGGAGGGTATTTCCTTGCACATGGCTGACCTGGGTTTGATCCTTAACATCCCATAGGGTGCCCCCAAGCACCTCCAGGAGTAATTTCTGAGTGCCGCCGGGTGCTACCCCAAAATAAACCAAAAAGTAAGCTCAAGATTAAGGCACTTGCCTTGCATGCCAAGGTCCAGGAGATGGCTCACAGCTGCTGTACCAGCCTGGCCATTATGGGGCCTTCAGCTCGATCCCTCAGGGCCCTTCATGCAGGGGACCAGCCCAGGCTCTTTGCTGAGTGATTTGGAACTGCAATCGTAGCCCCATGAGGCTGGCCACAGCAAAGGGTGAGAGTCACAGCTGGCAAGAGCCACCTTTTGATAGTGTGTTTGGGCACCCTGAGCTGAGGGGGGCCCACTCAGGCCCACACAGGAAGGTGCAAGCAGACCTGGCCATGGGTGTGTCAGCCAAAATCACAGCAAGGGTGAGAGGGAGGGAGGAGGCATGCACATGGAAGAATGTCCAAAAAACATGCTGCCACCAAGGAAAATGTTTCCTCCCCTTGGCCCATCGAGTCTCATAAACTTAGAAGGCTTGGAAAGCAGCTGAGAATTTTCTCCTACTACCAGCACAAGTTATTTACTGACTACATAGCAGCGAGGCTGGCTGTCAAGAGAATTTAAAGATTAGATCTGTATTAAAGAAAAAAAACTAAGAACCCCAGCATCTGCTAAAATCAGGGCAGCCTTGTGGGATTCAAAACATTATGGGGCCAGTGAGGTGGTGCTAGAGGTAAGGTGTCTGCCTTGCAAGCACTAGCCAAGGAAAGTGACCCCGGTTTGATCCCAGGGCATCCCATATGGTTCTGAGCGCTTAGCCAGGAGTAACCCCTGAGCATCAAACGGGTGTAGCCCGAATAAAAACAAAAAAACAAAAACAAAAGATTAAACTGGGGGAAGTGCTGAGTGACCCTAACGGCAGGTGGAAGTGGGAGGATTGAGCACCAGAATAACCTGGACTGGTGTGAGGGCCCAGAGCAGAAATATCTCCCAGACAGTGTCCTCACAAGTCACAAAGCAGCTCAGGTGGGCACAGAGGCCTATCTCCAAGAAATAGGGGACCAGAGTGATAACTCAGCAGAGAGGGCATTTGCCTTGCATGCGGATGACCCAGATTCGATCCCCAGCATCCCATATGGTTCCCCCCCAGCACTGCCAGGAGTGATTCCTGAGCACAGGACCAGCATTAAAGCCTGAGCACTGCCAGGTATGGCCCCAAAGTAAACAAAAAACTTCCTGAGAGGGGCCAGATAGCCGAAGAGATGGAGGTAAGGTATTTGCCTTGCATTCATCCCCGCATCCCATATGGTCCCCCAGGCCTGCCAGGAGAGATGTCTGAGCATAGAGCCAGGAGGAACCCCTGAGTGCTACCGGGTGTGACTCAATAACACACACACACACACACACACACACACACACACACACACACACACAAATAACAAACTTCCTGAGAAAAGCAACCATCTAACAAATCCAGAAAGACTTTGTGAATAATCCCTTGGTTTTTCAGATGGTAAGAAAAACAAACCTTCACAAAGTTCCATGAGAGTCAAAGAAATCCTAGGGATAGGCCTCTCACACCAATGCCACCAGCTGGACCCGTCTCCGTGCTGGTCTGAAGGACCATGTGGCTGAGCCCAGCCCCCAGTCCCCTGATGTTAGGCAGTGGCACTGGATCACCAGGGCTTGTCCTGAGTCATCTTGGGCCAAGAGAGTCCCAGACAGTGCAGCCTGAAACCCCAAACATACAAGACATGCCAGGAAGCTCCAAAGCCATGCCAATCCTTTCGGGGTGCATTTAACTGGCTCCTGGTTTTCCCATTCCACAGGGAGCTGCAGCAGGATCCTCCCCGGAAGGCCCTTCTTTGTCTCCTCTATGTGCAGGGCAGGGAAAGGAAGGAGAGGAGATTCTGCACTAGAATCTCAGAGCATACGCAAGCCCGGCTGCAGCTGGGCTGGCCGGTTTGGGATGCCTGTTGCCTGCAGCTGGCCGGCTTGACTGAGGTCAGGGCATGCACAGCAGCTGTTTCCTCCATCAATGTTCTGCCTAGAACACAGGATTCTGCTCTGAGGACTTTTAGGCAAGACAGAGAAATGATAGGGGGCTTCCTGTTTCTGGTCTGTAAACAGCCAGAGACAAATGAAGACACCTTGTACAACACACACAGAAGGACCACAAGGGACAAAGAGGCTACATAAACCTCAATCCACACAGCAACCTACTTTTCTGCCCACAGACCATGGTAAAGCTGTGCTCAGGCAGGGCCAGAGTTGGGGTGATAGCACAGTAGGGAGGACATTTGCCTTGCATGTGGCCAAACCGGGTTCAATCCCAACATCTCACCGGGTTCAGCCTGCCAGGAGTATCCATCCCTTAAGCACCATCAGGTGTGGCCCCCAAACCAAACCAAAAGTGTGACTGGGACCCAGTGGATGCAGGAGAGCGCAGTAACAGGATTAGGGAAACCACAAGGCTAGAGGGGAGACAGGCTGTTCCAGCAGATTCTCCTTGACAGAGGGGATTACTTCAACCATCAGCCTAGTATGTGGCCAGCAAAGGAGCAGGCACAGAGAGGTGCTCACTAGATGCCAGCTCCCTAACATGCCCGACGTCAATGGATTTGCCATGAGCTCCAGGAGGCACCTGTGATTCCACCTGATCTGATTACTGCTAGGCAGTCCACTTGCCAGGATGTCAGCCCTTCTCTGGCCACAGAGGTCGGGCAACAGAGCATTCTGGGAGGGTGGGTAGCAGGGCATTGTGGGAAAGCAGGCAGAACTTCTGGGAAGGCCAGCAGCAGAGCATATGGGAGTGGCCAGCAGGAACCAGGACTGTGCAGTCCAGCATGGCCATCCAGACCGTCTCCTCCACTGGTCTAGTGTAGGGTCACATGTGGCAAAGTTGGCAATGGGCGGGGGGAGCAATGTCCAGGAGAGGCCAGACTCAGAACCTGGGCCTCCCCTACAAAGAATATACCAGCCCTTCTTTCCCGTTTTTAAAGCAAGAGGGAGAAAAAAATGATGCATCCTCTTAACCCCAACTTCCTCCTTACCCAGCTACTTCTGGAAACTGTGAGGGCCATATTTCATATGCTTAGGGGTTCTGAGCTTCCAGGCCCTGAGAATTAATCCTTGCACTTTCATGTTGTTGTTGTTGTTGTTGTTTTTAATTTTATTTGGGCCAAAATGATAACACAACGGGGAGGGTATTTGCCTGGCGGATTTGATATCCGGCATCCCATAGGATCCCCTTAGCCTGCCAGGAATAATTTCTGAGGACAGAGCCAGGAGTAACCTCTGAGTGTCACCAGGTATGGCCCAAAACCAATAAATAAATAATTTTGGGGACCAAACCCAGCAGTGCTCAGGGCTTTTCTGTGTTCCAGGGCCATGCCAGGTGGAACATGGGGAACTGTCTGGGGTGTTGGGAACTGAACTTGGGTCAGTTGAGTGCAAGGTCTTCCTAGCTGCACTATGGCTCCAAACCCCAACAGCACCAGACCTACAGAATGGGACATCCATCTGATCACTCATGGGCTCTGGACCACAACAAGCTCACGTGTGGGCCCCTCAGGCTCGGACCTGTCAACTCACGCACACTCTCCCTGCTGGTTGTCCAGATACAGAAGCAGAAGGGCACTGGTGAGCTGGCCCGGATTTCTGAGCAGAACAGAGCACAGCTTGAGGTTGGCCCAGCTCGGAGCTGCATTTGGGGACTGACCGCCTGGGTGACACAGGGAGGAGCACGTGATGGGGAAGCTCTGGTCTTGGCTTCCTCTGACCGCATGGTGGCTGCCAGGCTGAAGGGGCAAAGCAGTTCCTTGTCTAGAACCCACGATGATGACTCTGTCCCTGAAACCAGAATCTCCTCACAGTGGTGGAAAGGAGGTTCTGCCACAGGGCCTAGCTCCTGACAAGCAGAAGGTCAGTCAGGGTGAGTTCCTGGGGGCCCAAGGGGCTGAGCTGATCCTCAGAAACTGGCCTGTGATCTGGAGGGGGGAGGGGTTAGGAGCTTGTCCATCTTTCATCACTACCTCTGAGAGAAAAAATGTTTCAAATACACATTTTTTGGATTCAGAAAGTTTGGTGTTCTTTTCTTTCCCACAGGACTATCAGAATATTACTTCAGGGTATCGTTGACATAGAGTTGCATCCACTGGCAGAACTTTCTGGAATGATGATGATCCTGCCTCAACCTGGGCAGTCCGAGGGCACCATGAAAGTCACATGTTAACCCTGAACACTGGACCCAAGATCAACACAAGAGAAGCGGGAATTCCTGATCTCTCTGGGCGAATCATGCCTCCTTAAATGAGCTGGCAAGAATTAAGAAGGGCTGTAGAGAGAGCACAGTGGGGAAGGTGCTTGCCTTGAACGCATGAGCTGGGTTCAATCCCCAGCATTCCAGAAGCCTGCCTGGGGTGATTCTTGAGTGCAGAGTCAGGAGGAACCCCTGAGTATTGCTGGGTGTGATCCCAAAACAGAACAAAAAGAAATGGAGAGAGCAATTGTCTGCCTCATCAGACAGTGTTGGTGTGGAGAAGCGGCTGCTCAAGGCCATGTCAAGTACATCTCTCCTAGGACTGGAAGGGCAACTAGCAGGGGAGACTTTGTGACCCATCTGGTGTCTGTCACTGCCATTCAGCTTTGCTGCAGCATGAAAACAGCCCCAGATGCCCAGGACAGGAATGGCTGTGGCAAGCTGCCAATAAAACTTTATTTGAGGGCCGGAGAGATAGCATGGAGGTAAGGCGTTTGCCTTTCATGCAGGAGGTCATTGGTTCGAATCCCGGCGCCCCATATGGTCCCCTGTGCCTGCCAGGAGCAATTTCTGAGCCTGGAGCCAGGAATAACCCCTGAGCACTGCCAGGTGTGACCCAAAAACCAAAAAAAAAAAAAAAAAAAAACTTTATTTGAATGAACAGGTGGAGGTCCAGACATGGCCTGGGGCATCCTTGCCACCCTAAGTTAAAGAGCTGTGAACTGGAATCTCAGGGTTCTGGCTGACTGTGGCACCCTGAGCCTCTCACTTAGGATGGGGCAACTACTTCTTCTGCTGGGAGAAATCCAGGGAAAGCAGACGGGGTGGGGCCTGTGGGTGAACAGAAACCCAGGGCAGCAGGGCCCAACATGGGGTGTCCCAGGGGACCCTCCAGAGCCTAGACACACACTGTCCCGATCCATAGGAGAGCAGGAGAGCCCTGGGGTTACTTCAAAGCAACCATGGTACAAAGAGAGGATGGTGAGATAGCACAGGCCAACCCAGATTCAATCCTTGGCATCCCATCTGGTCCTGTAAGCATCATGAAGAGTGAATCCTGAGCATAGAGCCAGGAGTAACCCCAGAGCATTGCCAGGTGTGACCCAGAAAGCCAAAACCAAACAGAAAAGCGGCAGCAGAGATGCAGACGGAACTGGAGTCAGCCCTCAATTACCTTCCTCTGAACACAGGGATGGGGTGGTTCTCACCCTTTGTTCTCTCCCTGTAAGGGATGCAAACTGCCCCCTGAGTTGCCCAGACGAGTGGCATCTCTAGGTAGAAGGGCCGAGGAGACCCACAGTACCCACTGTCTCCACCAGCACACTGCCTGGTTCTGGACCCCTGACTGGAGGGGGTGAAAAAAGCCAGATATCATTGAGCCTGTCAGTCTCATATCAGTGCAGAAAAGTGGCCCCAGGGACTGTTCCCGGGGGCTGTCCCCTGGGCCAAGGGGGGCAGGAACAGGGCTCAGGGTGCCCCCAGAGGTTCTCCCAGGCTGTCCCCAAGCTCTTCCTCCTAGGTGCAGGCATTTGCTTGCTGCCCTGGGAACCCATGAGCAGGGAGGCTGCCAGCCAACGCCAACGCGGGGCACCAGCCACCCTGCCCTGGCTCCTCTCCCGGAACTCCAGGCCAATCAGCCACACCCTGGGGTATTAGAGAACCACCCACGGGGCTCACAAAGCCCCTCACCCAGGCCCACGACTGCCTGCGGTGGCCAGAAATTCCAGGCCAGTGTTTGAGTGCCTGGAGATCTCCTCCATGTCGTGCCAGCACCCACAGGGCAAGCACTCAGGGCTTAGCCCACTGGTAGGTCTCTCCCAAAGCCAAAGGTCCCATTCCCGGGGCAGGAGCACAGCAGGGAGGACGCTACCACCCATGTGCAGGGCCAACCAGGGTTCGATCCCCAGGACCCCCTCTAGTCTCCCAGAGAAGAGCCAGGAGGGAGTCCTAAGAGAAGGTCCTTTCCTTGGGTCTGCCCCCCACCCCACTTAAGTGATGGTTCCCCGAGACCAGAAGGCAGGGGGTTGCAGCAGCTCAGAATGACCTCAGCAACTCAGAGGTTACCCCAAGGTCAAATGGTCCAGGCATAGCCAGACTTCAGGGAAGAGGCCCTTCCTGAGGACCACAGGGAGGCTGGGGAGATGCCCACATCAGGGATCCATCAGGCACCTTCCAGCTGTGCCCATCCTGGCCACTCAGCATGGCCATACCCGAGCACTGCACCCTGGGCCAATGCTCCCCCAACCCAGAGCCTGGCACCCTCCACTCCACTTGGCATTTCTCCCCCACAGTTGCCTCCAAAGGGCCTTAGCGGGATCCCCATGCACTCATGGCTCAGCACACATTCCCCTCCCAGCTTGACCCTGTTGTTCGCTCTTCTCTCATTTCCCCAACTCTTCAGGAACCTTCCCTGCAGCCCTTGCACATATCTGTGCACTCAGGAGATCCCCTCAGTCCCGTGGGGCCAAGTGCCCCAAGGGTTCCACAGCACCAGACAGGCCTGTCCTGGGGTCAGTAAGGCCCAGCGTGTAAGGGGTGGGAGACAAGCTCTGGGATGGGGTCCCCGAATCCAGGGCATGGCCTCAGTCTCCAAACCCATGAACTGAGGGGGAGTCCCAAAGTTGCACAAGGACGCTGCACTAAAGTGGCCCAGGTGGGACCCTGGGAAGACAGGGCTCGGGGGATAGCACACGCGTGCACACACATCCACAGCCTCGGTGTCCTCGGACACACACACACACACACACACACACACACGTCCTAGTGCCTCAAGACACCCTTATACACACAGTTGCACATGATAGTGGCCAAGCGACTCCCCAGGCCCAGGGAGGACTCACGGGGACAGAAGGCAGTGCCTGCCCAGCAGAGCCACAGGGAAGCCCTGGGGAGGCAGGACAGGGCGCGGCAGAGGCAGAGTCTGCAGCTGTGGACAGAGCAACAGGGTCATGGCAACAGGATCCCCTTCGGGCTCCCCAAAGCTCTGTCACCGTGGGTGCAAACTGTCCTAAAGAAGTACCTCAAGCACACGCCTCACCTGCTGACCCGGGTTTCATCCCTGGTGCCCCAAAATCAAAGATTTAACCAAAGATTTCAGCAGCTTCAGCTCAGGATGAGGCTAGAGGAGGGGCCAGAGTGAGAACACAGGGGGAGGACACTTGCCTTATACGTGGCTGACAGGGTTTGATCCCCGTTACCCTGTAGGGTCTCTGAGCCCACCAGGAGTGATCCCAGAGCACCAAGCCAGGAGTGAAGCTTGAGCACTGCTGGGTGTGGCCACCCCCAAAAATAGGCTCATTACAAAGAAAGAGCACACAGCCAGCCACCCGCCCTTCCTTCCCGCAAGTCACTGTAACAGGGCAGAGCTGGGTCCAGCAAGAACCCAGGCTCCGCCCCTTGGCCCCAGGCCCCTGAAACCTGCCCCTCCTCTTCCCCCTCCCCAATGTATGGATGTCTGGGGCTCCACAGTGCTCAGGGGCCTCAGCTGGCTCTAAGTCCCTTGCCCCAGGGCTGACCAGAGCCCAGAGACAAGCACCCCTCTGTGTCCCCCCAAAGAACCTCAGGGAAAACTGAACCCTCCCAAAGGGGGAAGGATTTGAGGAGTGGAGCTTCTCCCAAAGACTCTCACCTCTCACCTCCCCCAAAGCACTGTGGTAGGCACTGGCCACGGGAAGGTGGGGGAGATGCAGAATAAGCACCCTGGCGAGCCTGCGTGCCCCTCAGGATACAAGCTCTGGGGGGGTTGAGAGGCTCCCGGGCCTGGTCCCCAAATAACTCTCTACCCCGGGGCTCAGCAGGGTCTGGATATCTCTTAAACAGCACATGGAGGCTGTGCTCTTCATTCTCTATCTCTTTCCTCTTCTCTCTACAGTCTCTCTACCCCGCTTCTTTCCTCTCTCTTTCTCTCCGTCTCTCCCTCACCTCCCCAGAGCACAGAAGCTGCTGGGGCCAGATGGAACCTCCCGCAGCTCCAGGCCTCAGGCCAAGGCGAATGCCAGAGCCCGGGGAATTCCAGGCGCGGTCCCCTCCCGACTGGGCCTGGTCCCACAGGGCGGCGGGCGGGTGGAGGGGGTCACGCAGGAAAGGTACAGGTACCCTGACTCTAAGCGGCCCCAAAACAGCAACAGCAGTGGATGGCCCTCAGGCCTGGCCCACGGACCAGAGCAGGGGCTGGGACAGAGGATGTGGAGAAAGAATGGTCACCCCGAAGGCTGCACTCCAGCAGCGGGTTCTCAGGGAAAGGCTGAAGGAGCAAGAACACCCAGCCCTAAACACAGCCGGCGCCCACTGAGCCTGGAGGGTCCTCCAGCTGGTCCACTTGTCTCCAGGCCCCATCCTGGCCCTGCAGAGGACTTGGAAAAGCACTGGCCCAGAATGTCCAGGGATTCGGTGGGCAGGTGAGTCGAGGCCTCTGCATCAGCCCAGAGCACCTGCAGAGCTTACCTGGACCCCAGTCTGCAGACTCGGGGAGCTCTGCAGCATACACATGGGTACATGGGACACCCTGGTCAGCGTCACTGGGCTCACCCACTCGGCAAACTGGCCAAACTAAGGCCCGCCCACCCTTCTCCCACCACACAGACCATGCAGTGCCTCCACGGCTCCCAAGGACACGAGGATCAGTATGGGTGCGGGGCCTCAGGTCTGCAGCCTGGGGACAACCAGTTTCCCTGCTTGTCCTTCTTCCCGTCTGTCTGTCCCACATGGCCTTCTCCAGGCAGGGGGCTGTGGGCACACACATGACACTGTGACAGCCATCCGGTCTCTGACCCCAAAGGGCTCCAGAAGGACCCAGGGGGGAGTGAAGGGGAGTACCTGGCTCCCAGTGCCTGAGGCAGAGCCGCCGACCCTGATCCTGGCCAGGGCTGGGAGCCACAGCTGCTCATCAGCGAGACACTGAGTCCCAGGACCTTCCATCATGCAGAGGGTTCCAACACGGGAAATGCAGGGACTGTCCTGGATGTACCCCAGAGCGACCAACAAGTTGGGGAACACAGGAATGTAGCTGGGGTCCTGACCCCCATGGTTCTAATAGGTCACAGAGGTGAGAACCAACCTCAGGTTTCAGACACACAGGATCTCCCCCAAATATTTAGGTGCAAAGGGGCTATAGCTGAGGATCCTCACCCCACTTCCTGTCACCAGCCCAAGTGTGGAGCCCTACCTCTCCTATACAGGAAGATGCACCACTGCTTGAACATGTCTGAGCCTGGAGCAGAGCACCACAGCCCCCCCACCTGGAGTGGGGAGCACCACAGCCCACCCCCATGTGGAGCAGGAGCACTATGGTCGCATTCACCTGGAATGGGGAGCAGCACAGCCCACAACTATAGAGTGGGGAGCACCACGGCTCACCCCCCTGTGGAGTGGGAGCATTGTGGCCCACGCCCCTGATGGAAGAAGCACCACAGCCCAGCCCACCTAGAGTAAGGAGCACCACAGCTCACCCCTACCTGGAGTTGGAGCATCACAGCCCATCCCCCATGTGGAGCAAGGAGCACCAAGGCCCAACCCCTGAAGGGAGGAGTACCACACCCAACTCCCTTGGCATGGGAGTACCATAGCCACACCCCTCCCCACCCAGAGCTAACCAGCATCAATCAGACCCTCTCAGCCCACCTCCTTGACGAAAACCAGTGGCAGATGGGGGAGATGCTGGAGACAAGGTGGGTCCCATGTGCCCAGGACAGTGCTGGGGCCAATTTATTTCCCTGGGACTGCGGGACAGTGTGACATACACATATGGGTCTCCTCATGGCACAGTCCTGGGGCATACAGCAGGTGGAGCTGCCCTTCACTACTAGGAGAAGGATGGCAAAGGCTGGAGGGTATCCCAGCACCCTACCACAAGCAACCCTGAGCACTTCAGGGTGTGGCCCTCAAACCCCCAAACTAGTAAAATAATAGAAGAGAAGCAGGGAAGGAAGGGCCGGGGCAGGACAGCCAAGTGCCTGGGTCCCCATGGGGCTAACAAGGCTGAGCAAAGGGGGGGGGGCCAGAGCGAGAACACAGTGGTAGGGCATTTGCCTTGCACAGAGCCAACCTGGGCCAGACCGGATTCAATCCTTCTCATCCCATTTGGTCCCCTGAACCTGCATTAAAAAATTTCTAAGCACAGAGCCAGGATTAGCATAGAGCGAGCAGCCGAGTGTGGCCCAAACCTCCCCCCCACTAAAAAAAAAAAAAAAAAAAGACTGAGCAAAGCTTCCAGATGCTTCGAGATCCAGCAGGTCCCAGCGCCTCGATGGCACAAAGGCAGCCTGAATAGGGGCATGTGATGCTGTGTGGGGCTTGGGCCAGTTTTGGGGCCTCTCTGATCCTCGGTTCAGCATTGCTGGGGGAATTAGTGAGGCCAGCAAGTGTCCAATGCCATGGGCACTGGGCACCCCCATTCGACCAGCCCAAGAGGAGGGAGAATCCCCATGTCTGTTTGAGGGACAGAGCAGTCAGAATGAGCCTGAGGTCAAAAGGCTATTTACTAACACGCTCAGATCCCAGCTCCCACCACGACAGCTCTACTCTGGGGAGCCGGGGCTTGAGATACCCAGTTGTGTTGTCTGTCTTCTAGTCTGGTATCTTCCCGTGGCTTCCCCTGGAGGCCCCCACAGCAGGAGAGAAGGGGTACCCGCCCTCCTGCAGCCCCTGACGTGATGTGAAATTCTACAAGGTAGACCCTTTGAAATGCAAAATCTGCCCAGTCCTTCAAATGTGTTTTTATTTTCTGGGCTTCCTCGGGCAAGGCTTTCAGACTCACCCATCAGCACTTCCCCTCTCAATCAACCCACATTTAATACAGCAACAAAAAAAGGGGGGCAAAAAAGGAAGGGACATGCAGAAGTGGGGGTCCCGTCCTGAAGATTTTGGCCTCATCACAGGCGGTTGTTCCTAATGCTCCATCTCCCCGCACTTTCTAAAGACATGGGAAGGGGGACAGACCCACTGACCCCACTTCACAGAAGTTAACACAAGGCCTCACCAACACCCCCACGATCTGCCATTCCCAAAGGTCAAATCCTGCTCTGAAGTCCAGTGCACAGTGGGTTTGAATTGATTAAACGTCAAAGGAGGTGTCGGAAAACAAAGTTGTTTGGCTGAGAAAATTACTTGGTCAGAAGCAGGGCGAGGGGTAGGGGGGTGTTTGAATATAGACATTTCGGGGCCATTCATCCTGGGCTTGTAAACAGTGATAAAACACAAATTTTTCTAAACTGAGTCTCCAAGTCCTTTAGTCTTTCTACACCTGAGCTGGGCTCTTTTTTCCAAAGTTCAGATGCCGTGAAATGGTTCCTGGGGTCAGCTAGTACAGTGCAATGCCTGACCTTGGTCCATAATAAAGGTCACTCAGTCATGGGGTGAGAGAGACAGAGACAGACAGAGAGACAGAAAGAGTCACCTCTTCAAGCCCAGCAGGAAACAAACACAGAAATTAATCCCAGAGTCCAGGGTTTTGGAAAGTGTGTTCTCGGGGCAAGTTGAAACAGTGGCTCACCCAGGATGATCAGAGGTTTCCGCAGGGCCCTGTGAGGTGGTGGAGGATGGGGTGGTGACTGGATGAGGCCTGGAGAACAGAGCCCAGCAGAGCCCAGGGGAGCCCAACAGAACCCAGGGGAGCCCAGCAGAGGCCCGAAGAGCCCAGGGAGCCCAGCAGAGCCCAGGAGAGAGAAGCTAGAAGCTAGGTGGAGACCCCGCCGGTCTGGCCATGTGCTTCAAGCTGGCACCAAACCGGTTCTTTCAAGAGAGTCACATTGACAGACCAGACAGCTGCAACGAAGGGCGGGCCCAGGCCACAGGCCACTTGGGAAACACCCTCTTGGGGGGGGGAAAGTGGGGGGGGACTCCCCTGAAGGCCAACATGGGAAAACCGTTGCCCCCGAATTGGGATTGGCGCGTCCTGGCCAGATTCAGGAGCACGTACCCCTGCACATCTGGTCTCCATCTACAACTGAATCTTGTATTATCAGCACATTACATAACAAATTATGCCTGCAGGTTTCTTTTATTACACATCAGAGACGTGTGTGCTGGTGGGAGCAAACCCAGGGAGGCGCCGACCTGGGCAGGGGCAAATTATTTCACCTTTTTTCTTTGAATCATAGCAAGTTTCGCCCCGAAAAAGTTTCCCAACTAGGGAAACTGGGGCCAGAGTGATAGCATAGAAGGGAGGGCATTTGCCTTGCACACGGCTGACCCAGGTTTGAATCCTGGCATCCCATATGGTCCCCTGAGCATGCCAGGAGTGATTTCTGAATGCTGAGCTGGGAGTCACCCCTGAGCGCCACTGGGTATGGCTCCAAAACCAAAAAACCAAACAAACCAACCAGGGAAATTTGGAAAAATCCCACTGGCTGGCTAGCTGAAGGGTCCACTGGGGATGGAAACAGTGAGCTCTGTCTTCAGAGCTCCCCCCAATCCAAGGATATGAAGGCAGGGAACGTTCTCTGAAACTGCAAAGCAAGCCAGCCCACCTCCAAGTGCTCCCAGGAGCACCTGGCCAGGCCCTGCAGGGGAAACAGCTCCGGCCCAGCCTGGTTCTTTCCTCAGTTCCCACCATGGATCAAGGCTTGAGCCCCTGAGTTCACTAGTAAGCCACTGGACTAATTTCTACGGAATGGGGGTGCCCAGACATAAGGGGTCCATAATGAAGAGGGAAAGTCACTGCGGCAGAAATGGGGCATCCCCCAAAGTGTCACAGAATGTAGACAAGTTACCAAGTGACCCTAAGTCTCTTTCCAAGAGGATTTTAGGAGCTTTCCCAAAGCTGCTGATAGGTTCAGGTCAAAGCAGAAGAGAAGAGGTGACTGAAGAGGTGCTCAAAACAAGAGGGGGTGTGGGGGACCACTAGCCCTGCCAGTCTCAGGGAATCCTGCAGACTTGAATCCACTTTATTTAGAGCCTCTCAGGTAGGAATATAGTGGTTCATCTCCTTAGTTGCAGGGCCAGAGAGGGGACATCAGGAAAGGCACTTGTCCTGGTACATAGCTGACCCAGGTTCAATGACTGGCACCTCTAGGAGTGATCCCTGAGCACTGCTGGGTAGATTGCTGGGCAGCGAGCCAAGAGAAAGCCCTGAGCACCACCAAGTGTGGCCCAAACACAAAGCATCCTTTGCCCTAAAATGGCCTTGTTGGAGTGCAGAGACAGCACAGAGTTATAATTCAGGCATGCAGAGGACTCTGATTCGATCCCCCCCGCAGCATTCGATTCCCCCCCAGCATATGGTCCACTGAGAGCATGGACAGTCACATGTAGCCAAGTGTGGACTCCGAGTCCAAAAATTCAAAGTAAATAAAATCACCTTGTTCTGGAGCCAGAGTGATAGCACGGTGGGGAGGGTGTTTGCCTTGAACGCAGCTGACCCAGGTTAGATCCTGGGTATCCCACATGGTCCTCCCACAAACCTGCCAGGAGTGATTTCCGAGAGCAGAGCTAAGAGTGAACCCTGAGCGCTGTTGGGAGTGGCCCAAAATTAAAAAATAAATAAATAAAAATCTCATTTTTCTGGGACTAGTGTGAGAGAACTGTGGGGAGGGCACCCGCATTGCACACAGCAGACTGGGGCTGGATCCTCGGCATCATATATGGTCCTCAGAGCACCTCCAAAAGTGAGGCCTGAGCAACACTGGGTGTAGTCTCCAAACCAAAAACAAAACAAAAAATTCACCTTGTTCTCAGGACAGGGGATCTGGGAGAAGATGCCATCCTTTCTTCAGGCCTCTCCATTTTTGGGATGAGGACAAGGGGCACCCAGTGTCCCCCTAATTGGCATCAATAAGATGGGGACAGCACCCAGCCAGACCCTGGCCAAAGGCAGATGAGGGGTTAAAGGTCACCTATCCCGAGGCCAAAGACCAACTGGGCCCAGAGACAAAAGGCTGTTTGTTCTGTTTCACAGCTAATGGGGGGCCCAACCCAAACCTAGAATTCGGTACACTGGGAGGAATCTACAGTAAATCAAACTCTGGCCAAGTCAGGGGCCGGTGGAACCATCCTCTCTACTAACTCCATCCCTTCCCAAAGAGCAAAACCTGGGGGTGGGGGGGTGCGGCACTTTTTTAACCTAGGGCCCCAAAGCAGCATCATCACCCCCTCCCCTAACCCCTCTGCATTCGGTGGGAACAGCCAGGCGCCCGGGAACTCAGTGTCATTCGCAAGACAGAGCCATAAACAATGCATTCCAGCCTGGCAGCAGTCAATGGGGACCCACTTTCCCCATCCAACAATTCAGCCAACGTCGGTCCCTGTACAGACGCCGGCCAGGCAACCGGGTTCCTGAGAGGCGAGGCGAAGCGAGGCGAGGGGAGGCTCACTTGGAGGGCAGCTGCCCGGAGAGCGGGGCAGGGGGCACTTACCCACATCACCCAGCCCGGACACTGGAAGGTCGGCCAGACTCGGGAGTGTGGCCGGTAGGAGGCACAGTCCCATTCATCAGACGCTGCCAAGGGCAGTTCTTTGTTCACCGCGGGACCGAGAAGTGGTTCGTGACCCAGGCGTGCGGGTGCGGGGAGCCCGGCGGCAGGGACCCCACGGAGAGGGAGAGGACGGCGGCGGCGCGCGCCCCTGGTCCCGCGCCACGCGTATTGTTCCCCCAAGTGTGCGCACTACCGGACTGGGAAGAAACGGAGTGTCGGGGTGGCAGAGTGGGGGTCGTTGCGAGAAAGGGGGGCAGATGCCCGAGCAGCACACGCTGGGGACCTCCCTCGCGGGCGTCCCACCGAGGAAAAACCAAAAGCCAGGAAGCCGCCCCCCGGCTTCCCACGGGCTGGCTGCAAAGCCGAAGTGGCAAAAAAAAAAATGGGGCTCGCCCATGCCAGGGCGGCCCTTCTCGCCATGTGCAAACGCGACTCGGGTGTGGGGCGCCCGCCTCCTCCCTGCGTGCCCACACTACCGGTTCTGCAAGCCCGGGTCGGCTGGGGACCACCGGCCCGCTTCCCCCAGGCACCCCACCACGGTCCCCCCACAATGCAGACGCCCTGTCCGGCGCGGTGCTGCCGCCGCCTTCGCACGCCCCGCATCCCGCTGGACTGGACGCAAACTTCCGCGAACAAAAGAGTTGCCGGGCACCAGTGCGGGAAGTTGGGGAGCTTGGGGAGGGGTGGGGGAATGGGGGTGCGCCGGGGCTCTGGGGCGCACGGGCTTGGAAGAGACCCGAGGCCCTGCGGGAAGTGCAGACTTTTCCCGCAGGGGCCCCGCGTTGCGCGCTGACAAGTCTCCGTGGGGCGCCTGCACCAGGGGCGCCCCGAGAATCCAACCCAGACGAGCCCAGAACGGAAATGATGGAAACCGGCGAGCTAGAAAAATAAAAATAAACCAAGGCAGCCCCAGCCGGGCGGGCGGGCGGGCGCGCCGCACGGAGCGCCGAGGCCGGGGGTGGTGCTGCAGCCGGGAGCTGCGTAGGGGCGCCCCGACCCCCGCGCCCCGCTCCAGCCAGCCAGATCCCGGCCCCGGGGTCGCTTACTGTGGCGCGGCGGGGACGCTCCGGCGCGGGCCGCGCGCAGTCGCCAAGGGATCCCCGGTGGCGGCCGCGGCGCGCGCGTTCCCGGCCGGTGCCGAGCGCTTTGTAGCCGAGCTGCGGGGCCCGGGCGCCCGGCGGCTTCGCTCCCCGGCTCGGCCCTGCGGCCCCCGCGCCCCGGCCGCCCGGCCCGCCGCCGCTGCGTGTGGCCGCTCGGGGCTGTGCGGGCGGCGTCGCGGGCCCCGGAGCGCAGCGCGGCGCGGCGCGGCGCGGCGGCGGCGGCGGCCGAGGGCTCAGTGCGCGCAGCCGCCGGTGGGCGGGGAGTGCGGGGGGCGGCGCCGCCGGCGGGGCTCCCGGCGTCGGCCGAGGGGGGCCCCCGGGCCGGGGAAGCCAAGCGGCCCCCGCGCGCGCGCGCGGCGGCGCCTCGGCCGCGGCCGGCCCCGCTCCCGCAGCCGGAGCCGGAGCCCGAGCCACGCGCGCCCCTCGCCCCGGCCCAGCCGCGTGGCCCCGGGACGCCCCGCTTCCGGGTTGCGGTGTCCAAAGGCACCTCGTGCCGCGGAGGGGGCCGGGCGCCCGGGACGACGCGCCCGGGGTCCGCGCCAAGGTCCCCAACGCGAGCGAGGGCGCACGGAAAGCACTGGGGGTTCTCCGGGGCGCGCGTCTGCTGGAGACGTCTCCACGGGGAGGGTGCGTGCGGGGCCGCGTGTCTCCGCCTGTCACGGGGCGAGGACCGGCTGAGGAGGGTGAGAAGCGCCCCTGGGCGATGCTGGGCAGTGGAGCCAGCCCCCGTGGAAGCTGTGACATTTGCCTTTGTGCCCTGACACCAGGGGGAGGGAAGCCCAGTGCTCTCGTCCACCTTCCTTCCACCCAAGGATGTGCCTTTTTTTTTTTTAATTGGCCTTCTATCCTTCAAGATTTTCTTTAACACAAGTGGGTTTTTTTTCCCCTTTTTGTTTTTCGAGAACTCCCTCGGCCTGTTATTTTTTTTTTTTTCTTTTGGTTCTCCTTTGCCAAGAAACAAAATACCTCATTACCTTACACGATTGTAGTCTCGCCGTTTGAAGGGCTCTATTCATCAATCAGGAAACTTTCTGTCTTCTAAGAACATTTAATTGGTTCTAATCCAGTATTTCAGGCCTAGTATCAAACGTAATGAACAATTAACTTCTGGGAAGCTGGTTGTTGTGTCAAAGCGGGCTGACCTCAATGGTGTCTTCTCAGCACCCTGCACCGTTTTTTGTTTTGTTTTATGCTTTTTTTTTGGGGGGGGGGTTGACCCGTTTGACACTCAGGGGTTACTACTCCTGGCTATGCGCTCAGAAATCGCCCCTGGCTTGGGGGGACCATATGGGATGTCAGGGGATCCAACCGCGGCCCATCCTACTCTAGCACTTGCAAGGCAGACACCTTATCTCTAGCGCCACCTTCCCGGCCCGTTTTATGCTTTTTTTAAGTGGTTTTTTTTGTGTGTGTGTGTGTGTGTTTTTTAAGTGTTTGAGCCATACCTGAGCTTATTCCCGATTCTGCACTCAGGAATCATTCTTTGGTGGTGCTCAGAGATGGCAAGAATCGAACCTAGATCAGCTGTGTGCACAAGACAAGCACCCTACCTGTTGAACTATTGCTTAAGTCCCAATATTACACTCTTCTTTTTCTAAAAAAAAAATCCTGGTGACATCTTGAGCCACACCAAGTCCTGCTGGTATCAGCAGGGGACTGCTAAGGCAGGGGAAGGATGAGTCTGTTCTCTGGAAAAGATGTGGATTTGGCTCATCTAAAGTCATAAGTACTGGGACCTGGATTCGATCCCCCGCATTCCACATGGTCCCCCAAGCATGGCCAGGAATTCCTGAGCATTGAGGATGTGGCCCAAAACAAAAACAAAACAAAAAGTATGACACTTGCATACAGAAAGCAGTGAGGGCACTTGCCACGCATGGGGCGGACCTTGGGTTCAATCTCTGGCATCCCATGTGTTCCCCTGAACATTACCAGGAGTGATCCCTGAGCATCACTGGGTTTGACTCAAAAATAAACACAAAGGCGGGGGGCCCAGAGAGATAGCATGGAGGTAGGGTGTTTGCCTTGCATGTAGAAGGACGGTGGTTTGAATCCCGGCACCCCATATGGTCCCCCGAGCCTGCCAGGAGTGGTTTCTGAGCGTAGAGCCAGGAGTAACCCCTGAGCACTGCTGGGTGTGACCCCCCAAAAAAAACACAAAGGGGCTAGAGAGAGAAGTCAGTGTATAAGAAGCTTGTGTTGAAGTCATGAGTGGTGTAGAGCTCACCCCTAGACTGTGAGTGCACTAAATAAAGCTTGGAAGGGTGAACCAGGGACCCAGGCTCCAAAGTGAACCCAACTGGTGCTCCGCTGAGAAAAATCCAGAGGCCTGAAGCATCTCCTGTCTCCCTCTACAGAGTGTGAACTTGTCTGGGGAGCCCCCAGAGCCTCATGCTGGGAGACAGTCCAGGCTCTTCCTGCAATTACTAGTCCTGCAGGTCAATTCAACTTGCAAACAAGACACAAGGTCCGAGGCCTGGAAACAATTACTGCAACCGACCGTTATTCCTGTTGCTTCCAGGAAGATTTTGGTCTCACAGATTCCAAAGACAGACCATGATTCTCGCAGATCCCATGCTGTAGCCCCTCTGTTCCGACCTACAGTGACCTGCTGGTTCCAAGGCTTGAGGTGGATAGAACGAAAATACCTATGGAGTTGTGCTCACAAAAGTGAACTCGGATTCCCTGGATTGAGGATTCATTGCCATCTCCCCATAAGAACATGTGAAACCCAGGGCAGGACATGTGGGGGTTCTGTGCCATCTCCCCATAAGAACATGTGAAACCCAGGGCAGGACATGGCGGGAGTTCCCTGCCATCTCCCTCTAAGAACATACATGAGCGGCCGGAGCCATAGCACAGCAGTAGGGAGTTTGCCTTGCATGTGGCCAATTCAGAATGAATCTGGTTCAATCCCTGGTGTCCCATATGGTCCCCCAAGCCAGGAGCAATTACTGAGGGCATAGCCAGGAGTAACCCCTGAGCGTCACAGGGTGTGGCCCAAAAACAAACAAAAAAAAACATACATGAAACCCAGGACAATATGAGGATTCCATGCCATTTTCCACCAAAAAGAAAACATGGGTCCAGCCATGGCTACCCTAGCACAGAACTACTGATGGCAGAACACTCCCAGTTCACCAGAAAATGCTGAATTTCAGAGCTAACCTGTCGTCCAGACTCCAGGGTGCAGCATTCCAGGGTGAAGGCTCTTGAGCAACGGGATAATAAGGTACATTTTATTAAGAAAGGGTGGAACCCACGTTAACTTGTACCAACAAGCTGCTAAAGTCTGCACTGAAGCCCAGTGATGCAGGGGAAGAAAGGGCCGGGGCTGACAGGCACCTCGGAGCCTTCTAGTCTGTAGGTGTTTGATTTATTTTTTTGTGTTTGATTTCTGGGCCACACCCGGCGGTGCTCAGGACTAACTCCAGGTTTGTGCTCAGGGATTCTTCCTGGCGGTACTCATGCTGAATAGCGGACATGAAACCTGGGTGTGTAAGGCTAGTGTCCTACTTGCTGTCCTGGCATGTCAGGCCTGGCCAGGCATTTTTGTTTTCTGCCTGGAGAATCTGAGAAATGAGATGGAGCTAAATCAGCTTTGTAGTTAGAGCTAATATTAGTCAGTGCTCCTCTAGATCCCCACCACACTGATGTAAGGGGACGGCAGCCGTGGAGCACTGCTCTGAGAGTGATGTGTTCCTAGGTGGATGACAGTCTGAGGTTCATAAAGAGCAGTGGCATGTGCAGACACCCCGTTGTCATTCACATTTCTCTGTCTGAAAAGACCTTTTCGTAAAAAAGCAGAACCTTTGCCAACGACTAATAATTCAAGATGGGAAGACCAACCCCATCTGAAACCTTTGTAGAAAGAGCTGGTGATGGGGCCAGTGAGGTGGCACTAGAGGTAAGGTGTGTCTGCCTTGCAAGTGCTACCCAAGAAAGGACCGTGGATCCATCCCCTGGCGTCCCATATGGTCCCCCCAAGCCAGGGGCAATTTCTGAGTGCTTAGCCAGGAGTAACCCCTGAGCATCAAAGGGTGTGGCCCAAAAACCAAAAAAAAAGAAAAAAAAAAAAGAAAGAAAGAGTTGGTGACTGCAAACAAGTCTGCAAAACATTTTTTTTTGGCTAAGATGGGTAAGTTGGGGTTGAACATGGTGGGAGTCAAACGTCTGAACTGGACGATTTCTCTTTTTTTGGTTTTTGGGTCACACCCAGCAGTGCTCAGGGGTTACTCCTGGCTCTACGCTCAGAAATCATCACCCCTGGCAGGCATGGGGGACCATATGGGATGCCGGGATTCGAACCAATGACCTTCTGCATGAAAGGCAAACGCTATCTCTCCGGCCCCTGAACTGGCCAATTTCTAAGTTCCGCAATTAACGCATCATTCCTATAGTGAGGGTCCAGCTCCCTCACAATAGCTATACTTCCAAAGCAAGTTTCACCCCGACATTTCTTCTTAAGTTTTATGGCTCCCCATTCTATTTTTCTTATCATTCTTACAGCTATATCCTTTTTTTTTTTTTTTTTTTTTTTTTTAATTCTTGGGCCAAACCCAGCAGCGCCCAAGAGTTACTCTTAGCGCTATACTCAAAAATTATTCCTGGGGATGGACGGAGCCTGGTTCAGTTCCTGGCATCTCATCTCACATGATCCCCGAGCCTTCCCAGAGTGATTTCTGAACACAGAGCTAGTAGTAATCCCTGAGCACTGTCAAATGTGTCAAAAAAAATCCAAAAAATTATTCCTGGAAGTCTCAGGGTACCATATGGGATGCTGGTGATCAAACCCGAGGTGGCTGCATGCAAGTCAAATGCCCACCCTCCCCCCATGCTTCTGCCCCAGATATCTCCTATCTATGTGATAATACACACACACACACACACACACACACACACACACACACACACACACACACACACACGCACACGCACCTTTTATAAACAGTACTTTTTTTTGGGGGGGTGTAGCATGAAATAATTAACGATGGGGCTGGATGGCGATGGATGGAGGCCTTTGTGCTTAGGCCCCAGCCACGTGGCTTCATTTCCCATTCAGCCGGCGGGTTTCAGGCCCAGGTGATCGGCGTAATCAAAACTCACTCACAGGCAGGCATCAGGAACCATTAGCTTTATTCATGCCCTATACACCACATGTGTGTGGCCTATCTCATAACCTTTTAAGCACTAGTTATTGTTGGCCCTGCATCTAAACCTCTTTTAGCCATCTTTCCTTTGGGCTCCATGCTGGTTCAAGACCAGAAACAGAAACCCCAAAGCCAGCGAGCTCAGCAGGGCCGAAAGGGCAAAAAGCCAAAAGGGTTGAATCCCCTTCGTTCCAGGCTCTAACTTTTCCAAGACCCCCAGGAATGGGCCGGGTCTTGCAGGTAAGGTCACACCTAATATCTGGTTCCCAAGACCCCTCCCAGAAATGGGTGGGTCTCAGGTACACTACAGGGGGGGTCACACCCAGTAGCGCTCAGGGGTTACTCATGTCTCTGTGCTCAGAAATTGCTCCTGTCAGGCTCGGGGGACCACATGGGATTCCAAGATTCGAACTACCATCCTTCTGCATGCAAGGCAAACAACCTACCCCTATGCTATCTCTCTGGTCCCTTTAAGGAGTACTTTGATGCTTGAAGATCAAGTTACATTTCTGGATTCAGGAATTAAATAAAATACATTTATTTCACTGAAAAATTCCCCACTCAGTGAATCTAATGATGCTGATATGTAATGAGACGTTCTTTGGGAGTTGGGTTGAGATTTGGTTATCCCAAAGTTCCCAAAAGGGAAAGGGATATTCTATACCCCTATTCAGGGAGTACAGGAGAATATGGTTCATTAACAATTCTCTGCAATAAGTAATCCACACAGATTATTGAGGAAATAGCAGGCAAGAAAATTTACACTGCAAACTGTTCACCCACAAGCCAGTTACTCCAACAAATGGAACCACAAGCCTAGAGAGCAAAGCTCTCCTGTCTTCTATTTATTGAAATCCAAATTCAAACCCTCCCTGAGGGGAGGGGAAAATACCAACAGAAAATGATAGATACAAATGAGAAACAAATGGGAACTATTTCAAAGGCCTCAATTTACTTAATATTTCCCCTTATTAATTATTATTATTATTATTATTATTGTTTTTGGTTTTTGGATCACACCCGTCAGCGCTCAAGGGTTACTCCTTGGCTCTACACTCAAAAATCACTCTTGGCAGGCTCAGGAGACCATATGGGATGTCGGGATTCGAACAACCGTCCTTCTGCATGCAAGGTAAACGCCCTACCTTCATGCTATCTCTCCGGCCCCAATATTTCCCCCTTTTTAATTCTCTAAATAATAATAATAATAATAATAATAATACGGGCCAGAGAGGTGGTGCTAGAGGTAAGGTGTCTACCTTGCAAGCACTAGCCAAGGAAGGACTGCGGTTCAATCCCCCGGCATCCCATATGGTCCCCGCAAGCCAGGGGCAATTTCTGAGCGCTTAGCCAGGAGTAACCCCTGAGCATCAAACAGGTGTGGCCCAAAAAACAAAAACAAAAAAAAAAATAATAATAGAAAGTAAGCAATAGGCACTGAAAAGACAAGGGGAAAAGTACCAAACAAATAGCAATAAATTGCATAAATATATCAAAAAGAAAAATGTAAAGAAAAAAGCTTTAGGCATAATAATAACAGGGTATTTTACCCTAAAACATGAGTCAAGGAACCAACTTCAAGCTCCAGACTAATCACAATCCCCAAAGCACATTATGTAAAGTTCTCATAAGGTCTTCCTTTGTAGACCAGACAAAGTCAGAGTTTATGGATCTGGAAGAATATGAAGATCCATGAAGCAATTGGAAAATCGCACGGAAATTCACAATTAGTTAACTAAGGGAGAAAGGAAGTCTTTTATTTATTTATTTTGGTTTTTGGCCCACACCCGGCTGTGCTCAGGGGTTACTCCTGGCTATCTGCTCAGAAATAGCTCCTGGCAGGCACGGGGGACCATATGGGACACCGGGTTCGAACCAACCACCTTTGGTCCTGGATCGGCTGCTTGGAAGGCAAACGCAGCTGTGCTATCTCTCCGAGAGAAAAGAAGTCTTTACATCCTTAGATGTAAGGAAGTTCACCCAGAAACAAGATGAAGTTTATCATTAGGTCATATTCAGGGCGTCATGTCAAAAGTAAGGGCACAGATTTGAGCCCGATCCTGGAAGATGGTAGATGTAGCCTGAATGTCACCATAGAAAAAAACTGCAGAATCCACCAATGGACCACTGAGCTTCTTGGCACTGAAGAGAAAAGATTTCTCAAGCTCTTCATTCTTATCCAGAATCCATGCAGAATTTCATGATAAATCAGAAAATGAGGTACAAGGTATAGGGGAGTTCGGCCGATTAATTGATTGATGGGAGCTAAATCAAATAACCAAGACTAAATGTTTCAGGTGAAGAACTTTCCTGTTATAAGAAAATATGTGAGGTTCCATCCTTAACAGATAGAAACTCCTATTCTGGACCTAATATTTTTCCGATTTTATGTGCCCATGCAAAAAATATTACCAAAAATATAAAGAAACTAAATAAGTCAAAGAAAGTTTTGAAGGCTGGAGAGAGAACATAGCAGTAAGGTATTTGCCTTGCATACAGAAGGACGGTGGTTTGAATCGTGGCATCTCATATGGTATTCGAAGCCTGCCTGGAGTGATTCCTGAGCATAGAGCCCTGAGTAGCCCCTGAGCACTGCCAGGGGCAAAAACCAAAAAAAAAAAAAAAAAATTACTCAATTTACACAAAACTCTTTTTTTTTTTTTTTTTTTTTTTGTGGTTTTTGGGTCACACCCGGCAGTGCTCAGGGGTTATTCCTGGCTCCAGGCTCAGAAATTGCTCCTGGCAGGCACGGGAGGACCATATATGGGACGCCGGGATTCGAACCGATGACCTCCTGCATGAGAGGCAAACACCTTACCTCCATGCTATCTTCCGGCCCACAAAACTCATTTTTGAAGTGGATTTAGTGAATACTGATTGAAATTTAAGTGCTTCAGATCTAAAAGCATCAACAACAATAAAACAAGCCTTGAAGAAGTCTATGTAACTAGAGTTGGTTACTGTTTTAAGGAAAACTGAAGAATTCAAGAATTAGAACTTATTTATTTACCCCAGCTTTTTTGTTTGTTTGTTTAATTTTATTTTATAGCACCTGGTATTCTGAGGCGTTCTCCCATCCAAGTACAAACCAGGCCCGACCCTGCTTAGCTTTGGATATCAGACGAGATCTGGTGCGTTCAGAATGGTATGGCTGTAGACGACCCCAGCTTTTAAGAAATTCCTTTATAAATCCATTAAGTCTAAAATATTTTACTACAGCTGTGTAAAATATTAGTTAAGAACTGCATTTCTGGGCCCGGAGAGATAGCACAGCGGCGTTTGCCTTGCAAGCAGCCAATCCAGGACCAAAGGTGATTGGTTCGAATCCCGGTGTCCCATATGGTCCCCCGTGCCTGCCAGGAGCTATTTCTGAGCAGACAGCCAGGAGTAACCCCTGAGCACCGCTGGGTGTGACCCAAAAAACAAAAACAAAAACAAAACAAAAAAAAAACCAAAAAAAACACTGCATTTCTGGGGCCGGAGAGATAGCATGGAGGTAGGGCTTTTGCCTTGCGTGCAGAAAGACGGTGGTTCGAATCCCAGCATCCCATAGGTCCCCCGAGCTTGCCAGGAGCAATTTCTGAGTGTAGAGCCAGGAGTAAACCCCTGAGCGCTGCCGGGTGTGACCCCCCCATAAAAAAACAAAACAAAACAAAACAAAACAAAAGAACTGCATTTCTTTTACCTCATGCTCAATAAAAACGTATATATGGGGCCCGGAGAGATAGCACAGCGGCGTTTGCCTTGCAAGCAGCTGATCCAGGACCAAAGGTGGTTGGTTCGAATCCCGGTGTCCCATATGGTCCCCCGTGCCTGCCAGGAGCTATTTCTGAGCAGACAGAAATAGCCCATGGCAGGCAAGGGGAAACATATGGGATGCTGGGAATGAATCAGGGTTCATTCTGGTCAGCTGCCTGCAAGACAAGCGCCCTACAGCTGTGTTATCTCTCTGGCCCTGGGCGTTATTTTTAAATACTTGAGACTTCCTCTTAGTTTTTATGAGGGATACCCCCCAAAAAACACCTGACCGAAACCAGGTTAGTTAACCAGTGTTCACTTCCACTTTCTCATTTAAAGTAGCAAATCCAGCCCACAAGGCTTATGTGCCTAAGGTGCTCACCTTGCCTGTGGCCAACCCTGGTATGATGCCTGAAATGACACATGATCTCAACGGTACTGCCAAAAGTGACTCCTGAGCAGAGAACCAGGAAGGAGAAAGGTTGTGACACCGAAACCCAAATAAAATAAAGAAGGAAAGTTTTGTCTTGACAGCTTATCTAACTTTATCTCTAAAATTTCTTAAAATGATTCAGATTTAAATTCTTTGTGAGACTCTTAAAAAAAAAAGTGACATTTTCTGGTCGACTTTTTATGTGTTTGCTTTTTTTTTTTTGGGGGGGCCACACCCGGTGATACTCAGGGGTTACTCCTGGCTATGTGCTCAGAAATCACTCCTGACTTGGGGGACCATATGGGATGCCAGAGATCGAACCGAGGTCCATCCTAGGCTAGCACGGGCAAGGCAGACGCCTTATTGCTTGCACCAACACTCTAGCCCCTGGTTGGCATTTTTAGAATCATACATTGAGCTATGAAGGCATTGAGATTATCTTCCACCAAGGAGAAAAACATGAAATATAATATTCTGGAATAGGGGCTAGAGCAATAGCACAGTAAGCTTGCTCGTGGCTGACCCAGGTTCGATCTCCAGCATCTCATAGGGTCTCCTGAGTTCACCAGGAGTGATCCTTGAGCAGAGCCTAGGGTAAGCCCTGAGCACTGCTCAGTGTATCCCCAAAACAAAACAAATAAATAAGTATTCTGGAATAGAATCCAGTGTGGAAAACCATAAGCAACTGATTCACTGCCTTTTTATCTACTATCCCACCAGTTCCAGTATAAAAGTCACATGGGGAAGTTGGAAACACCCTTCTTCAGCCCTGTCTGTCCTGTAAAACCACGGAGGGTTTTCCCTGTTGAGACTCTGATGGGGAAGGAGAACCAATGAGTTTCATTCCCCAAGTCAACCAAGGGAGACCTGGATGCTGCCAGACCTCAAGTGTGAAAAGAGCTCTTCTGGGAGGACCAGAGCAATAAGACAGCGGGTCCGGCTTTTGCCTTGCATTCAGCCAACCCAGGTTTGATCCCTGGTATCCCATAGTGAGCCAGCCAGGAATGATTCCCAAACACAGAGCCAGGAGTAGCCCCTGAGCACTGCCAATGCAGCCAAAATAAAAATATATACAAAATTATCTTCTCTTTACAGCCCCACAAGTTCCCTAGTTGGAAATCACTAATTTGTCTTTTACATCCTTACAGTTTTTGGAGCCAGGATGTCCTAAAATCAGCTGGGTACAAAGGATTGACATCTCAGCAGAGCTGTGAGCAGATGGGGGCAGGCCCTACTCAGCTCTACTGAACCCCTTTCAACAGACTTCCCAGCAAATTGGGGGGAAGGGCTAATGCAGGGCTGACCCACTCCCACAGCTGATAATAAAATAATAAAATAATAATAATAATAATAATAATAAACCCTTCCTCAGTTAGGATGCTAATGAAAAATAATAAATCCAGTCAGGGCCCTCTAATTCTTTTTTTTTTTTTTTTTTTTTTTTTGTGGTTTTTGGGTCACACCCGGCAGTGCTCAGGGGTTACTCCTGGCTCCATGCTCAGAAATTGCTCCTGGCAGGCACAGGGGACCATATGGGATGCCGGGATTCGAACCGATGACCTTCTGCATGAAAGGCAAACACCTTACCTCCATGCTATCTCTCCGGCCCCAGGGCCCTCTAATTCAACTCTACTATTTTCCTACCTCCTTCAAAGTGTCTGATTCGCTTTTCTGAAAGTGTCTAGAAGCATGCAAAATAAAGACCGCTCACTAAGGGATTTGTCATTTCCCCAACAAACACAATCTATTTTTAAAAAAACAAGTGGTTAACATTTTCTCTGAGGAAGGGCTACTCTGTGTGTGTGTGTGTGTGTGTGTGTGTTTCCATATCTTCCTTTTAATAAACTAAGAAAGTAATTTGCAAATACTTGAAGGTACCATTGATGTCTCTTTTGTGCTGCCGTATCAGCATGACAAAGGTACATTCTTCCAGCGTCGACACCCCTGTTTTTTTTTGAAGTCCTACTCCATAAAAGCAGAATATCGATACATTCATGTCTGGGAAATTATTCCTATCTTTTTTTCATTCGGTTTGCCGCCCTCTACACTATGGGTTCACATCGTGACAGCTCCGAATTCTCTCCCAGAAGCCCTTTTCATAATGCTTCATCTAAAGCACTGGGTTTTGAAAAGATTTTTCAAAACTCCGTAAGTAGCGACTCAAAACGCTCTTTTTTTTCTGATTACTGGAGCCCATCTTGACATCTAAGCTGGAAATGAATGATCTTTCAACAACACGGCAGGGATTTTGCTAAGGTCATATTCAATCATTCATTAGGCTTCTTACCCTTGCTTTTCAGAGTCCCATTGTCGGGCTCCCTTTATTCAGCATTTATGTCGCCTGTGGGCCGGACTATTTGTCTGCTTAATGTTGAGTTTCATTTCTATGCCCCTAACATAGGAATCCATCAATTGGCCAAAGAATTTCAAACTATTCTTTTACTTTTCTAACAAATTGCATGGTATGGATGAGGAATAAATTAGCATTAATTTTCCTCCATCAACTGTTACGAAAACATGCTTGTGTGCACCCACTTTGAAGGACGTATCTCCGGTGTTGTAGGAAAGAAAGGTTCTTTTGCACTTTTTCCACTCTGTTCCTCGACCTACTGTTGTCCCAGACTCATACTAGGTTCTAGGTCCTTCTTCAGGAGTCCTGCCCCAGATAGGACTCCTACGAGTGTCTGGCACACCACACACAGCCCTCACAAATGGCTGAGTGGTCATTTCTGGAAATGAAAGACACTTTGTCTCGGCTCACTGGAGCACTGCACACAGAGCATTCAAAGCCAGGAGCTTAGAGCCAGAGTCCTGGCAGGAGGAGAGCTGCCCACTGGGAAACAGTTTCTCCTCTCTGAAAATGTTTGTTGCAAGATAATCACACGCAGACACACATAAATATCTACTTTTTGTTTGTTTGTTATGGGGCCACACCTGGCAGTGCTCAAAGGTTACTCCTGGCTCTGTGCTCAGGGACCATTCCTGGTGGTGCTTGGGGGACCCCATGGGATGCTAGAGATCAAACCCAGGTCTGCCACATGCAAAGTAAGTGCCCTCCCCATTGTGCTATCACTTCTACACTTAAATATCTATTTTTGGTTTTGTTTTAATTTTTGTTTTGGAACCACTTCTGGCACTGTACTCAGAAATTACTCCTGGCAAGCTTGTGGGACCATATGGGAAGCCTTGGATTGACCCTGGGTCAGCCATGTCTAAGGCAAATGTATTCCCTGCTATGCTATCACCCCAGCTACTAAATACGTTTTTATTTTTTAATTAAGAAAACATGTAGTAGGGCTAGGTCTGACTTACATCTGTGGAAGTGCCAGTCCCCAAAAACAACTGGAACAGGTGCACATGGCTGGAGAGATAGCATGGAGGTAAGGCGTTTGCCTTTTATGCAGAAGGTCATTGGTTCAAATCCCGGTGTCCCATATGGTCCCCCGAGCCTGCCAGGAGCAATTTCTGAACATAGAGACAGAAGTAACCCCTGAGCACTGCCGAGTGTGACCCAAAAACCAAAAACAAATAAACAAACAAACAAAAAAAAAAACAAGGGACCAGAGTGATAACATAGTGGTAGGGCATTTGCCTTGCACTCAGATGACCTGTGATGGACCAGGGTTTGATCCCCAACATCCCATACAGTTCCTCAAGACTTCCAGGAGTGATTTCTTTTTTTTTTTTTTTTTTTTGTTTTTGGGTCACACCCGGCAGTGCTCAGGGGTTATTCCTGGCTCCAGGCTCAGAAATTGCTCCTGGCAGGCACAGGGGACCATATGGGACGCCGGGATTCGAACCGATGACCTCCTGCATGAAAGGCAAACGCTTTACCTCCATGCTATCTCTCCGGCCCCTCCAGGAGTGATTTCTGAGTGCAGAGCCAAGAGTAACATGAGTGCCACTGAGTGTGGCCCCAAAACCAAAACCAGAACCAAACCAAAACAAATTAAACCAATCAAGTTATAACATACAGGGGCCAGAGCAGTGGCGCAGCAGCAGGGTGTTTGTCTTGCACGCGGCTGACCTAAAACGAACTGTGGCCACATCCCCTGGCGTCCCATATGGTCCCCCAAGCCAGGAGTGATTTCTGAGCGCATAACCAGGAGTAACCCCTGAGCATCACTGGGTGGGGCCCAAAAACAAAATAAATAAAGTTATAACATACAGATATTCTACTTCTTTGCATATGCACTTAAGGAACATTATTTCGGGACCCGGAGATATAGCACAGCGCTTTTGCCTTGCAAGCAGCTGATCCAGGACCAAAGGTGGTTGGTTTGAATCCTGGTGTCCCATATGATCCCCTGTGCCTGCCAGGAGCTATTTCTGAGCAGACAGCCAGGAGTAACCCCTGAGCACCGCCGGGTGTGGCCCAAAAAACAAAAAACAAAACAAAAAAAAAAAGGAACATTATTTCAAAGTCATAAAAGACTTAATTACTAGGACCTAAAGCTGAGGTGACTATTATAACCTATCTGCATGAGTGAGGATCAATAGAGGGAGCCATATGACCCCTGAAATTCCAGGGACCCCTGAAATGCTGAACTCAGTGCCCTGAGATACTCCCCCAAGGCTGTGTGAAAGCAATGGAAAATTGCGTGCATGTCTCGGATGAAGAAAGGCGAGTGGCTGAGAAACCATGTGGAACCTTTGAGGCTGGCAAGGACTTCTGTAAAGGGCTTTTAGTCGAGTTGCCAAGAGTAGGGCTAGGTCTGACTTACATCTGTGGAAGTGCCAGTCCCCAAAAACAACTGGAACAGGTGCACATGGCTGACAACAAAATGTCCCCCCAACTCTGGGATGTGTTCATGGGTCTGACCCACTCAGCAGGCCCCAAAACTCCAATGGCTCAGGCATTGCCTATGCTCAGAAGTGGCCTATTAGGCAGTGGAACTTCAGTAATGGAAGCAACAATGAGGAGCTGGCTTCAGAGAGAGCTCTCGTTTGCATTTCAAACAAGTCTCTGAAGAAGCAGAAACCAAGTGTCCTTTCAAGAAAATAACAACCCCAACTTGTGCAGAGAACAAAAACAGCACTCACTGCCTAGGGCTCCCTGCAAGAGCCATCATCCTTGCAGTTTCTTTCAGATTACAGTCACAGGCCTTAACAAAACTGCTTTATCCATAACCATCTCACTTCGGCAGTTACTGGCCCTGTTTAACGATTTCCACCTTCAGAAGTTGGATCCCCAGAGATGGGCAGGAAGCGATGGGAACCCCCTTTGGCAACCCCCCAGCAATCTCCAGGACTCCTGACCCCCACCCCACCCTGAGTCCTTCATGTCTGAGAAGAATGAGTCCAGGATAATGATGGCACTTTCCAGCAAAGACTCGGCCCATGCTCACCATAAACCCAACTCACTCAAGAGCCGTCTATTTTGTTAGAACTTTCAAACAGTATTCTCACCAAAGTGCCCTAAAAGTACATATGTACGGGCCGGAGCAATAGCACAGCAGTATAGCGTTTGCCTTGCACACTGCTGACCCAGAACAGACCTGGGTTTGATCCCCTGGCGTCCTATATGGTCACCTGAGCCAGGAGCAATTCTTGAGCGCATAGCTAGGAGTAACCCCTGAGCGTCACTCGGTGTGGCCCAAAAACCAAAAAAAAAAAAAAGTTTATATGTACATCATATTGGAAATCAAATAATAGTGATGTGATCAAGTGAAAACCTGGCTCAATAAATTATGAAACAATCTGTGAATATCTTTTTTTATCAGGGAATGATCAGGGACTACTCCTGGCAGGCTCAGGGAACCAAAAGAGAATGCTGGTGATTAAACCCAGGTCGGTCGGCTACGTGCACGGCAAATACCCTCCCCGCTGTGCTATTGCTCCAGCTCCTCCATTAAGTTTTTTTTTTTTTTTTTTGGTTTTTGGGTCACACCCAGCGGTGCTCAGGGGTTACTCCTGGCTGTCTGCTCAGAAATAGCTCCTGGCAGGCACGGGGGACCATATGGGACACTGGGATTCGAACCAATCACCTTTGGTCCTGGATCGGCTGCTTGCAAGGCAAACGCAGCTGTGCTATCTCTCCGGGCCCCCATTAAGTATTTCTTGATTAGCTGATATATTTATCTGATTTCATTACACACAAGAAGACGAGGGAGTTCTCAGGTATAAAAATAAGTTTTTAATAGTCACCGTTCAATCCCAGATAATATTCTTTTTATGTTCCAGATATAATCCAATAAAATGCTAAGAAAATTGATTTTGCTGATCATTCTAGACTTGAAAGAATCTAACCAAGTCTTCACAAGCAGCTGAGTCCGATTCCCCTTCTCCAGGCTCAAGAATAAGGAACGTGGGGCCGGGAAGGTGGCGCTAGAGGTAAGGTGTCTGCCTTACAAGCACTAGCGTAGGATGGACCGCGGTTCAATCCCCTGGCGTCCCATATGGTCCCCCCAAGCCAGGAGCGATTTCTGAGCGCATAGCCAGGAAGAACCCCTGAGCATCAAATGGGTGTGGCCCAAAAACAAACAAAAACGAAACAAAACAAAAAAGAATAAGGAACGTGGGGCCGGAGAGATAGCATGGAGGTAAGGAATTTGCCTTTCATGAAGAAGGACGGTGGTTCGAATCCCAGCATCCCCGTATGGTCCCCCAGCCTGCCAGGAGTGATTTCTGAGTGTGGAGCCAGGAGTGACCCTTGAGCACTGCCGGGTGTGATCCAAAAACAAACAAACAAAAAAAAGAATAAGGAATTTGCTCACTCGCTGTCAATTCATGAGTGGCTCTAACTCTCCAACAGTTACAGGATGTTTTTGTATTTTTTTTTTTTGGTGGGGGAGCAGGATTGGGCCACACCCAGTGACTCTTTGGGGTTACTTCTGACTATATGCCCAGAAATCACTCCTGGCTTAGGGGACCATATGGGACGTTGGAGATCAAACAGATCCGTCCTGGACAGCTGCATGCAAGGCAAATGCCCTACCACTGGGCTATCACTCCAGCCCCTACAGGATGTTGTTTTAAAAAGAAAATGAAAAACACATTTTTCAGTACAAAAGAAAATTTAAATTATTCAGGTTGATTCTAAAACCTGATCAATTAAATGCATATTATTGTTGTTGTTGTTGTTTTTTGGGTCACACGTGGCAGTGCTCAGGGATTAATTCGGGCTCTGTGCTCAGAGGTCATTCCTGGCGGTGTTTGGGTGACCATATGGGAAGCCGAGGATTGAATCCAGATTAGGCCACATGCAAGGCAAGCACCCTCCCCAGTGTGCTATAGCTTCGGTCCCAATTACTATCATAAGACACATCATCTGGTTCAGATGCTGCCTTCTGAGTACTCACTGGGCAGGTGGCACCTGCCACTAGCTGTAGTAGGTCCCTCGTGATAGAGAATGAAACAGGATGAAGTAGCCCAGTGGGTCTCACACTTTCCGGAAAACCAAGGCTGTGACGCTGTTCCCAGATCTGCCCCCAAAACTGAACCTGGGCGTTGGCAGCTCTTCGAAAAGCTCAAATCCTGCCAGACAAAATGAAAATACTTTCATGAGCTCTGCGGTGAGAGAAATTCGATTAATAATGTACATAGAAAACAAACAAACAAACAGAAAAGGGGCCAGAGACATAGCACAGCAATAGGGCATTTGCCTTGCACTAGGGTGTTTGCCTTGCACGTGGCCAACCGTGGATGGACCCAGGTTCAATTCCCGGCATGGTCCCCCAAGTCTGCCAGGAGCGATTTCTGAGCACAGAGCCAGGAGTAACCTAAAAGCCAAAAGCAAAAAAACTAAACAAAAACAAAAACAAATAATGTACATAGAAACCTTTTGAACCAGAATGATTATAGAGCCTGAGATAGTTCAAAGGGTTTTTGTTTGTTTGTTCATTTGTTTGTTTGGGGGCCACACCCAGTGATGCTCAGGCCGACTCTGGGCTCTGTGCTTAGGAATCACTCCTGGAAGTGCATGGGAACCACATGGGATGCTGGGGACTGAACCTGGGTCAACCTGAGTCGGCTGCATGCATGGCAAGTGCTTTCGTCCCTGTGCTCTCTCTGCAGCCCTGGTATGAAGGCTTAAGTTTGTCTTGCAGGGCCAGAGAGATAGCATGGAGGTAGGGCGTTTGACTCGCATGCAGAAGGTCAGTGGTTTGAATCCCGGCATCCCATTATGTCCCCTGAGCCTGCCAGGAGCGATATCTGAGCATGGAGCGATATCTGAGCATAGAGCCAGGAGTAACCCAAGCACTGCCGGGTGTGACCCAAAAACAAAAAAATTTTTTTTGTCTTGCATGAAGCCATCCCTTGCTAGAATCTAGCACCAAGTGGTCCCCCAAGTACTACGGGGTGTGGCGAAAGCCAAAAGCAAAACACAGATTCATTCAAAACTCTCAATTTCTGAGTCAGAGTTATAGTACAGCAGTAGAGTATTTGCCTTGCAATCGGCCAACCCAGGGCAGACCTGGGTTCGATCTCCAGTATTTCATATGGTCCCCTGTGCCTGCCAGAAGCGATTTCTGAGTGCAGTTAGGAGTAACCCCTGAGCACTGCTTGGTGTGGCCCCAAAACAAACAAACAAACAAACAAAAAACAAAAAAACATACTCGAGATTTCTTTTTTTTGGGGGGGGCCACACCCAGCAGTGCTCAGGGGTTACTCCTGGCTGTCTGCTCAGAAATAACTCCTGGCAGGCATGGGGGACCATATGGGACACTGGGATTCAAACCAACCACCTTTGGTCCTGGATAGGCTGCTTGCAAGGCAAACGCCGCTGTGCTATCTCTCCGGGCCCCATACTCGAGATTTCATGTGATGGTTTTTCAATTCCATCACATTTTTATTTTTATTTATTTTATTTTTTTTTATTTTGGGGGTGGTCTTGAGTCACACATGGCGTTGTTCAGGGGTTAATGCTGGCCCGGTGTTCAGAAATCACTCCTGGCAGGCTCGGGAGACCATATGTGATGCCAGAGATAGATAGAACCTGGGTATGTCCCTGGTCAGCAGTGTGCAAGGCAAACTCCCTGCCACTGTGCTATGGCTCTGGCTCCTCCATCAAGTTTTTTAATGCACACCCCACCCCTGGCCCCTTAGGGCTGGACAAGAAACAGACAAGAAATAAGCTGCAGACTCGCTATCTGGTCAGGCTTGCATTCAAATGCCTAGGAACAAATCTCCCTTATCTCTGGGCTTGTTTTTCTCCTATTTTGGGGAAGCCTATGTTCTTTCCTTAGCTCGTAACTTTTCTTTCTCTCCTCTCACATCTTTCTAACAAAATTCAGCTCAATAAAAATTATCTTAAGGGGGCCGGAGAGATAGCATGGAGGTAAGGCGTTTGCCTCTCATGCAGGAGGTCATCGGTTCGAATCCCAGCGTCCCATATATGGTCCTCCCGTGCCTGCCAGGAGCAATTTCTGAGCCTGGAGCCAGGAATAACCCCTGAGCACTGCCGGGTGTGACCCAAAAACCACAAAAAAAAAAAAAAAAAAAATTATCTTAAGAGGGGCACAGCGGTAGGGCATTTGCCTTGCACGCAACCGATTCAGGATGGACAATGGTTTGAATCTCAGCATCCCCATATGGTCCCCTATGCCTGCCAGGAGCGATTTCTGAGCGCAGAGCCAGGAATAGCTCCTGAATGCTGTCGGGTATCACCCAAAAACAATCTTAAGGGACCAGAGTGATAGTCTTGTGGCTGGCCCACGTTTGATACTCAGCATCCCCCACAAAGTCCCCAAAGGAATGATCCCTGAGTGCAGATCAGGAATAATAAACCCTGCGCATTGCCAGGAATGGTCCCCCAAGCCAACCAAACAAAAATCCATAAAACAGTGCATGTCTGAGTCAGAGTTTAGGGACTACTAAGTGCTAGGTATGTGCTCTATCTAATACTTGAACAGGGTCTTCCTGGGCCCCTCTTTCTATCTTTATCGCAAGATAAAGGAGCCTTTGTTATTTTGAATTCAGTAGTTTAAGTGGGCAAGTCTTTTGGATAATAATTTATTAGCCAATGTGGCAAATGATCCTCATTAAAACAAAGAAAGCAAAAATGTGGATAAGTGGGGCCGGAGAGATAGCACAGCAGTGTTTGCCTTGCAAGCAGCCAATCCAGGACCGAAGGTGGCTGGTTCGAATCCCGTCATCCCATATGGTTGGTCCCCCCTGCCTGCCAGGAGCTTTTTCTGAGCAGATAGCCAGGAGGAACCTCTGAGCACCAACAGGTGTGGCCCAAAACAAAACAAACAAACAAAAAAAACCCCAAAAACGTGGAGAAGTAAGGTTACAAGGGTGAACTATGTGGGGTTTGTTTCAGGGCAGATGAATACTTGTTTCAAGTTAGGAAAGAGAAAAGAAACCTTTAAGAAAAACCCAGTTAGGGGCTGGAGAGATAGCATGGAGGTAAGGCATTTGCCTTTCATGCAGAAGGTCATTGGTTCGAATCCCGGTGTCCTACATAGTCCCCTGAGCCTGCCAGGAGTGATTTCTGAGCGTGGAGCCAGGAGTAGCCCCTGAGTACTGCCAGGTGTGACCCAAAAACCCAAAAAAAAAAAAAAAAAAAAAAAAAAAGACCCAGTTAAAAAAAGAAAAAAGAAAAAAAGAAAGACCCAGGGTTTGTGTCTACAAGCCCTGCAGCAGAGAGGCAGCAGGATATATAATGGTCTGCCAGTCTCAGGCTCCAAAAGCACTTCGGAAAGATGCCAGCGGGAAGGCCTTTCCATGCTACCAGAAGAGTCCGAGACCCGGTTTTAAATTCAAAATTTAAATGTAAATAAATTTAAATTCGGGGCCAGAACAATAGCATTGCGGGTAGGGCATTTACCTTGTACACAGCCAACCAGGTTTCAATACCCAACATTCCATATGGTCCCGCAAGCCTGCCAGGAGTAATTTCTGAGCGCAGAGCCAGGAGAAACCTGAGTGCCACTGGGTGTGGCCCAAAAACCAAAACCAAACCAAACCAAACTGAAACAAAACAAAACAAAACTTTAAATTCATTTAGATTCTGTCCTGGTTTCTGAAGTGGTGCCCATGTTCAAGAATCGCCAGGGTCATTCTCGGCCACGAGGCCTCCCAAGCACAAGCTGCACCAGCCAGAGTGAGACTGTTTCTCGTTACCAAAGACAGATGAGTGGGGTTCCAGGCATGAGTAAACCCCTGAAGTTTCAAAGCAGGAGAGGAACTCGCCCTCCATGGTGGAACCTAGAGTGTTTATTAAAACCATTGAGTTCAGGGGCTAGAGCGATAACACAGTGGGGAGGGCGTTTGCCTTACACTCAGACAACCCAGGTTCAATCCCCAGCATCCCATGTGGTCCCCTGAACCTACCAGGAGTGATTTCTGATCACAGAGGCAGGAGTAACCCCTGGCGTCACTGGGTGTGGTTCTAAACCAACCAAACAAAAGAATCTGTCAGTTCTGAAAGAGAGAAGATGATTGATCCCAGATGCCACATAAAGGAGACACATTTAAGATGGATGAGAATAAAAGTAACAGCATGAAATAAAATCAGAAAATACTAGGGGAATTTGAGAATAAAAGTAATGGCATAGGGGCCGGAGAGATAGCATGGAGGTGAGGTGTTTGCCTTTCATGCAGGAGGTCATCGGTTCGAATCCCGGCGTCCCATATGGTACCCCATGCCTGCCAGGAGCAATTTCTGAGCCTGGAGCCAGGAATGGCCCCTGAGCACCGCCGGGTATGACCCAAAACCCACAAAAAAAAAAAAAAAAAAAAAAAAGTAATGGCATAAAATAAAAGACAGTAAATGCTGCGGAATTCCTGCTTCTGGAGGCGGTGGTGAGGAAACCCCAGAGCAATTTCAGCCTGAACCATCTCACTTGTCCATTCTATGACTTGGACATGATCATGCATAAAAGTATCTCCCCTGCAGCCCACTCCAACCCGGATCCCACCACAAAGCAAACAAACCCTCTCCCGTGATGGCTGTGGGATCTAAATTCATTTCAGGAACTCCTAACAACTGAGGTTCAAGCCTCAGTCATAAATGTCATCTTTTATTTGTTTCTTCATATTCCAGCCTAAAACTGTCTCCCACTCCTCTGAAAATCTCAAACTTGGGGCCAAAGGGGATCTTAATATGTTTTTACAAACAGGAGGCCTGGAAATCCCCTGCAGTTCTTGGAGTGATCAGGAACAGGGACTTGGGAACAGGGCACTGGGAGCAACCCCTAAGCACTCGGGGGGGCGGGGGAGGGGGAGAATATATGGGGTGAGGGGAAAGAAGGGTTAAAAAATATTAAAAGGGGCCGGGCGGTGGCGCTGGAGGTAAGGTGCCTGCCTTGCCTGCGCTAGCCTAGGACGGACCGCAGTTCGATCCCCCGGCGTCCCATATGGTCCCCCAAGAAGCCAGGAGCAACTTCTGAGCGCATAGCCAGGAGTAACCCCTGAGCGTCACAGGGTGTGACCCAAAAACCAAAAAAAAAAAAAAAAAAAAATTAAAAACTAAAACTGAGGGGCCAGAGCCATAGCACTGCGGAAGGGCATTTGCCTTGCATGTGGCTGACCCAAGACAGGCCTGGGTTCTATCCCCGGCTTCCCATATAGTCCCCTAAGCCAGGAACGATTTCTGAACGCATAGCCAGGAGTAACCCCTGAGCATCACTGGGTGTGGCCCAAAATCCAAAAACAAAACAAAACAAAGAAAAAAACTAAATCTGAGGGGCTGGAGTGATAGCTCATGCATAGGGCATCTGACTTGCAAGTGGCCAAACCAGCCTGGGTTTGATCCCCAGTATCTCATCTAGTCTCCCAGCACTGCCAGAAGTGATTCCTGAGCAAAGAGCCCAGGAGTAAGTTCTGAATATTACCAGGTGTGATCCCAAAACAAAACCAAAACAATAAATCTGTAAATGAGTCTAAGTAGGTAAAAAAAAATTTTCAGTATAAGTTCTCAGGATATTTCTCCCCATATGTCTTTCTACTGCATATATTAGCAGGTAAAATATCCCTTAAAGCAGCCAGAGAGACAGTAATAGGGTAAAGCACTTGCACTACACACTGCCAACCTGGTTCAGTCCCCAGTAATGCAGATGGCTCCCCACAAGCCATACCAGGACTGATCCCTGACCACAGAGCCAGGAGTAATATCTGGGTAGGACACCACTACCACAACAACAAAGAAGAGGAAGCCAGAACACTTTGAATTCAGAAGCATGTGTGATTTGATTTTTTTTAAATAGCAGATTATTTATCTGATATAGAAAATTTAATTTGTGAATGTTTGTTTGGGCCACACCTGGAGATGCTCAGGGTTACTCCTGCCTCTGCACTCAAGAATCACTCCAGGCAAACATATGTGATGCTATGGATCGAACCTGGGTCATCTGAATGCAAGGCAAACACCCTATCTGCTGTGCTACTGCTCTAGCCCCAAGAATCCAAGAATTAAATTTTTATAGGCTCATAACTTTTCATACTTCCCTGCCAGAATCTCTGAATTTTTGTTTGTTTTGTTTTGTTTTTTGGGTCACACCCGGCGGTGCTCAGGGGTTTCTCCTGGCTGTCTGCTCAGAAATAGCTCCTGGCAGGCACGGGGGACCATATGGGACACTGGGATTCGAACCAACCACCTTTGGTCCTGGATCGGCTGCTTGCGAGGCAAATGCCGCTGTGCTATCTCTGCGGGTCCCAGAATCTCTGAATTTTTTTTTTTTTTTGAATCTCTGAATTTTTAAAAGGACTCTGAGTCTCTGGGGTTGGAGAGATAGAACAGGAAGGATGTTTGCTTGTACGTGACCAACCCAGTTTCAATACCTGGCATCCCATACGGTCCCTGAGTTCAGCCAGGAATGACCTCTGAGTGCCACCACCACCTGGTGTGGACCTAAAACAAAAGTACTACCAAGGTTATTAACAAAGAAGGCATTTTCTTTTTTTTTTTTTTTTTTTTTTTTTTTGTTTTTGGGCCACACCCGGTGACGCTCAGGGGTTACTCCTGGCTATGCGCTCAGAAGTCGCTCCTGGCTTGGGGGACCATATGGGACGCCGGGGGATCGAACCGCGGTCCGTCTCCTAGGCTAGCGCAGGTAAGGCAGGCACCTTACCTCGAGCGCCACCGCCCGGCCCCAAAGAAGGCATTTTCTACAAATAGGAAAGAAAAACACTAATACTAAAGGGAGTAAATCAACACCTCTAACTGCAGACAAGGATACACTGAAACATCCTGTCTTATATTCACCATTGCTGAATTCAGTCAGCAGCTCTTCCTTGGTCCAATTGCACGAGGTTATCAGGAAAAAACCTCCTGTCTGCAGGGCGCAAGCCAGTGAGCTCAGGTACTGCTTCCGCTTCTCCGAAGCATCATCAGGGCTCAGGCTGACAGCATCAAATGTACCTTTGTCGATGCAAATCTGGAAGCCACGCAGACTTGTAGAGAGATTCAAAAAGTCTTCTACCTATTCAAAAAATTCCAATTCCCAAGGAGAAAGGGCAATTAACAAGCAATCTTGACTGGACTAAGTGATAACATACAAAATGCTAAGAATGAAAAGTGCCTATTCATATTCTTCTTCTTGTTCTTCTTCATTTATTTATTTATTTATTTATTTAGGTTTTTGGGCCACACCCAATAACATTCAGGAGTAACTCTTGGCTAAGCACTCAGAAATCACTCCTGGCTCGAGGGATCATAAGGGACACCAAGGATCGAATCCAGGTCTGTCCTGGGTCCAGGTCTGTCCTGGGTCAGCAGTGTGCAAGGCAAACATCCTACCATTGTGCTATCACTCCAGCCCTGACATTCATATTCTTAATACATGTATTTTGAATTTCTTTCTTTCTTTCTTTCTTTCTTTCTTTCTTTCTTTCTTTCTTTCTTTCTTTCTTTCTTTCTTTCTTTCTTTCTTTCTTTCTTTCTCTCTCTCTCTCTTTCTCTCTTTCTTTCTTTCTTTCTCTTTCTTTCTTTCTTTCTTTCTTTCTTTCTTCCTTCCTTTCTTTCTTCTTTCTTTCTTTCTTTCTTCCTTTCTTCCTTTCTTCCTTTCTTCCTTTCTTCCTTCCTTCCTTCCTTCCTTCCTTCCTTCCTTCCTTCCTTCCTTCCTTCCTTCCTTCCTTCCTTCCTTCCTTTCTTCTTTCTTTCTTTCTTTCTTTCTTTCTTTCTTTCTTTCTTTCTTTCTTTCTTTCTCTTTCTTCCTTTCTTCCTTCCTTTCTTTCTCCTTCCTTCCTTCCTTCCTTCCTTCCTTCCTTCCTTCCTTCCTTCCTTCCTTCCTTCCTTCCTTCCTTCCTTCCTTCCTTCCTTCCTTCCTTCCTTCCTTCCTTCCTTTGTCTTGCATGCAAAAGGATGGTAGTTCGAATCCCAGCATCCTATATGGTCCCCCGAGCCTGCCAGGAGCGATTTCTGAGCCTAGAACCAGGGGTGGCCTCTGAGTGCTGCCGGGTGTGACCCAAAACCAAAAAAAAAAAAAAAGTAATTCCTGAGTGCAGAGCCAGGAGTAAGCCCTGAGCATCACCGAGTATGATCCAAAAACCCAAAAGCAAAACCAGAAAAAGAAAAGGGATTTCTATATGAACTCAGTACTTCACAGGGCAAGTAATGGATATAATGAATTGTATAAAACTTAAGAAATTAGGGGCAAAAATTAAAAAAAAAGAAAGAAAGAAATTAGGGGCGTGTGATAGCGCAGTGGTAGGGCGTTTGTCTTGTATGTGGATGACCCAGGACAGACCTGGGTTCGATCCCCAGCATCCCATATGATCCCTCAAGCCAGGAGCAATTTCTGAGCGCCCCACCCCTAAAAAAGCAAAATAAAACAAACAAAAAAAAATGTCTCAAGCCACAATGTTTCAACTAGTAACATAATACACTTTATATTCTGAAAGTGATTCATCAATATGTTTGACAATCTGGTACATTACAAGCTTTTGAAAGAGTGGCCTACATGACCTACATCCACTTCCAAAACATGTATAATGATTTGGGCCCCAAATATAGCTCCTTTGGACATGTGTGGCACTACAGGCTTAGTCCCCATCACAAAAAGGGAAAAGAAATAAGTAAAAACAATGGCGGAAAGAGAAGCCAGAGCAATAGCACAGTGCACTGTAGGGCATTTCTCTCGCATATAGCCATGCTGGGACAAACCTAGGTTCAATCTCTGGTATCCCATGTGGTCCCCTGAGCCTGCCAGGAGTGATTTCTTGTTTTTTTTTTGTTTTTTTTTTTTTTTGGTTTTTGGGCCACACCCGGTAATGCTCAGGGGTTACTCCTGGCTTGGGGGACCATATGGGACACCGGGGGATCGAACCTCGGTCCGTCCAAGGCTAGCGCAGGCAAGGCAGGCACCTTACCTTTAGCGCCACCACCCGGCCCCAATTTCTTTTTTTTTTAAACTTTATTTTTTTAACTTTATTCATTCATTTATTATTTATATTTATTTTTGGGCTACACCCAGCAGTGCACAGGGGTTACTCCTGGTTCTGCACTCAAAAATCACTCTTGGCAGGCTGGAGGACCATATAGAATGCAGGGAATCAAACTAGGTCCCTCCCAGGTAGGCCGCATGCAAGGCAAATGCCCTACCACTGTGCTATCACTCTGGCCCCACAGAAGTGATTTCTGAGTATAGAGCCAAGAGTAACCCCTGAGCACCACTAGGTGTGGCCCAAAACCCAATAAATAAACAAATAAATGAATAATAAAAAAGAATGGTAAGGGGCCCGGATGGATAGCACAGCGGTGTTTGCCTTGCAAGCAGCCGATCCAGGACCAAAGGTGTTTGGTTCAAATCCCGGTGTCCCATATGGTCCCCCGTGCCTGCCAGGAGCTATTTCTGAGCAGACAGCCAGGAGTAACCCCTGAGCACCGCTGGGTGTGGTCCAAAAAAACCAAAACAAACAAAAAAAAAGAATGGTGAGGAGCTGGAGAGATACCACATGGCTGACCCAGGTTCAACCCTAGCACTCCATAGGGTCCTAAAGTCTACCAGGAGGGATTTTTTTGTTTTATTTTTTGTTTGTTTGTTTTTGTTTTGGGGACATACCTGGTGGTGCTTAGGGGTTACCCCTTGCTCTGTGCTCAGAAATCACTTCTGGCAGGCTCAAGAGACCATATGGGATGCTGGATATCAAACCCAGGTCAGCCGAATGCAAAGCAAAATACCCTACCCACTGTGCTATCTCTCTGGCCTCCAGAAGTGATTTCAACTACACAGCCAGGAGTAACCCCTGGGGGCCAACAAATGTGGTGCCAAAATCAAACCAAAAAAAAAAATTTGGCCTCTGGAACACGAATACAGCAGGTAGAGAGTTTGCCTTGTTTGTAGCCAAGTCCTGGCCTCCCACATTGTCTCCCTGAGCCCAACAGAAGTGATCTCTGAGCTCAGAGCCAAAACTAAGAAACAGGGCCAGAGCAGTGGCACAAGGGGTAAAGCGTCTGCCTTGCCTGCGCCAGCCTAGGACGGACCACGGTTCGATCCCCCAGTGTCCCATATGGTCCCCCAAGCCAGGAGCGATTTCTGAGTTCATAGCCAGGAGTAACCCCTAAGCGTCACTGGGTGTGGCCCAAAAACCAAAAAAAAAAAAAAAAAAAACCCAAATAATTTTATTTTACTTTTATTTTTGGGCCACACTCAGTGGCACTCAGGGGTTACTCCTGCTCTGACTTAGAAATCACTACTAGGGCCTGGAGAGATAGCACAGCGGCGTTTGCCTTGCAAGCAGCCGATCCAGGACCAAAGGTGGTTGGTTCGAATCCCGGTGTCCCATAGGGTCCCCCGTGCCTGCCAGGAGCTATTTCTGAGCAGACAGCCAGGAGTAACCCCTGAGCACCGCCGGGTGTGGCCCAAAAACCAAAAGAAAAAAAAAAAGAAATCACTACTAGCAGGTTTATGGGACATAAGGGATATCAAGGACCAAACCCAGGTGGGCTGCATGCAAGACAAATGCCCTACCTGCTGTGCTATCGCTCTGGATCAGAAACAAATAGCTTTTTTTTTAATCTTTATTTATTTAATTTTGGTTTTTGGGCCACACCCGCTGACGCTCAGGGGTTGATCCTGGCTATGTGCTCAGAAATCGCTCTTGGCTTGGGGGACCATATGGGACACAGGGGATCGAACCAAGGTCATCCTGGGTCAGCCATGTGCAAGGCAAATGTACTACCACTGTGCTATCGCTCTGGCCACCCCCAAAATAATATTTTTTGGTTTTTTTTTCTTTTGGTTTTTGGTTTTTGGGCCACACCCAGTGATGCTCAGGGGTTACTCCTGGCTATGCACTCAGAAGTCGCTCCTGGCTTGGGGGACCATATGGGACGCCGGGGAATCGAACATCGGTCCGTCCTAGGCTAGAGCTGGCAAGGCAGACACCTTACCTCTAGCGCCACCATGCCAACCCCAAAAATAATTTTAATAGTAATAATACTTGGGCAATGAGCTTAATTCCATAAAGAAGGCCAGAGTGGCCGTGTTTCAAGGGCCAAGTGACTGCTTTGCTGCTGAAAGAGGCAGAAGAGGCAGGAAATAAAGAGCTTCGTTAGGTGGAAGTCAGGGTCACATCCAGGGCCTCTCCCTTTCCAGGCAGGTGTGCTGGCCTGGTACAGGGTCAAGAATGAGAATGAGGCTAGCATAGTCCTGCAGGCTGTATAAGACAAGGGGCTTGATCTAGACAGGAAGGAAGAACCAGAAACACTGAGAACCCTTCTGATTTCTAACCCTCTCTGAACCAGATATGAGGTTTCAAAGGAGAGAGGCCTAGGCTGGATGAAGTGGGGGCCCTGGGGCCCCAGCAGAGAAGCTGGAAATAATCTGTGAGTTTTGTGTGAGATGATGGAGCAAGCTGCTGGCCCAATGGAAGTTCTTTTTTTTTTAAACAAAATTTTTTGTTGTTCGTTTGTTTTTGTTTTTCGGGCTACACCCGTTTGATGCTCAGAAATTGCCCCTGGCTTGGGGGGACCATATAGAATGCCAGGGGGATAGAACCGTCATCCTTCCTTGGCTAGCGCTTGCAAGGCAGACACCTGACCTCTAGCACCACCTCGCTGGCCCCCCCCCTTTTTTTGTGGGGGGCACACCCGTTGATGCTCAGAGGTTACTCCTGGCTATGTGCTCAGAAATTGCTCCTGGCTTGGGGGGACCATATAGAATGCCAGGGGATCAAACCGTGGTACGTTCTAGGCTAGGGCGCACAAGGCAGATGTTTTACCCCTTGTGTCAACTTCTCTGGCCCCCCAATGGAAGTTCTAGAGCAGAGAGGCCTCAGTTTGACACAGGACCCAGGAGGCCTGGATCCACTTACAGGAGATGAAATAAAGCAGCTTCCGGACATGAAACTAATTTAAACACTAGGACAGGGACCAGAGCCATGCTACAATGGCAGGGTGAACTCAAATCTACTTAACTTAAATCTAGCTAAGCTCCAAGAGACTGGAGCAACAGCACAGTGGTAGGGCGTTTGCCTTACATGCAGCCAACCTGGGACAGACCAGAGTTCGTTCCCGGCATCCCATATGGTCCCCCGAGCCTGCCAGGAGCAATTTCTGAACACAGAGAGAGAAATGACTCCTGAGTGCTGACAGGTGTGGCCCAAAAACCAAACCAAACCAAGACAAACAAAAATACGCACTTCCAAATAAAAAACTCAGAAGTCACCATCTGAAATTTATAGTTCAAAAGATGTCAGAGCAAATCAGCATTTTGTTTGTTTGTTTTTTGGGCCACACCCAGTGATGCTCAGAGGTTACTCTTGGCTATGCACTCAGAAATCGCTCCTGGCTAGGGGGACCATCTGGAACATGGGTGGGGGGGATCAAACCACAGTCCATCCTAGGTCAGTGGCATGCAAGACAAACGCTTCTCGCTGCAACACCACTCCAGCCCCAAAATCAATATATTTTATTTTTTGTTTGTTTGTTTTTGTTGTTATTTTTGGGCAACACCCGGTACTCAGGGATCACTCCTGGCTAAGCGCTCAGAAATTGGTCCTGAGTTGGAGGACCATATGGAATGCCCGGGAGGTCCATCCTGGGTTAGCCATGTACAAGGCAAATGCTCTACCACTATGCTATCACTCCGGCCCCCATATCAATATAATTTAATTTGGGGGGGGTTTGGGTTACACCCTACAGTGCTCAGGGGTTACTCCTGGCTCTATGCTCAGAAATCACTCCTGGCAGGCTTGGGGGGGGGGGCCATATGGGATGCCAGGATTTGAACCACTATCCTTCTGCATGCAAAGCAAATGCCTTACCTCCATGCTATCTCTTTGGCCCCAAATCAACATATTTTAAAGACATATTTAAACATTACAATTTTTTGTTATAAATAAAAACAAGTGATTGGAATAGTTACTTACCTTCAACATAATGTTAGATAAGCCTGCTTTCTCTATGATACTTCCAGAAAGCTGTATGGCTGCAGATGAGTAATCGATTCCAGTAATGTTTGAAAAACCCAATTTTGCCTAGAGACAAAAAAAATAAATTTATGATTCAGTTTTTTAAAATGTTTTAATATAGTCTTTTGCCTATGTAATAAAAGACTGGGATCATTTTATTTATTTATTTATTTGAATGGATCAGTGACATAGACCATTCAATAATCAGTGATATTTTAGTTTTATTGTAGAATATAAGTGGAAACTTAAGGTTGAAATGTATGTAATTTACGACGACGATTCATTTGCTTTTATAATATTTTATTTCTCCTTCAAGAAGAAAATTGATTTTCTTGTGGCAGATGAGAATATACGCCGACTATTTCTGCCCCAAAGCAGAAAAATGTATTAACATTTGATTTAGATGTGCTCTAATTCACACATAAACGGAATGAATTTTACTTAACACTATTAGGTTGCATATTTGAGAAATAATAAACCAGAACTCACAGTCATATTATGCCATGTTATGCAACCATCCCTAAAATTTCCTAACAGTACCTAAGTATGAAAGGAAAAGTAATAAAGCCTCGAGACATAGACAATCCGGAGGAAAAGTTATCTTTATCGACTGTCGGTAGATTTCCTACCCACAATATTTAAAAGCACAAACCCCAAGTCAGAAAGATAGTCCGGGGGCCCGGAGAGATAGCACAGCGGCGTTTGCCTTGCAAGCAGCCGATCCAGGACCAAAGGTGGTTGGTTTGAATCCCAGTGTCCCATATGGTCCCCCAGGCCTGTCAGGAGCTATTTCTGAGCAGACAGCCAGGAGTAACCCCTGAGCAATGCCGGGTGTGGCCCAAAATCTAAAAAAAAAAAAAAAAAAAAAAGAAAGAAAGAAAGATAGTCCAGGACTTGAGGCATTTGCCTTGCCCGCAACTGACTCCAGTTCGATATCTGGCACCATGTAGAATCCAGTGAGTATAGCCAAGAGTGAAACCCCCCCCCCCCCAGTTAGTCCTGAGCAGAGCTGGGTATTTCCAAAAATAAGAAGGAAAAAAATCAGTCATAGAGTTGAAAAAGCATATGAAAACTTTTATACACATGCTCAGCATCTTTAGCACAGGAAAATGAGAATCAAACTATGTATAAGATAACACTGCATTCCAAGGAGATCGGCCAAAATGATCAATTGACAAGGCCAGGTGATAAGGATGTGAAGCAACTGACGTTCTCAGGCTGCCAAGACAAGTATGAGCTAGCAGAAAAAACAGCTGGGCACCACTGTACAGAGAGCCCAAAGGTCCTTTCAAAGCAGAAAGAATCAATCAACTGCAGTATTTCCAAAATGTAAACAAAACGAAATGCCCAGAGAACCAAGATGTCTAATCCAGAACGAATATCTAATCCAGGCTAACAGAGAAACCTGATCCCAAAGAATAAAGTGCAGACGAATAATGACCACATCAGCTGTATGTCAGTCAAAAACAGATAAAGCCCACTGTGAGGAACATAGGGTCAATATTCACATATAAAACTCATGAGGCTCAACTGATGTCTCAAACCTTATGAAAATTAGCCCCAAATATAAAGATATCAAACCTTTTCATAAAATTATAAAATCTTGGCCGGAGAGATAGCATGAAGGTAAGGTGTTTGCCTCTCATGCAGAAGGTTGGTGGTTCAAATCCCAGCATCCCACATGGTCCCCTGAGCCTTCCAGGAGCGATTTCTGAGCATAGAGCCAGGAGTAAACCCTGAGTGTTGCTGGGTGTGACTCAAAAACAAACAAAAAAAAAAAAACAAAAAAAAAAAAGGATAAAATCTTTAGGCTGAGAGGTTCTTGCCACGCACATGCCCTACCTGGGTTCTGCCAGGAAATCCCTGAGCACAGAGCCAGGAGTGAGCCCAGGGCACAGCCAGGTGTGACCCCAAAAACCAAATATATGAATATATAAAACCTTTAGAGAAAAGCTTTATAAGAAACAGGTCTGAGAGAAATTACTTAATTCTGGGCATCCCATATGATCCCCTGGTCCCTTCCAGGAGTGATTTGAGTGCAAAGCCAGGAGCAACAACCTCAGAGTATTGGTGTGGCCCAAAAAGCAAAAAAAAAAAAAAGTAACAAAATAGGGACACCAGAGGGGGGTTAAAAAAAAAGTAACAAAATAGGGGCCGGAGAGATAGCACAGAGGTAGGGCATTTGCCTTGAAAATGGTGGTTCGAATCCCTACATCCCATATGGTCCCCTTGCCAGCCAGAAGCGATTTCTGAGCAGAGAGTAAAGAGTAACCCGAGTGCTGCTGGGTGTGACCCAAAAACAAAACAAAACCAAAAAAAAGGGGCCGGGCAGTGGCGCTGGAGGTAAGGTGCCTGCCTTGCCTGCGCTAGCCTAGGACGGACCGAGGTTAGATCCCCCGGCGTCCCATATGGTCCCCCAAGAAGCCAGGAGCAACTTCTGAGCGCATAGCCAGAAGTAACCCCTGAGCGTCACAGGGTGTGGCCCAAAAACAAAAAACAAAAACAAAACAAACAAAAAAAAATCACTCCTGGCTTGAGGGATGATATGGGACACGGGGGATCAAACCGAGGTCTGTCCTAAGTCAGCCTCATTCAAGGGAAACGCCTAGCACTGCACTATCACTCCGACCCCAATAAAACAAAATTCTAAACAGAACATCTGCAGAGTCAGAAGGATAGCACAGTGCATAGGGGCTTGTCTTGCACACAGCCAACCTGGGTTCAATCCCCAGCATCCCCTATGGTTCCGAGTCTAAAAGGAGGGCTCCCATGAGACAGAGTCAGTCAGCTCTGAGCATCATCAGATATATTTACTCCCCCTCAAATTTCTTTTGTTTGGTTTTGAGCCACACCAGGCAGTGCTCAGTGATTACTCCTGGGTCTGTGCTTAGAAATCACTCCTGGCAATGCTCACGGTACCGTATGGGATGTTGGAGAGTGAACCTGGGTCGACCACTTGGAAGGCAAATGCTTTACCCACTGTGCTGTAGCTCTGGCCCCTCAATTTTATTTAAACATAAAATCACAATGAAGGGAGCCAGAGCAATAGCACAGCAGTAGGGAGTTTGCCTTGGATGTGGCTGATCTGAAATGGACCAGGGTTCGATTCCTGGCATCCCATATGGTCCCGTGAACCTGCCAGGAGCGATTTCTGAGTAGATAGCTATGAGTAACCCCTGAGCGCTGCTGGGTGTGGACCCCCTCCCCCCCAAAAAAAAACAAAAACCCAAAACACTGTGAATTTAAAATTTGTTTGTTGCACCAGAGAAATAGCATGGAGATAGGGCATTTGCCTTGCATGCAGAAGGATGGTGGTTCAAATCCCGGCATCCCATATGGTCCCCTGAGCCTGCCAGGAGCCATTTCTTTTCTTTTTTATTTTTTTTTTTTTTTTGGTTTTTGGGCCACACCCGTTTGATGCTCAGGGGTTACTCCTGGCTATGCGCTCAGAAGTCGCTCCTGGCTTGGGGGGACCATATGGGATGCTGGGGGATCGAACCGAGGTCCGTCCTAGGCTAGTGCTTGCAAGGCAGACTCTACCTTACCTCTAGCGCCACCTTCCCGGCCCCCAGGAGCCATTTCTTAGCATAGAGCCAGGAGTGGATCCTGAGCGCTGAAGGGTGTGACTCCCCAAAAAATAAACAAACAAACAAATAAATAAATAAAACAAAAATTTGTTTGTTTGGGAGCCATACCTAGCAGTATTCAGGGGTTATTTCTGTTTCTGTGCTCAGATTTACTCCTGGCAGGCTTGGGTGACCATATGGGACGCCAGGGATCAAACCAGGGTTGATCCTGGGCATCCCATATGATGTCAGACAAGTGCCCTCCCCACTGTGCCCACTCTGGCCCACTAGAATATTCTAGATTTAAATTGTTGGTGTCGTCAATGGCAAGACTATTTTTTTTTTTTTTTTTTTTTTTTGGTTTTTGGGTCACACCCGGCGGTGCTCAGGGGTTACTCCTGGCTGTCTGCTCAGAAATAGCTCCTGGCAGGCACGGGGGACCATATGGGACACCGGGATTCGAACCAACAACCTTTGGTCCTGGATCGGCTGCTTGCAAGGCAAACACCGCTGTGCTATCTCTCCGGGCCCGGCAAGACTATTTTTAAACATTTGCAATTTGGGTCTAACACTAGAATCCTAAAAGTACTAACCAGTTCAACCAGAAGAGCACCATTTCCGGTTCCAATATCAAGTACAGCAGCATCCAATGGAATCTTGTTCCTCTGCAACCACCGTATTAGTCGAGTCATACTCTCCTCTCCGAACCTATCAGAGTGAAATCAGCTTATCAAACAACATAGAACCACAGAGCCAAGGTACAACCATATTCCATACAAGCAGCTTTTGTTTTGTTTTGTTTTGTTTTTGGGTCATACCCAGCAACACTCAGGGGTTACTCCTGGTTCTATGCTCACAAATCGCCCCTGGCAGGCCCAGGGGACCATATGGGATGCTGGGATTCAAATCACTGTCCTTCTGCATGAAAGGCAAACGCCTTACCTCCATGCTATCTCTCCAGCCCCACAAGCAGCTTTTCAAGATTCTTGATTATCTTTCATGAAAGAAGATTCAGAAGGAGAGTCCAGCTCATAAGACACTTGCCTTACACACAGCCAACCCAAGATCAACAAGTTCATTCCCCAGCATCCTAAATACAGAGCCAGAAATAAACTCTGAGCACTCCTAGATGTCGTGTGCGCGCGCGCGCGTGTGTGTGTGTGTGTGTGTGTGTGTGTGTGTGTGTGTGTGTGTTAACTCTTAGCACTCCTAGATGTTGTGTGTGTGTGTCAGGATGGAGCAGACCCAGTTATATATATATGATTTATATGATTCCACAGAAATAAGCTCAAGACATTCCTACATAGAGAGAGAGAGAGAGAGAGAGAGAGAGAGAGAGAGAGAGAGAGAGAGAGAGAGAGAGAGAGAGAGAGAGAGAGAGAGAGAGAGAGAGAGAAGAAAGAGGAGAGGAGAGGAGAGGAGAGAGAATATAGTGTTCAGGATGCAGATGCAGCAGACCCAGTTATATCCAACACCCTATATGATTTATATTATTCCCCTAACTGACCTGTGAGTTCCACAAGGTGTGGACTCAAAACCAAAACATAAAATAAAATAGGGACCACATATAAAATAAAATAAGGCTACATATGGCCTCCTGAGCCATGAACACTGAGCCAGAAGCAAGCCTTGGGCACAGTTGCACTTAGTCTCCACCTCTCCATATAAAGTTAAATCAAAGAGAAAAAAAGCCCACATGCACTCTTGGTGTGTGGCTCCGAGGTTCTTGTCTGACTCACCAGATTTCTCCGCTGTCTCCATATTCTCGGAAAGTCTGAAGCTCTCTCTCGTACACAACATCCCAGCTATGGAAACGTTCCAAAGTAAAGCACAGTTTGGGATTAGACTGCACCAGGAATGACATGTGACCTTGCTAATGCAGCAGAGATCCTCAAGAAGGATGGGGGTTGGGGTTGGATTTTGTGTATGCATGTGTGTGTGGGGGGGGGGGTAAAACCATACCAGGAGGTGCTCAGAGCTTACACCTGGCTCTGAGCTCAGGTATCACTCCTGGCAGTCTCAGAGAACCATATAGGGAATTGAACCTCCATGGGGTAAGTGCCAGGCAAACACACTACCAACTGTATGATAGCTCCAGTGCCATAAAAGATGTTTAAAATATACAGGGGCCAGAGCAATAGTATGTACGGTGGGGAGGGTGCTTGCTCTACACTTAGCCAATGTGGGTTTGATCTTCAGCATCCCTTTAGGGTTCCCTGACCAGGAGGGATTCCTTAGTGCAGAGTAACATCTGAGCATCAACAGGGTGTGACTCAAAAAGAAAAGTAAGGGGCCGGAGAGATAGCATAGAGGTAAGGCGTTTGCCTTGCATGCAGAAGGTCGGTGGTTCGAATCCCAGCATCCCACATGGTCCCCCAAGCCTGCCAGGAGGGATTTCTGAGCATAGAGCCAGGAGTGACCGTGAGCGCTGGCAGGGTTGACCCAAAAACCAAAAAAAGAAAACCAGATGTTTGAAACTTTGAGCATTGGAGCTGAAGTAAATAGTATAGGAGGTACCATGTTTGCCTTGGAACCCCCCTATTCTCCCCAAAGATATACAGGAGTAAGCTTTGAGCACTGTAGGCTGTGGCAAAACAAAACAAAACAAAAAACTGACAAAATGAGAGTTCTAGAGTTCTAGAAAGTGCAGTGAGCTTTCTCTCTGTGGTCCAAAAATGAACTTCAGGGGCTGGAGCGATAGCACAGAGACAGGGCATTCGACCTGCACTCATCCAACCCCAAAGGACCTCGGTTTGATTCCAAGCATCCCATATGGAGCCGTGAGGCTGCCAAGAGCGATTTCTGAGCACAGAGCCAGGAGTCTAGGGACGCCGGATGTGGCCCAAAAAGTTCAAACAAAATAAAAAACCAACAACAACAATAATAATAAAAAACCAAACACCAAAAATGAACTTCACAGGTAAGCAGAGCGGAGCTTATCCAGGTTATATATGGGAACATGCTGGGAACAGCGGTGGAGGGAAAACAGCACTGGGAGAGAGTGGGAATGCCCCTCATTCACTGTCACTATGTGCCTTAAACATTTCTGTGAAACAATTGTAATTCACTTTGATCACAATAAAAATTAGAGAAAAAAAAAGAATACTGTTCTAGATATGCATGATTTCTGTAGTTGATTCACTGAGTCCAACATATTTTACTATTTCTTTTCTAGTTTTCTATGTGCATTATATCAGAAAAAATAAATACTGTGGAGAAAAAGAAAAAACAACGCTCGAGCTCAAAATAGCCAAAGCTGAGCACTTGCCCAGGATACCCTCAACTCCCAAACGCAGCCCCAAATCCAACCTCGGTGTGTCGCTGTCACAGCAGCAGCAGCAGCAGCACTCTCCAGGAGCAAAACCCAGAGCCACGTTTCCCAGCTGCGGGGAGTGGCGATGCTGGAAGTCCACCGTGGGGCTGTACCTTGGGGTGCAAACGACTGACCCCCGACTGACCCCTCCAGCACCTCCAAGTCACAGCTGGACCCCCACACCCCCGACCACCCCTCCTTCTCTAGACTTCAGTTTGGGGACACACCTCCAAGTGACAGCTGGACCCACGCATCTCTGACCACCCCTCCTTCTCTAGACTTCACTGTTTGGACACACCCCCCGAAATGAGACCCCCGTGTCACCCATACTCCTACTCCAGGCACCCTCTTATCCACCCGCGCCCCCTCCGCCTCTTGCGATTCCAATACCCACGACCCTGCCCCTAGAGGAGGGACCCCCGGGATGCACCCCTAAAATGATTTTTACCCCTAAGATTGTTTTGTTTTTGTTTTTGGGGTCACACCTGGCAGCGCTCAGTTAGGGGCTCCTCCTGGCTCTACACTCAGACGTCGCTCCTGGCAGGCTCACTGGGGGGCCATATGGGATGCTGGGGTTCGAACCACTGATCTGCATGCGAGGCAAACGCCCCACCTCCGTGCTCTCTGTCCGGTCCCACCTAAGATTGGTCGGATCATCCGGCTCCGGGTCCCCCAGACGCGTCTCTAACCCCCTGGGACGAAGCTTAAGACCCCTTAGGTCGGATGGCCCAGGCCAGGCCGACCCTACCCCAGGCCCGGGCCCGCCGCTCCGGCCCAGCACAGCCGGCGCCGCCCGCGTGACCCTGGCCCAGCCGGACTCACTGCTCGCGGGTGCCCAGCGCCGACGGAGCAAAGCCGTCCGCCCCGGGGCTGCCGCGTCCGGGCCGCGCCGCGCCCCCCGAGTCCCGGCGGCCGTCGGGCAGGGCAGCCATGCCGCTCCGAGCCGCTCCGGGCCGCCGAGGAACAGCCGAGTCGAAGGCGACAGAGCGGCCTCGCGGCGGGCGCGTCTAGGCAGCGGGAGGCCTCCTTCTCGACTGTCCCCAGCCCTGGCCCGGCTCGGGCCTCCGGGCCGCCGAGGAACGGCCGAGTCGAGCGCGAGAGAGCGGCCTCGCGGCGGGCGCGTCTAGGCAGCGGGAGGCCTCCTTCTCGACTGTCCCCAGCCCTGCACCGGCCGGGGCCTCCGTCCGTTCTTGCCCGCACAGCTCAGCCTCCTTCCTGGGCTGGGATCGCGGGTCCCTTAGCTCCTCTGCCCTGATCCGTCGAAGCCAGCGGTACTCGGCTGTCACCCCTCTATCTGGGTACCTTTCCAGGCATGGCATTTCTGGAAAGAGGCTGGCGATGGGGAGGCCACGCTAAATTCTCCTTGGGAATGAATGCGTCTCTGCTCAGAGACTCAAAGCATGCCTCTCTGCATGTCATGGCAGAGGGGAGTGAAGGTGGACAGTCAGTTGTGTGCTTTGGCTTACATATGGCGCTGGGATTGTGCCTTTGAAATCACTGGAGGTGGCTCCGTAGCGCGTTGCACTTCTAAAATCACCATATGGGACCGGAGAGATAGCACAGAGGGTAGGGAGGGCATTTTTGCCTGGCTTGCTTCAGACCGTGGTTCCATCTCTGGTACCCCAGATGGTCCCCTGAGCACAGAGTTCTGAGCACCACCTATGTGAGGGCTGATCTTGGGGGATCCACACCCGACGGCGCTCAGGAGTTGCTCAAGGGACCATATGGGATGCCAGGAATCGAACCCGGACCCATCCCAAGTCAGCCTCCTGCAAGGCAAACGCTGTGCTATCGCTCCAGCCCCGGAAAATTATTTATAAGGGGCAAAGGGGATGAGTCAAGAGGCAGTACATAGGGGCTGGAGAGATAGCACGGAGTAAGGCTATTGCCTTACATGCAGAAGGACATTGCTTCGAATCCCTGCATCCCATATCGTCCCCCGAGCCTGCCAGGAGCGATTTCTGAGTGTAGAGCCAGGAGGAACCCCTGAGTGCTGCTGGGTGTGACCCAAGGGAAAAAAAAAAAAAGAGGCAGTACATAAACTTTCCGTGCAATAACACTGACTTTGATCCCAAGAGCTTCGGGGTCCCCAAAGCACACTGGGTGTGGCCCCATAATTAGTCTTTATTTATGGATAGTGCAGGTGCGAAGACATTTACTTGAATCCTTTGCTGCCAAGCCCAACTGGGAGTGACCCTAAACACCCAGCCAAGAGCATTGTTGCTTATATAACAGTAAGGAAAGAAATGAGGATTGTAGGTCTGCCCCTCAAGTCCCTCTGGATTTGAGGGTTGTGAGGAAAGAGATTGCAGAGAGACTAAATGCCTGGAAGCTCTTTCCTGAGCACCTGAGCAAGAGCCTGGCCTCATCCAAGATTCCTACCTGCAGTTGGCAATCCCCCAAATACCTGCTGTGTTGTTCTAGAAAACTGCTCCCCATCAGTGGACCCGAGAGCCAGCGATCTTCTGACCTGACTTCTGAAGTGGATGTGCCTATACCATCAGAGAATATATGGGCTAAGGTCTCTAGTACACACCGCAGTGTCTCTAGAGAAGCTGCCTGCTGCAGGGAAGAAATGTTCCCTAGGTCACGGCTCTGTTGACTGAAGCCCAGTAACGAAGTCCCCTGCCAGCTCGCATTTGAAATCCGGGACAGGATTGGGAGCACCGCCGCTCCTCTCTCGGTGAGGTGTCCAATGTCTTGTCGGGGTTCGGAGGGGAGACAGCTGGAGCCCAAGTGCACAGGGATGAAAGAACTGGAGAAGGAGCATAAGTAACCTCATTACAGAGCAGTAAAGCCACTGGATGCTGCAGCCAATTAGGGCTGCCCTGAGTAAATGGGTGTTTTGATCTTTCCTAGGCTGGAGCTGAAAGGTGCCTAGAGTGGACCTTAAAAGAGATATAGGTTCTAATTAAGAAGCACTCGGAGGGCCGTGAGAGATAGCACAGCAGCGTTTGCCTTGCAAGCAGCCAATCCAGGACAAAGGTGGTTGGTTGGAATCCCGGTGTCCCATATGGTCCCCCGTGCCTGCCAGGAGCTATTTCTGAGCAGACAGCCAGGAGTAACCCCTGAGTCTCTCTCTCTCTCTCTCTCTCTCTCTCTCTCTCTCTCTCTCTCTCTCTCTCTCTCTCTCTCTCTCTCTCTCTCTCTCTATTCTTCTCTCCCTCTCTCCTTTCCTCTCTATTCTCCCTTCCTACCTCCCTGTCTCCCTCCCTCTCTCTCATTCCCCATAAATACTTGTTAGAGGGGCCGGTGAGATAGCATGGAGGTAGTGCGTTTGCCTTTCATGCAGAAGGTCATAGGTTCAAATCCTGGCATCCCATAGGGTCCCCCGTGCCCGCCAGGAGCGATTTCTGAGCGTGGAGCCAGGAGGAACCCCTGAGCACTGCCGAGTGTGACCCAAAAAACAAAACAAAAACAAAAAACACTTGTTAGAAAGGAGGCTGGGGTGCATGCGGCTGGGGGTGGGGACAGGTGTATTCCAAGGACCCTCTGCAGCTCCCGGGTGACTCCAGGCTGTTTGTCCAGAAGGCTGGCGCGGGGGCCTCTGATCAGGCCCGGTAACTGGCGCCTGAGGCCGGTGTTGGGTGCATCCTGGACCGGGATAACTGAGGGCAGAAGCGGGGACTCCGCCTACAAGGGGGTGGCCCAGGAGGCGGAGGAGACGGGGAGCGTCCTGATTGGTGTCTGTTCCTCTCCACTTCACCAATCCCCGCAGCCGGCCTCTGGCGCGCCCACTGCTCTGAAGCCGAGCGCTGGAGCTTGGCTCCTAGTGTCCCTGCGGCCTAGCCTGGAATCTGATTCCAGGTTTCATTCACCTTTGCTACCCGATGTTGCGGTCACTGCTCCACAGCACACCCGTCTTGAACCCCTTTCTCTTGTTCCCAACACAGTTCAGTCTTGTGTGTGTGTGTGTGTGTGTGTGTGTGTGTGTGTGTGTGTGTGTGTGTGTGTGTGTGTGTGAGAGAGAGAGAGAGAGTGAGGGCCTTAAAGCAGATGGAGGGGGGGGGGCAGGAGTCTGGAAAATTCTTGGCCGTAGGCTGAGGATGCAAGGCTACTTAGATCCTGTGGAGATGACCCTGTGCCTTTGCAGTGCTCAGTTGGAAAGTACCGGAGACCCTGCCCTGCATTGATGCTCAAGGGACCTGACGGTGCTGGGGTTCAAACCAGTGTTTGAACCTACAAACCTACAAAGCTTAACCCTGTACTAGCTCTCTGGCCTCAACACCCAAGGGCTATTCCTAATTCTAAACTTCACATTTCCTTCCCTACATCCCTTAGTGCCCTCGTGTGTGTTTGTGTGTTTGGGTCCACACCCAACTGTGCTCAGGCTTCACTCCTAGCATTAGGTTCAGAGATCACTCTTGATCTAGGGTTCTAGGGACATATGTGGTGCTAAGGATCAAATACTGGCCAGTCAACATACAAGGCAAGTGCCTTCCCTGCTGTATTATCTCTCTGTATTCCACCCTTGCTGTTTATTATTTATTTATTTATTTATTTAATATATTGTAGGCTTCTGGGGCCGGCGAGGTGGCGCTAGAAGTAAGGTGTCTGCCTTGCAAACGCTAGCCAAGGAAGGACCGTGGCTCGATCCCCCCGCTTCCCATATGGTCCCCCCCAAGCCAGGGTCAATTTCTGAGCGCTTAGCCATGAGTAACCCCTGAGCCTCAAACGGGTATGGCCGAAAAAACAAAATAAAAATATATATAGTAGGCTTTTTGGGAGACGCACACCTGGTTGTGCTCAGGGGTTACCTCCTGACTCTGCTCAAGAGGGCTCAAGGGTCATATGAGATGCTGGAGATCAAAATCGGGTCGGCTGCATGCAAGGCAAAGCCCCTACCTGATGTACTATTACTTTGGCTTCTCCCATATTATCAGTTGTATTTGCACATAGTAAAAAACAACAACAACAACAACGAACACAAAGAACTGGATCAGTTAGGAAATCTGCAGATATCTGGAGCTATTCGATCTTCAGTATCCCCTATGTATGGTCCCTTGAGCATAGCCAGGAGTAATTCCTGAGTGCAGAGCCAGAAGTAAACCCTAAGTATCATTAGATGTTTCCCCAAATAAAAAACTAAAAAATAAAGAAAAGGGGCCCGGAGAGTTAGCACAGCGGCGTTTGCCTTGCAAGCAGCCGATCCAGAACCAAAGGTGGTTGGTTCGAATCCCGGTGTCCCATAGGGTCCCCTGTGCCTGCCAAGAGCTATTTCTGAGCAGACAGCCAGGAATAACCCCTGAGCACCGCCGGGTGTGGCCCCAAAACAAAACAAACAAACAAACAAAAAAGAAATAACAGTATGGGGCTGGAGAGATAGCATGGAGGTAAGGCATTTGTCTTGCATGCACAAGGACAGTGGTTCGAATCCCAGCATCCCATATGGTACCTCGAGCCTGCCAGGAGCGATTTTTGAGCGCAGAGCCAGGACTGAACCCTAAGCGCAGCTTGGTGTGACCCAACGCCCGCCCCAAAAAGCCTGCGTGTTCACAGCGCTCAGAGGTCCACGGCGGAGCCCTCGTTCCCTGACCCACTACGGGGCCCCAGCCTCGCCCCGCAAAGACTACATTTCCCAGCATGCCGCGGGCGCGCCCTGCCGGAAGCCGTCCCCGGGGCTGGCCTTCCGCGGGGCATGATGGGGCAGCTGGAGCGTTCATCATGGCGGCTTCCATTTCGGGCTACACCTTCAGCGCCGTGTGTTTCCACAGCGCCAACAGCAACGCCGACCACGTAGGTGCCGAGCGCCGGGCCGCGGCCGCCGGGGTCCCGGCCTCACTCTCGGGGCCGGCGTCTGCGGCCAGGTCGGGGCCACTGTCGCCTCGGATCCTCTGGCTCGGGCTCCCGGGCCGGCCGAGTCGCTAGCGGACCGGGCGGGCCGTGTGGGCTCAGTTGCGCCGGGTTTTCCGAGCGCGATCCCCACGTCCCGCGCCGCCGGAGTGTCGGGAGCAGACCCGCAAGTCAGCCCGGCAGCCGGGCGTGGGTGCGGCCGGCCGAGTGTCCCGGGGTGCGGAGCCGGCCTCTGACCTCGGGAGTCGCTTGAGGGTCCAGCCCCTCGGCGTGGGGGCGCCCCCGACCCGAATCTGCGGCTTGACAGTGCCCGCAGCCGTCCGCCTCTTGTTGCCCCACCCTTCGCTGGGGACTACGGGCCACTGATCTCTGTGCAACGAGCTTCCTTGTCCCCCCCCCCATTTTGGTTTTGGGGTCACACCCAGCAGCGCTCCGTTAGGGGTTCCTCTTGGCTCTACGCTCAGAAATCGCTCCTGGCAGGCTCGGGAGACTATATGGGGTGCCGGGATTAGAAAAACAGCCCTGGACCCGGAGAGATAGCACAGCGGCGTTTGCCTTGCAAGCAGCCGATCCAGGACCTAAGGTGGTTGGTTCGAATCCCGGTGTCCCATATGGTTCCCCGTGCCTGCCAGGAGCTATTTCTGAGCACACCCCTGAGTAACCCCTGAGCACCGCCGGGTGTGGCCCAAAAACCAAAGAAAAGAAAAACAGTCCTGCTGTATGCAAGGCAAACGCCCTGCCTCCATGCTATCTCTCTGGCCTCTTGTTCCCCTTTTTAATAAAAGTCCATGTTTAGTTTGGCCGTTGAGTCGACGCCCTTTGCAGTGGATTAATCTGCCTCCAGAGGCCAGTGAGGAGGATTTTGGTCTGGTGCCGCTGTTAGCTTCCGGAAGAAGAGCTGATCTCACCGGGCGCTGCATCCTGAGATCCGTAGCCCTTAAGCCCCGTGGCCTTTAAACTCGCCAGTGTTGATGGACTATGAAGGCGAGGGACGACCCCCCACCTTTTGGACCTTCCCCCCACCCTTGTATTCTTTGCCCTAGAAGCCATTCGAGTCCAGCATTCCAAGGTCGGTGCAGCCGGCCCCTTGGTGGTGGCTTGCAGTTTCCTATTGTAGTAGGTGACTGACGACAGTCCTAGTGGAGTGTAAGTTAGAGTAACGCTTCTTCACCTTTGCTTCTGAGAGTGTTGGATAGGGCGAGGTGTTTGTAAAAGGAAGCAGCTACCTGTTGGAAAAGGTGTGTGTGTGTGTGTGTGTGTGTGTGTGTGTGTGTGTTGGATCGGGCAAGGTGTTTGTAAAAGGAAGCACCTACCTGTTGGAAAAGGGGTGTGTGTGTGTGTGTGTGTGTGTGTGTGTGTGTGTGTGTTGGATCGGGCAAGGTGTTTGTAAAAGGAAGCACCTACCTGTTGGAAAAGGGGTGTGTGTGTGTGTGTGTGTGTGTGTGTGTTGGATCGGGCAAGGTGTTTGTAAAAGGAAGCAGCTACCTGTTGGAAAAGGGGTGTGTGCGTGTGTGTGTGTGTGTGTGTGTGTGCCTGCGATGATTGATTCGTGTAATTCAGGGGCAAGTTTGTTAATGTCTTTCTCTACTAGGCAAGGTACTAGGCTTGAGGCAAATGTTGTTTTGTTCAGTCAAGAAGGACAAGAAGTGAGTGCGCCAGGACCAAAGGTGGTTGGTTTGAATCCCGGTGTCCCATATGGTCCCCTGTGCCTGCCAGGAGCTATTTCTGAGCAGACAGCCAGGATTAACCCCTGAGCACCGCTGGGTGTGGCCCAAAAACCAAAAGCGGAAAAAAAAAAAAAAGAAAAAATGAAGTGAGTGCGTGGTTATTTCTGCTTTGTGGTTTTGGAGCTGGAGAGAGCAGTTGGTTGTGAGCAAGCTTTGCATGCAGGACCTCAAGTTCTAGCTCTGGCCACCACATGGTTCCCCCATGCAGCACCAGGGAGTCAACAGTTAACACCAAGGTGGGCACAGTCCTGAAGAGCCGGCTTGTGTGGCCAGCAACCTAGTAAAGTGAAAGGACTGCTGATTTTGTGGAGTTGGAATAGCACTCCCTTTTCTGGAAAAAGGGCCTGTTATGGACTGTTTTAGGGACCCACTGCTCACTTGCAAATATTCAGCTTTGTCAGGAGGAATTAGTCACAGGCCAATACATGAAGGAGGTGACGATTTCCAACAAAAGTATTTGTGGATGCTAATATTTGAACTCCACATTAGTTTCATGCTGTCAGGCTTTATTCTTCTACTTTGCAGTCTTGCTGAACAGTGAACAGTAACTGTAGGCCGGAATTAGTCCCACACGATTATTGCTGGCTCTTGCCACAAAGTGGCAGCTCATCTCTGGCATTTCATTTGTTCCTACTTGCCTGTACACTGTCTTGATATCATGTTTGACTTTTTTTTTTGTTGTTTCTTTGGTTTTGGGGCAGACCTGGCAGCGCTCAGGAGTTAACTTCTGGCTCTGCAAGGAACCATATGGAATGCCAGGATTCGAACTGGGATTCATCCTGTGTGGGCCAGATTCAAGGCGGTGCTCAGGGGTTACTCCTGATTCTGTGCTCAGAAATCGCCCCTGGCAGGCTCGGAGGACCATATGGGATGCCAGGAATTGAACATGTGTCCATTCTGTGTTGTCTGTGTCCAAGGCAAACACCCTGCCGCTGTGCTATCATTCCAGCTCCTTTTTAAAAAATTTTTTTAATTATTTTTTTGTTGGTTTGTTTTCAAGTCACACCCATTGTGCTGAGGATGTGTTCCAGCTCTGCGCTCAGGGATCACTCCTAGCAGAACTTTGGGGATTGAACAGAGTGTTCGGGCTTGAATCTGAATTCTCCATGAGCAAGACAGCCCTTCACCTGTTGTGCTATATGGTTCTATGCCCAACACTCTTGACTTTGGTTGCCAGGTCAAATACCAGGCCCCAGGAGATCCCAGATCTCAGAGCCAATCAGTTTTTAGAATAAGTAAATCCCAAATATTACATAAAAGCAATTGTTATTTATCTGCAATTCCAAGGAAACTGTTTATTTTGCTGTTTTTTTTGTTTTTGTTTTTGTTTTTGTTTTTTTGTGGGTAGGTTGGGCCACCGGTGGTGCTCAGAGGTTACTCTTGTCTCTGCAGTCAGGAATCACTCCTGGTAGGCTCCGGGGACTCTATAGGATGCCTGGGATTGAACCCAGATCAGTCACATGCAAGTCAAATGTCCTCTCTGCTGTGCTATCACTTTGGCCCCAAGGAGCTGGTATCTTACATTTGTATTGATGAAATCTGGTGGTTCAAGATTGTAGAACTAGAAAAATCTCTTTTCTTAAATCACTCATTCCCTCCCTCTTTTTGTTGTGCCAATCTTGGGTCACCCATGCTTGTTTGGTGCTTGCCTAGGGTCAGACACTAACTGCGAGACTTACACATTGGGGGGGTCACACCCCTTTGGTTGTACTAGTTGCTCATGTGCAACCATGTAAGTCTTACTCAGTCTTACTCAGACCTGTACACAGGTCTTTTTTTTGGGGGGTTATATCTCCCAAGCAGTGCTAAGGGGACCATTCCTGCTGATACTGGGCCATTGGACCAGATAGTTCAGTGCTGGTCCTAGGGTTGCTTAGAGGTCAGCAGGGCCTGGCCCTGCATTGCTCAAGGGCCACAATGTGGCAGCAGTCGAACTCCAGTCCTTGCATGCACAAGGTCCGTCTCCTCGACCCCTGGGTTCTATTTGCATCCCCAAAGTTCTATGTTTCCTCCATTTGGTTTAGCTTTAGTCTAAGCCTCTATAACAGGGGTCTCAAACTCACAGCCCGCAGGCCATTTGCGGCCCTCCGTACAACATTTTGTGGCCCTGCCCTAGAGGAATCATTTTTTGTTTTGGTTTGTTTTAGTTGTTTGGGTCACACCCCCCAATGTTCAAGGCTTACTACTGACTTTACACTCAAGGATCACCCCGACTTTGCCTCCTGTGGCCCCCAGGTAAATTGAGTTTGAGACCCCTGCTCTATAAAGACAAAGCTAGGGGCTGGAGCCATAGGATAGCAGGGAAAATGCTAACCTTGCACACAGACAACTTGGGTACAACCTCCAGCATCCCATAGCATCCCTTGAATCCGCCAGAATAATTCTGAACCAGGTGTAAGCCCTGAGCACTGCTAGGTGTGCCAGCCCCCAAAATTAAAAACAAAGCAAAACAAGACAGGAAATACTTGAAGGGATTAAGATAATTGTTTATTTCATTCTGGATTCTCTCTTCCAGTCTGTCAGCTCCCCTCTGGTAGGTGCTTCCATCTGACTTGCTAGTTTAAGTGGCTCTAAGGGATGATTGATTATGAAAAAGGTGTCAATTCTATACAGAAAATTGCATCTCTCTCTCCTCTCTCTCTGTGTCTATCTCCTGATGCCTGTTGCTTTGCTTTTAGGAAGGTTTCCTGCTGGGAGAGGTGAGACAGGAGGAGACCTTCAGCATCAGTGACTCCCAGATCAGCAACACAGAATTTCTGCAAGTGATCGGTGAGTCTAGTCTCTGCTGTGTCTCATGATTCTGTTTGTATTGACGGTGTCCTGAGGCACCTACTGCCTTGTCCCTGAGTCTTAACCACTTTGTTGTGTGAACATGTGTCGAGGTCTCAGTGCTCTCAGAGCTGAGCCCACCGCTCCTGGTGATTATTTGCAACACCACGTGCCCTGGAACTTGGTATTCCTGAAAGCAGGAACTCATGTCTGCAGATGAATCTCACTTTTTGGGCAGGGGAGTTGGGTCACACCTGGCAGCGCTCAGGGGTTACTCCTGGCTCTATGCTCAGAAATCGCTCCTGGCAGGCTCAAACCACCATCCTTCTACATGCAAGGCAAATGGCCTACCTTCATGCTATCTCTCCGGCCCCTGAATTTTTGGCATGAGCTTATACCCACCTGGCCTTCTAAGGAGTACCTCAAACCATTGATGGAAAGAAGGTTGGGAAAGGTGAGCAGGGTTTGTTTTTGTTTTGGGGCCGTTGCTCCTGATTCTGGAATCACTCCAGGCAGGCTTGGGGGACCATATGGGATACTGGGAATTAAAGGCAAGTGCATTCCCTGCTATGCTATCATTCTTCTGTGCCTCTCAGACCCCTCTTAATAAAGGTGGGGATGAGAGCTCTTCTTGCTGCACCCCCAGCCTCTCTCCAGAGTAGGGACACTCATTTTGTTTGTTTGTTTGTTTTGTTTTGGGGTCACACCCGACAGTGCTCAGGGGTTACTCCTGGCTCTACGCTCAGAAATCGCTCCTGGCAGGCTCGGGGGACCATATGGGATGCTGGGATTCGAACCACTAACCTTCTGCATGCAAGGCAAATGCCTTACCTCCATGCTATCTCTCCTGCCCCTAGGGGACACTCATTCTTTGAAGTGTGAATGAGGCCTGGATAGCCTCCTTCCCCAGCCTAGGGCAAAAGGGAGAGTTGATTTTTTTTTTTTTTTTTTTTTTTTTTGGTTTTTGAGCCACACCCATTGATGATCAAGAGTTACTCCTGGCTATGAGCTCAGAAATTGCTCCTGGCTTGGGGGAACATATGGGACGCTGGGGATGAACTGCAGGTTCACCCTAGTTCACCCTAGGCAAGCTCTTGCAAGGCAGACACCTTACCTCTAGCGTCACCCTCTGGCCCAGGGAGGGTGAATCTTTAGAAATCCTGGACCCTGGGACCATAGAGGTCTGCGTCCCATATGGTCCCCCAAGCTAGGAGCGATTTCTGAGGGCATAGCCAGGAGTGGCCCAAAAAAGCAAAAAAAAGAAGAAAGAAAGGAAGGAAGGAAGGGAGGGAGGGAGGAAGGAAGGGAGGGAAGAAGGAAGGAAGGAAGGAAGGGAGGGAGGAAGGAAGGGAGGGAGGGAGGAAGGGAGGGAGGGAGGAGGGAGGGAGGGAGGGGGGGGAGGGAGGGAGGGAGGGAGGGAGGGAGGAGGAAGGGAGGGAGGGAGGGAGGAAGGGAGGGTGGAAGGAAGGGAGGGAGGGAGGAAGGAGGGAGGGAGGGAAGAAGGGAGGGAGGGAAGAAGGAAGGAAGGAAGGAGGGAGGAAGGAAGGAAGGAAGGAAGGAAGGAAGGAGGAAGGAGAAGGAAGGAAGGAAGGAGGAAGGAAGGAAGGAAGGAAGGAAAAGAAAGAAAGAAAGAATCCTGGATCCTGCAGATGTGAATGCCCTAGGTAGGGAATAGGAGTTCCTACAGGTGGAAAGGAAATGCTGGTGGGTGAAAGCTGAGCAGGCTTCGTGGAGGAGGCCAGGGTAGCAGCAGTTCAGAGGGGCACAGCCTTGTGCAAGAAGCTGCTGGAATTGTGACCCAGTCCTCAAGGGAGGGGCCAGCATGTGTTTTGTAGCTTTCTAGAACTTTGTAGCTTGTGGACTGAGAGGCCATGGGGAGGATTGGAAGGTGGTGGGGAAGGGAAAGGTGCTGCCGCTGAAGGAGCAAAACTGAAAAACCCCTTCACCATAGGATCGGCTCCTGATAGACCAAGAAACGTCGAGTAACTGAAGAGCCTCTAGTAACTGTTCCCTGCAATTGGCTCTTGCTTTTATGTTTGCTTAACTCTTTGGATTTTCTGTTTGTTTTTTCATTTTTGTCTTTGTTTTGTTTTGTTTTGTTTTGGGGCCATACCAGCAGCACTTGGGTTTCTCCTGACTCTGCTGCTCAGAAATCGCTCCTGGCAGGCTCCAGGGACCACATAGGATGCCCGGTATCAAACCTGGGTCCATTCTGGGTGTCCACATGCAAGGCAAACGCCCTACCACTGTTCTGTCTCTCTGGCAAGTCTTTAACTCTTTAAAATCCTCTAATAGAGAGGTCGGAGCAATAGAGCAGCAGGGAAGGCTTTTGCTTTGATGTAGCTGACCAGCCTTTGGTCCCCAATACTTAATAGGGTCCTCCAAGTCAGCCAGGAGTGATCTCTGGGAGCAGAGCCATGAGGAGGGAAGCCTTAACCACTGCTGGTTGTCACCAAAATAAAAATAAAAAATTGGGGGGGGGGGTTGAGCCATATCTTTTGGCATTCAGGGGTAACTCCTGCCTCTGTGCTTAGAAATTGCTCCTGGCAGGCTCGGGACCATATGAGATGATGGGGTTTGAACTTGGGTGGTCCCATGTTGGCAGTGTGTAAGGCAAATGTCTGGTGCCCAATTGCTATACACCCTTCCCAATTATGTTTTAATTTAGGGCCTGGAGCAGTAGTAAAGTAGGGAAGGTGTTTGCCTTGCACACAGCCAACCTAGGTTTGATACCTGGCACCCTTTAGAGTCTCCAAGACTCACCAGCTATTTTGTTTTGTTTTTGGACCACACCTGGTTATTCTTAGCAGTTAATCCTGACTATGTACTCAAAAATTGCTCCTGGCTTGGGGAACTATATGGGACGCCAGGCGATTGAACTGTGGTTCATTATAGATTAGTCATGCAAGGCAAATGCCCTACTGCTTGTGCCACCGCTCTGGCCCCATCAGCAGTGATTCTTTTTTTGTTTTTGTTTTTGTTTTTTTGGGCCACACTGGTTGATGCTCAGATGTTACTCCTGGCTATGTGCTCAGAAATCGCTCCTGGCTTGGGGGACCGACCATATGGGATGCCAGGGGATCGAACTGCGGTCCAGCCTAGGTTAGCCACATGCAAGGCAAATGCTTACCGCTGCACCACCTCCAGCAGTGATTCTTTTTTTTTTTTTTTTTTTTTGTGGTTTTTGGGTCACACCCGGCAGTGCTCAGGGGTTTTTCCTGGCTCTGTGCTCAGAAACTGCTCCTGGCAGGCACGGGGGACCATATGGGACGCCGGGATTCGAACCGATGACCTTCTGCATGAAAGGTAAACGCCTTACCTCCATGCCACCTCTCTGGCCCCCAGCAGTGATTCTTAAGTGAAGAGCCAGAAGTAACCACTGAGTACTGCTGGGTATAGCTGAAAAAGGGAGGAAACTCTACTTCTTGGTTCCCCTCTTCCTGACCTCCATGGTACTCTCGAGGTGAAGAAGCACCAATAGAATGAGCCTGTGACCCAGTGTTGTGACAACCTTCAAAAGCTCCACAAAAACAAAAGCTTCAGGCCAGATTGATAGCACAGTGGCAGGGCATTTGCCTGCACATGGCCAACACAGAGTGGACACTGGTTCTATTTCTGGTATCCCGTATGGTCCCCCGAGCCAGCCAGGAGTGATTTCTGAGCACAGAGCCAGGAGTAACCCCTGAGCACTGCCAGGTGTGACTCAAAAACAAACAAATGGCAAAAGCTTTACAGCCTTTAATTTCTTAGCTACTTTCTATTGTATTTGGAAATGATTGTGTCTCTCAGGACAGAGTACTAATCCTTATTATCCTAACTATTATCATTGTCATTGTTTTCTGAAAAAATAAGCACAAGATGGTGGCCGTGCGCCCTATGGGCCTCCTAAGCCTCTGGAGAAGAGCCGAACTGTGGGTTCATGTTGGGGACACCGCATTTGGTGTTTCTTGCTTCGCTTCTGATGGCACCATCTTGAATGACTCAACTGGGCAGGTTCACCTGGAGGAGCTCAGGATTTATTCCAGGCTCTGTGCTCAGCGATTGTTCCTGGCAGGGCTCAGGGACTATATGTGGTGCCGGGGATTGAATTGGGTTGATTTCGTGCAGGGCCAGCTCCCTGTCTATTGTCCTTGCTCTGGCCCCCCAGTGTCTGTCGGACCCCTAGGTACCTAGGCAGAGCAGTATTTCCATGCTTTCTCCCTCAGAGCTTTTAGCTGAAGCCCAGACCTTGCCCTCTCAGCGTTGGCATCTTTGGACACATACTGACCGTTTGGGAAGCTGGAGGTGCCCAGGGCAAGGTAGCCCCAACCAATGAAGGCACTGCAGAGGGAAGAGAAGCAGCATCCCTGGGTGAAGAAGTTTAAAGGAAGGGGTCCGAGACACACTGTGGGCCCAGGAGGAGCCTGCATGGGGATGAAGCGAGCATGTTAGAGGAGCTGGCCACTTGAACAGGCAGCTTAAATGGCCCCACATGTTTGTAGTGGTGCCCCTGATAGGCACCTGTGCCCCAATGTCATGCACCTCCATCTGCTGTGTTTGCCATTGTAGTCCAGGTGCTAGTTGTCCGGGGGTGTGACTTTGGGCTCCCTGAGAAAGTAGCCTTGGTGGCAGGGACCCCTGGCCTGTGCTCACAGAAACCCCTGAGGGCCTACTTGTGTTCAGATCCTGTGTCCAGAGTTTAGGACTGACTCAGACGTCCTTTGTAATGTGATTTTCACTGGGAGTTGGGTTGAGATTTGATTATCCGACAATTCCCAGAAGGGAAAGGGAATTCCCATTCCCTAACTAGCAAGGACCGGGGAAGCAGTTCCGGTCATATAGATATGCAACAAATACAGACAAGAGTGTAAAAAGAGGCAAGAAGGGGCCCGGAGAGATAGCACTAGCACAGCAGCGTTTGCCTTGCAAGCAGCCAATCCAGGACCAAAGGTGGTTGGTTCGAATCCCGGTGTCCCATATGGTCCCCCATGCCTGCCAGGAGCTGTTTCTGAGCAGACAACCAGGAGTAACCCCTGAGCACCACTGGGTGTGGCCCAAAAACCAAAAAAAAAAAAAAAGAGGCAAGAAGGTCAGACCCAAAACCCTTTAGCCACTAGTCAGCTGCTCCAAAAAAATAGAGAGCTAGCTTGCCAGCAGCAAAAGGCCCTTCCTTCTCAGCCTTGCCTCCCATTTATTCAGATCCAAACAGCAACCCCATTCCTAAAAGGGGGGAGGTGGAAAGGCAGGCAGAGAGAACAGATACAAAAGAGAAATGTAAAAGCCTCTAAACACCTCACAATCCTTGATCAAATATTTTTTCTTTATTTTTTTTTAAATTTGGGGCCACACCCAGAGGTGCTTAGGGTTTACATCTGGTCTGTGCTTAGAAATCGCTCCTAAGGGGCCCGGAGAGATAGCACAGCGGCGTTTTTCTTGCAAGCAGCCGATCCAGGACCAAAGGTGGTTGGTTCGAATCCTGGTGTCCCATATGGTCCCCCGTGCCTGCCAGGAGCTATTTCTGAGCAGACAGCCAGGAGTAACCCCTGAGCACTGCCGGGTGTGGCCCAAAAACCAAAAAAATAAAAAATTAAAAAAAAGAAATCGCTCCTAGGTCTGGCGAGATAGCATGAAGGTAGGGTGTTTGCCTTGCATGCAGGACAGTGGTTCGAATCCCAGAATCCCATATGGTCCCCTGAGCGCTTCCGGGTGTGACCGAAAAAAAAAAAAAAAAAAAAAAAGAAATCGCTCCTGCCAGGGTCAAGAGACCATATGGGATGCCTGGAATATAACCCAGGTCCGTCCTGGGTTGGCCACATGCAAGGCGCTGTGCTATCATCACTCTGGCCCCTTGAACAAATTCTTTTTTTGTTTGTTTGTTTTTTCTTGCGGGGGGGGGGGGGGGTCACACCTGGCAGCACTTAGGGGTTAATCCTGGCTCTATGCTCAGTAATCGCCCCTGGCAGCCTGGGGGACCATATGGGATGCCATCATCCTTCTGCGTTTAAGGCAAACGCCTTACGCTGTGCTATCTCTCTGGACCCTTGAACAAATTCTAATGAGTCCTGCAAATTGTTTTTGCCATCACCACCCCTTGTCCCTAGCCTCCTGGACTCTTGTTAAAAATGTTCCCTCTCCTGGGCCTGGAGAGATAGCACAGCGGCGTTTGCCTTGCAAGCAGCCGAGCCAGGGCCAAAGGTGGTTGGTTCGAATCCCGCTGACCCATATGGTCCCCCGTGCCTGCCAGGAGCTATTTCTGAGCAGACAGCCAGGAGAAACCCCTGAGTACCACCGAGTACCACCGGGTGTGGCCCAAAAACTGAAAAAGAAAAAAAATGTTCCCTCTCCTGAGTTAGTGCAGACTTACCCTCTAGGTGATTGTTGCCCTAGACACTGACATGACTTTGAAAAGGTTAATACTCCAGAGCTCTCCCCTTGCCCACTGGAGCACCTGGCCCAAGTGGCAGTTGTAGTGTGGAAATGTTGGCTTCTCGACAAGGCTGTCTGCTCAGCTCTTATCCAGTTCTATAGACCTGGGGCACTTTTGCTCACATGCTTTGTTGGAGTGGTCGGATCAGGGGCCTTCCGGGCTGTGTACCCCTCTAAAAAACTTTCAGACTTGCGTGGATGGGCAGGAGCAGAGCTTGTGCTCGACCATGGATTTGTCTCTGAGAACATGCAGCACTTTGGCTGGGTCCACAGGACGATCTGTGTCTGAGGTTGTTAAAAAATTTTTGTTTTTTGGGGCAGGCGTGGTGGTGCTAGAGGTAAGGTATGTGCCTTGCCAGCGCTAGCCTAGGTCGGACCTCGGTTCGATCCCCCGGTGTCCCATATGGTCCCCCAAGCCAGGAGCGACTTCTGAGCACATAGCCAGGAGTAATCCCTGAGCGTTACCGGTGTGGCCCAAAAAACCAAAAAAAAATTTTTTTTTGTCTTTTTGTTTTGTTTTGTTTTTGGGTTACACCTGGCTGCGCTCAGGGCTCACTCTATGCTCAGAAATAGCTCCTGGCAGGCTCGGGGGACCATATGGGATGCCGGGATTTGAACCACTGTCCTGCATACAAGGCAAATGCCCTACCTCCATGCTATCTCTCCGGTCCCAATATTGTTAAGAATTTTAAGGAAAGCCAAGAGAAAGAAAATTGGTTCTAGGCTGTCTTCTAGTTGCCTTTCTCTTCTGTGATTCATGCTGTGCTTCTCTCCTCAATTGCAGAAATTCATAACCACCAGCCTTGTTCCAGACTTTTCAGGTAAGCTATGTCCTTGGGCAGAGCTTTTCTGTTTTCATCAAAGGAGATATTTGCTGCTTAAAAAGGAATGTAATTTAGACCCTTGATTGGTCATAGCTAGAACACCAGGAACAGCTGAGGGCACGCACACTGGCTTACTTGTTGAGTGCCACTGGTGTGGGTGACACTGGTTTGGGTAGGAAGAGACCTTGGCCTTGAGTGGTTCAGGGTAGGAACCTTCTCAGCACACTATATCTGTATTTTGGTTTTGGGGCCACACACACACATGCACACACATGCTATATCTGTAATTTGGTTTATGGGCTAAACCCACCTGTTTTCAGGTTTAGTCCTGACTGTATGGTGCTTGGGAGCTGTCTGTGTTCCCAGGGATCAACTCAGTCTTGCGAGCTTACCTATTCCTCTGTACTAGCTCTCCAGCCTGGGATAAATTAATTCATACTTTTGAAAGGTATTCATAATAGTTAGTATCTGGTGAGCAGGGAACAGGCCTGGGCTCTTGGCACATGCAGAAAGGCCTAGAGGCCATGATCTCTCCACACTGGGCCTGCCTTGGAGGCCTCTTTGGGGTGCATGAACGACAGCTGGCTGGACAGGGCTCCTGGTTGCAGATCTCTTACTCTTCAGGTCTGTGATTGGTGCTCTTTATCTGCAGAGATGTGAGTCAGGCCTGGAGTTTGTTGGACTGACGTAGTCTTTCCCTCCAAGCACTGAAGCAGGAATGAAATACAGCTGGCCAGTACACACCGGACAATGGCATTTTCTTAGATCTTAGAAAATAACTCCTGTCTATGTATTTTTGTTCTGTTTTGGTTTTTTGGGTCACATCCAATGTATTTCAGGGCTTACTGCTCGCTCTGAGTTCAAATATCACTCCTGGTGGGCTGCAGAGGACCACATGAGGTGCTGGGGATGGGTCAGCTGCATGTAAACCAGATGTCCTCCCCTCTGTACTATTACTCCAGCCCGATCCTGTCTCTCTCTCTCTTTTTTTTTTTTGTTATTTGTTATTGTTTTCAGATTTTGTGAGTAAGCCAAGGTCCTTGGGTTTGGGGGATTATATGTGGTTCTGGGTTTTAAGTCCAGGTCAGCCATATGCAAGGCTGACACCCTATTGTTGTGCTAGCCCTCTAGTTCTTTTTAGTTTTATTTATCTTGTGATAAATTCCAGGCATGTATCGTGAGAAACACATTTATGTCACCTTCCTACATGATTCTCATTTTTATTTTTATTTTCCCCTCTTCGAAAAATAAAGTTTTTATGACTATGCAAGCAAAGTTAACGAAGAGAGCCTCGACAGAATTCTCAAAGATCGGAGAAAGGTATGCCTATGTTTTGTATTCTTTTGTTTAGGTCCACACCCAGTGGTACTCAGGTATTACTCCTGGCTCTGCACTTAGGGGTCATTCCTGGAACTGTTCAGGGGACCATATGGGATACCAGGGATAAAATCCAGATCCCTGCTGTGCTATCACTCTAGCGTATGTCTATGTTTTGTTTTAGAAATCCTTCCTGAAGCTGGAGCGATAACATAGTGAGTGGTAGGGCTTTTGCCTCACACACAGCCAATCCACAATAGATGATGTTTGATTCCCAGCATCCCATATGGTCTTCCGAGCCTACAAGGAGCAATTTCTGAACACAGAGCCAGAAGCTGAGCACTGCTGGGTGTGACCCAAAAACCAAAAAAAAAAAAAAAAAATCAAACAAACCAAAGGAAAAAAAAAAACAAACAAATATGAAGGGCCAGAGAGATAACACAGTGGTAGGTGTTTGCCTTGCAAGTGGTCGACCCAGGACTGACAGTGTAAGAATTCAGGTATCTCATGTATTCCCCCATGCCAGCCAGGAGCGATTTCTGAGTGCAGAGCCAGGAGTAACCCCTGAGTGCCACTATGTGTGGCTCCAAAAAGAAAAGAAAAGAAATCCTTCCTTATCACGCCATTTTAGGACCAGACAGACAGCTGGTGGATCTCTGCAATTTGAGGCAAATAATTTAGGTAGTAGTTGGTTTTTTTTTTTTTTTTTTTTTTTTTTTTTTTGGTTTTTGGGCCACACCCAGCGATGCTCAGGGGTTACTCCTGGTTGTCTGCTCAGAAATAGCTCCTGGCAGGCACGGGGGACCCTATGGGACACCGGGATTTGAACCAACCACCTTTGGTCCTGGATCGGCTGCTTGCAAGGCAAACACCGCTGTGCTATCTCTCCAGGCCCAGGTAGTATTTTTTTTTTTTTTTTAATTTCTTCCCCACTTTCCTTTGGAGCTGCTGCAGTGCTGGGAGTTGTGCTCCTGTGGCTGGTGGCCACACATTTGGCCATGGAGCTCACCGGGGTTCCCTGCTTCAGTGGGCAGGCTCCCCTTACTAGAGGCTCAAGATTGGCAGTTTCAGTGCTCACTGCTCACAGTTAGCTGTTCTGACACATCCTTTTTTGGGGGGGGTAGTTGGGCCACACCCTGCAGCCCTCAGGGGTTACTTACAAATCACTCCTTGCAGGCTCAAGGGACATATAGGATGCCAGGGATAAAACCTAGGTCAGCCACTTGCAATGCAAATGCCTTACCCGCTGTGTTATTGCTCCAACACCCCCTCCCCTTTTCTTGTTTTGGAGCTACCCCTGGTGACGCGTAGGGGCTACTCCTGGCTATGCGCTCATAAATCGCTCCTGGCTTGGGGGACCATATGGGACACTGGGGGAATCAAACTGTGGTCTGTCCTAGGTCAGCTGCATGCAAGGCAAATGCCCTACTGCTGTGCCACTGCTCCACTCCTCCCCCACCTTTTTTTAAGTGTGGCACTCCGTGAGGCAGACCTCATTTCCTGATTTTGTTTTGATCCAGTTTCTGCTGACACTGATGGTGCTCAGGGCTTACTCCTGGCTTTATGCTCAAGTCTGCTCCTGGGAACTTGGGGACCACTTGGGGGTGCTGGGGTTTCTATCCAGGATAGCCACTTTAAGGCCAGGACTCCAGCCCTCTTTTGTGGTTCTTGTATACTCCTACTGTGATGCAACTGTTCACTTCATGCAGAACTAGGGGCTGCACACAGCATTATTGTTAGACTCAGATAACAGCGCTGGTGGGTTTTGGGGCTCTGTATGGTACCAGTGACGGAACCTGAGTCAAGCCACCTGCAAGGCAAGTGTTATGCTATCTCTTAGGTCCTATAAACAAAAGACTTTTAAAAGATGATCGAGGGGCCGGGCGGTGGCGCTGGAGGTAAGGTGCCTGCCTTGCCTGCGCTAGCCTAGGACGGACCGCGGTTCGATCCCCCGGCATCCCATATGGTCCCCCAAGAAGCCAGGAGCAACTTCTGAGCGCATAGCCAGGAGTAACCCCTGAGCGTCACAGGGTGTGGCCCAAAAACCAAAAAAAAAAAAAAAAAAGATGATCGATGGGCCTGGAGAGATAGCACAGCGGAGTTTGCCTTGCAAGCAGCCAATCCAGGACCAAAGGTGGTTGGTTCGAATCCCGGTGTCCCATATCGTCCCCGTGCCTGCCAGGAGCTATTTCTGAGCAGACAGCCAGGAGTAACCCCTGAGCACCGCCGGGTGTGGCCCAAAAACCAAATAAAAAAGATCGAATAGGACTGGAGAGATAGCATGGAGGTGGGGTGTTTGCCTTGCATGCAGAAGGACCGTGTTTCGAATCCCAGCATCTCATATGGTCCCCTGAGCTTTTCAGGAGTGATTTATGAGCATAGAGTCAGGAGTAACCTCTGAGCGCTGCCAGGTGTGACCCCCTCCAAACAAGAACTAAACAAAAACAAAAACAAAAAAAGATGATCCGACAGACACACACGTCTCAAAATTAGAATGATCTGCTCTTTTTTATTTTATTTTATTTTGTTTTTTGGGTCAGAAATTGTTCCTGGGATGCTCAGGGGACCATATGGGATGCTGGGATTCGAACCACTGTCCTTCTGCATGCAAGGCAAATGCCTTACCTCCATGCTATCTCTCTGGGCCCTGATCTGCTCTTTTGAGTCACTAAAAATTTGTGCTTCAGGTGAATGTTTATACTTTTCTTTGAGATTAAAGATGTGAATTTGCTGCTTCCTTTTACTTGGAATTTATATTTTTCCCCTCCCAAGCCCCAAGGAATTTATATTTTTTAATAGTATTTGTTAAGGGTGGGGATTAAACACATACCCCAATTGGACCACCAGTCACCCATCCATGTGGTTTCCTAAACACCACCCTATTCATCTTGGAATCAGAAATAGCAATAGCCCCTGAGCATTATGCTTCAGTTACTAGGTCCTCCCAGTCCCCCAAAAGGCTTTTGAGTTCCAGCGAGTTTCTCAGAAGCCTGGTGACCAGCTTGCTGGCTCTGAAACCAGCCCTAACTCAAGTGAAAGATGTGAGCCTTTTGCCTTGCACTGACTGGACACTTTTTGGCAACTGGTCGATAAATAAGTCGATCAGTGTCATGGTGCCGATAGAAAGTTGACAGAGCTCCCCACTTCTTAGAGCTTGCCCATGGAATCAATGGGAGCTTGCAGCACTCTGACCTGATCACCAGGGTAGGTCTCCTGTGACAGGGATGGGGTACTAGAGCCAGCCCTAAGGACTGAGCCCAGGGAAGATGCATCCTCTTTTCCTTCAGTCCTTAGAGCCCTCTCTTTCTCTGTGTCTCTCACACTTTTCTGTTTAATTTGCTTTTAAGGACTATTGGAGCAATGTGGCTCAGTGGTCAAACCCAGGCCAGCCATGCTCTGTCTCTGCAGGAACAGTATGGAGGGGAGGGGTCGCTTTTCACAGGAGGCACCGAAGCAAAGCTCGTAGGGAAACTGCTCCCTGTTCTCTGCTTCCTACGCAACTGATATAGACAGTGATGCAGTGCGGGGTCGAGGCACATGGGGCATATTTTGGCTTCACTTGCCAGCTGTGACTCGAGAGAACACATGTGTGTATACATTTATTTAAATGTTTTTATGGGGGGACACTCCCAGCAATGCTCAGGAATCACTTATGGCAAGGCTCGAACCCAGATCAGCAGTGTGCAAGGCAAGCACCCTACCCACTGTCTATTTATTTTTACTTTAATTTTTGGGGCCCCCACAGAACAATGTTCAGGACCCTGGTGATGATCAAGAGACTGTATGGGTTCAAGCTATAAAACAAGCCATTTCCCTACTGTTTACCTCTGGGGCCCCAAGATCTCTTTGTAGGACTTACTCTGCCAGTGACATTTATTTTTGTTGTTGTTGTTTTGTTTTGGGTTCACACTGGTGCTGTTCATGGGTTACTGCTGGCTCTGTACTCAGAATTTGCTCCTGCCAGGCTCAGGGGACCATATTGGAATGCCGGGATTCGAACCAGGGTCCATCCTGCATTGGCCACGTGCAAGGCAAATGCCTTACGTGCTATTGCTCTGGCCCTGTTGAGTCTTGTTCTATTTAAAGAAGTTTAGAGCAGCCAGAGTGTTAGAACAGCGGGGAAAGCAGACAGTGTTGGGCTGGTTTCGGCTTCTCCAGATTCTGTGCTTCTGAGGTTTGAAGCTACTGTCTCTCTCACCTGTCCTTTCCCTGTTTGCTGTAGAAAGTGATCGGCTGGTACCGGTTCCGGCGGAACACACAGCAGCAAATCTCCTACCGGGAGCAGGTGATCCACAAGCAGCTTACTCGTATCCTGGGGGTGCCAGATCTCGTCTTCCTCCTCTTTAGCTTCATCTCTACCGCCAACAATTCCACACACGCATTAGAATACGTTCTCTTTCGGCCAAATCGAAGGTAACGCATCCTGACAGCCTCTGAGCAGAGACATCATTGCGAGGGGCTCAGGTTCCTTGTCGAGGGCATCCTGAAAGAGGGGCCCTCTCATTTTCTCTAGCTAGAGGAACGTTTCCTCGTCAGTGAGTTGCAACGTTGAAAATTGTCTTTGAAGTGAGTGCCAGGGTGAGATCACAGTGGGATGCCATTTGGCTTTCACGTGGCCGACCCAGATTTGATCTTCAGCATCCCATGTGGTCTCCTGAGCACCATCAGGAGTTATCCTTGAGTCAGAGGCAGGAGTCAGTCCTGAGCACCGCCCAGTGTGGCTCAAAATTGGTTTTGGATCAATATACTAGAATGTCAAGATTTTCCTAGCCCTATGCCTCAGGGCTCATTTTTTATTCTCCTTAACCCTTTTGGTGTCGGTGGAAATGTAATTTCATTGCCTAGAATTAGAAATCTGGAATTTTATGATAGACAAATTTGTAAAATTGATCCACCTACTCGCTAAGGAGGGTTTTGCACAGTGAACTCATTATGGAAAACAAAAGTCATCTATGGTCATGGATTGTGTCAGTAAAGCACAGAAAGTTTCCCTCTGGAAATTCACCATAAATTGAAGTCAGAGAAAAGAATCGTTATTGATTGTGAGTGAAACGCTGTTTGTAACATCTCACATCTGCAGGTATTTCTTGAGCACTTGCAGACTCTGTGGTACTCTCCCTGCCAGGATCTCTCCACGGGGACTTGCTTCCCCCACATCTGTGCCTTGGGGGTGTGATAGGACCCGGGTGCCCCTCAGCCACTTGTCATGGAGGCCCTTCATCCAGGGCCAGTCCTCACACACACCTCTCTGCACAGGTACAACCCTAGGATATCCCTTGCAATCCCCAACCTTGGCAATACCAGCCAGCAAGAGTACAAAGTGTCTTCTGTGCCCAACACATCTCAGAGTTATGCCAAAGTCATCAAGGAGCACGGGTGAGTCGGGGCTACAGTGTCCCCTTTCTTGCAGCAACACTACTTTTTTTTTTTGTCCCCCAATTCACAATATAGACCAGGCAAAGGGCCTGTGTTGAGGTATATATGGGGTGCATTTACTGTACCTCCTCTTTCTATACAGTCAGTGTAAAGAAAGCACTACTTCTTAGTTAACCATCTTGAAGAGTTTAGGAGGTAGTGAACTCTCATTTGCTGTAATGGATATTAGAAGATGGGAAGCAATTATCTAGGGTTAGGGTTAGGATTAGACCCCAGTGTTTCTCAGCCAGGGCCTGTGTGGTTCCCTGAATATCCTCCAGGGACCCTAAGTGAAAAGTTAGGTAATTGGAGGAATACTGTATGGCATGAAGGGTCGACTGGTAGGACAGGGGAGTCACAGCGTGGAATCAGAGACAGGAGCCACAGTGCCTTTGGTGCATGGGGGCCCAGGCTAGGGTCACTCGAATGCAAAGAAAATGCTCCTGTCCTATGAACCTGCTCTTCAGGCTCAAAGTTTTGTTGGGTTTCTTTGTTTTGTTTTGTTTTTGGGCCATACCCGGTGGTACTCAGGGGTTACTCCTGGCTATCTGCTCAGAAATAGCTCCTGGCAGGCACGGGGGACCATATGGGACACCGGGATTTGAACCAACCACCTTAGGTCCTGGATTGGTTGCTTACAAGGCAAACGCCACTATGCTATCTCTCCGGCCTCTCAAAGTTGTTTTTTTGGTTTTTTGGTTTTTTGGTTTTTGGGTCACACCGTCATCGCTCAGGGGTTACTCCTGGCTCTATGCTCAGAAATCACCCCTGGCAGGCACAGGGGACCATATGGGATGCCAGGATTCGAACCACCGTCCTTCTGCGTCTAAGGCAAATGCCTTACTGCTGTGCTATCTCTCTGACCCCTGTTTTTATTTTATTTTATTTTGTTTTATTTTATTTTATTTTATTTTATTTTATTTTATTTTATTTTTATCAAGAAGATAGTTTTGGGGGCCGGAGAGATAGCATGGAGGTAAGGCATTTGCTTTGCATGCAGAAGGACAGTGGTTTGAATCCCGGCATCCTATATGGTTTCCCGAGCCTGTCAGGAGCGATTTCTGAGTGTAGAGCCAGGAGTAACCCCTGAGCGCTGCCTGGTGTGATTCAAAAAAACAAACAAAAAAAAAAAGAAGGGCCCAGAGAGATAGCACAGTGGCGTTTGCCTTGCAAGCAGCCGATCCAGGACCAAAGGTGGTTGGTTCAAATCCCGGTGTCCCATATGGTCCCCCGTGCCTGCCAGGAGCTATTTCTGAGCAGACAGCCAGGAATAACCCCTGAGCACCGCCGGGTGTGACCCAAAAACAAAAACCAAAACCAAAACCAAAAACAAAAAAAAAAAAGAAGATAGTTTTGGGGGCTGGAGCGATAGCATAGTGGGAAGGGTGCTTGCCTTGCATTGGCTGGGTTCGATCCCCAGCATTTCACATGGTCCCCTGAGCCTGCTAGGAGTGATTTCTGAGCACTGAGCCAGGGGTACCACCAGGTGTGACCCCAATCCCTTCCTCCAAAAACATAAAAGTTTTTTTGGGGGGGGGGCCAGAGAAATATTGCAGCGGCCAGGGTGCTTGGCTGGCATGTGGCCAGACCAGCTTTGATCCTAGCACTCCATGTGGTTCCCTGAGCACTGCAAGGAGTGATCCCTTAGTGCAGAGCCAGGAGTTAGCCCTGAGCATTGCCGGGCCCAACAATACCCGCCAAACAAAAACCCCAAAAGCTAAATGTGGCCCCTGAGAAGTGCAGGGTTTCTATGGTTCATGTTGGGGTATGGGTCCTTCTCTGGAATTCTGGCAGTAGGTAACTACTAAGCCCCGTCTTCTTGCAGCTGTGGCCAGGAAATCCAGGGTTAGGGTAGAGGGTCTTCTCCTATGTCCCTGTAACCTTGTCCCATGCTTCCCCTGCCATGTCCTTGTGACCTTGTCCCATGCCTTCCCTTGTTCCTAGTACTGACTTCTTCGACAAGGATGGAGTCATGAAGGACATCAGAGCCATCTATCAGGTCTACAACGCGCTGCAGGAAAAAGTGCAGGTAACTCTCTGCCGTGTCCTGGGATCCAGCTGGTATCTACCCAGCCCTTCCTCTGTTCCTATGGACACACTCTGGTTAGTACAGGAGTCCGGCCCAGAGTCAGAACACGCTTTCACAGGAGAGGGCCAGCTGGCCTCGCTTGTGCCCAAGGTGCCATGAGATGCGAGGGGACTCCACTGAGTGCCATTTACTGGGGCCAGATCTGGAGAAGGCCCTGGCTCCTGCTTTGCTCTAGGAAGAGTCTTGTCATAGTCCCTTGGCCCCGCTGCCTTGGCTGCTTCCTTCCTCCCAGTGGAAGCCTGGGGAACCTGCCCGTCCCCAGGCTTGAGGTACCATATGGGATGCTGGGATTCTAACCACTGTCCTTCTGCATGCAAGGCAAACACCCTACCTCTTTGCTATCTCTCCAGTCCCTATTTTTCCAGAATTTTTAAGCTATATAGTAGCATTGCCATTTTGACAAGATTAAGAAATGACATGGGAGGGCCTAGAGAGATAGGACAGCGGTAGGGGGTTTTCCTTGCATGCAGCCAATTCAGGATGGATGTTGCTGCAAATCCCAGCATCCCATATAATTCTCCAAGTCTGTCAGAGCCTGCCAGGACCAATTTCTGAGCGCAGAGCCAGGAGTAACCTCTGAGCACTGCCGGGTGTGACCCACAAACAACAACAAAGAAATGATAGGGGGGGGGGGCTGGAACAACAGATCAGTGTGTAAGATGGGCACTGGCCTTGCACACAGTTGATCTGGTTTTGATCCCCAGCATCCCATATGGGCCCCTGAACCCACTAGGAGTGATTCCATTTTTTTGTTTGTTTTTTGTTTTTTTGGGCCACACCCGGTGACGCTCAGGGGTTACTCCTGGCTCTGCACTCAGAAATTGCTCCTGGCCTGGGGGACCATATGGGATGCTGGGGGATCGAACCACGGTCCATCCTAGGCAAGCACTTGCAAGGCACATACCTTACCTCTAGCGTCACCGCTCCACTCCAGGAGTGATTCCTTAGTGTAGAGCCAGAAATAAGTCCTAAGCACTGCTGGGTGTGGCTCCAAAACTAAGGAAAAAAATAAACAAACTCAAAATTCACTAGCATGATGCCTCTCGGTTCAGCAGAGTTCTGATCCATCCTTGGTGTCTCATTTGACCCGGGCACCTGGGCTCGAGCCCGGCCTGAAGCCCGACAAAGGGACAAAGGGACAAAGGCTCCTCTGAAGTCTGATTGTCCCTGTCATCTCCCCGCAGGCCGTGTGTGCAGATGTGGAAAAGAGCGAGCGAGTTGTCGAAGCTTGTCAAGCAGAAGTGAACAAGTTAAGAAGACAAATCAGTCAGCGGAGAAGTGAGCAGGAGCAGGAGCAGGCGCGGAGTGAGTTTCCCCTACACACAGACAGCATGTGACGGACGCACAGGACAGGCTTCTTTGGCCAACCCAGAGGCTGCTTGGAGGGCACTGGTTTGCAAGCGTCTCCCGGAGCTGCCATGGACTGTTGCCTTCACTGCAGCTGTTCACATGGGTGACAGGTGACGGCAGTGCTGCAGTGGGAGTGACAGTGTGACTGAGCTTATGGAGGTGACAGGTGTCCCAGCTACCCTGTGGCCTTGTCCCTGTCCAGAGCAGTGGTTCCCGGGAAGTCTGTCCTGCAGTTGGGGTCTATGGGATCCCTTTGGGCTTTCCTGTGTCCCAAGGGGTCACCGTCTTGTCACTAAGTGACTCCCACACTGCTGCTGCCTGGGGCCTGGGAGTCCCATGAGGCCAGGACATGGCAGAGTGAAGACAATGAGGCTGTTCACACTTTTTTATCTGGCCACACCCATCAGTGCTCAGGAGTTACTCCTGGCTATGCTCAGAAATCACTTCTGGCAGGCTTGGGGTGGACCTTATGGGATGTTGGGATCGAACCCAGGTCAACCATGTGCAAGGCAAATGGCCTCCCTGCTGTGCTATTGCTCAGCCGCAGAACCACTTCCATTCTTAGCTCTGTAACCCACACGGTATTGCAATGACGACTGTCTCCGTGAGGTTGGTGCTTCGAGGACTTGAGGAATCATAGATGACAGGGGCACATGCCAATTCTTTAGTTGTACTAAGCATGCCCTGTGTCGCCGCCCTTCTCTAGATGTGGCCAGGGCCCAGTGACATACATACAGGTCATACTAGCGTTTTCCTCCTTCTTCTTCACGCAGAATTGCAGCATGCAGCGACAAGCAGGCAGGTGCCGTCCAAGAATGCGGACCCTGCATTTAGTCCACGGACGCCCTACTCGGGGTTCTCCTCGGAGGGCAGAAGAACCCCAGGCGACACTGACACCTCAGGTCCGCCTCCGCCGTATTCTGATTTTCATCCCAACCATCAAGAGAGCAGTACTGTGGGCCAGTGCCGCATGGACACGAGCGTCTTCATGCCACGGCCTCAGGCCGTGGGCTCCTCCAGCTATGCCTCCACCAGTGCCGGACTCAAGTACCCCGGGAGTGGGGCCGATCAGCCCCCATCCCACAGGGCCACTGGCGACAGCGGGGAGGAGTCCGATGATGACAGCGACTACGAAAACTTGATGGACCCCACGGAGCCCTCCAACAGCGACTCCTCCTCCCAGTCAAGGTCTTCCGGAGCTGCAGCACATCCTGGTGGGGCCCCCAGGAACACTCAGATCTCCCAGATCTGAGGGGACAGAAGAATCTCTCTACTGGGCACCGCTTTGTTTTTCTTAGTTATTCACTAGGAAAAGGGTAAGAGAGTTACTGAGAGAGAGCTTTGGAGGACATCATCTGGGAGAAGGACTTTCCTTTCTCAGGCACTCGCCCACCCGGTCTCCCCCACCGGGCTGTCCCTGGGCACAGAACTTGGAGGGTCCTTGGATCCGCAGGCCTCTCACCTGATTTCCAGCAGAAAATCATTCAACGATAATCAACTTGTCCTAATTCTGGTGCGATTCTTAGGTGTCCCGGGAAACAGAGGCAAAGCAAAACTTGGACCGTGTTGTTTCTGTTCTTGAAAATCATTTGGGAAGCAGAAACTAAGCACAATGAGTCTATAAATGTTCGATAAATCAGAAACTTACCTCTTGCACTATCATGCCTTGAAACCGACTTTCTCAAAATGGAAGGAGAAGAGCAGCCTTTGGAGAGACCCTCTTTATCGAGGGGCCAAAGTCAACTTTGAGAGGAAACAAGTCTGGGTGGTTCCCAGAGGCCCGGTGGGGACCAACTAAGCCCAGGAACTTGATCTGCAGGACCCAGAGGCGAGAAGGGTGGGCTTGGGCTTGGGCTTAGGCTCGAGCTCAGGCTTGCGTTCAATGATGGTTTTACTTGCCCAAAGCGCCTTGTCGCTTACAGTGGTTGCCTTTTCAGTGAGTGTCGAGATACAACCAGTCTGTAATCATCCAAATAAGTAAGGCGTAAAATACATGACGTCCTTTTCTCTGGGGGTGGAAGGGTCCCCGTGACTGCTGTATTGCACTTGCTGGGTTGATGGCTCCTCGCCTGGAGTCTGACCTGATGGAGCTGCCACAGGGTTGGACCAGGGGATGGGGTGGGGGGAGTCAGTTTCCAGACCCGCATTTCACTCCCTGGTTGCAGCCCCAGTGGATTAGCCAAGCTCACGTGTAAGGGGTCTGTCCCTTCTTTAGCCCGTCTGACAAATCCTAGTATTAGTTTTTATCTGTGGAGGAGAGACATGAAATAAAGTGTTTGAGAATCTTGGCAAATAAAGATTCATTTGAAACTTAAATAATCATACTTTTAAAAGAAATTATTATTGTTATTAGTTTTTTTGTTGGTTTCTTGGGCCACACCCATTTGATGCTCAGGGGTTACTCCTGGCTAAGCACTCAGAAATCGCCCCTGGCTTGGGGGGACCATATGGGACGCCGGGGGATCGAACCGGGGTCCTTCCTTGGCTAGCGCTTGCAAGGCAGACACCTTACTTCTAGCGCCACCTCACTGGCCCCCAAAAAATTATTTTTAAACTTGCTCTGGGGATAGTTGGGGTCTATACAGAAACATTTTTTGGGTCACATTTACCTTTTTTTGTTTTAAGAATTTTGTGTCGGGGCCGGGTGGTGGCGCAAGAGGTAAGGTGCCTGCCTTGCCTGCGCTAGCCTTGGACGGACCGCGGTTCGATCCCCCGGCGTCCCATATGGTCCCCCAAGCCAGGAGCAACTTCTGAGCGCATAGCCAGGAGTAACCCCTGAGCGTTACTGGGTGTGGCCCAAAAACAAAAAAAAAAAAAAGAATTTTGTGTCATACCCAAAAATACTTGAGTTATTCATGGCTCTCGCTCAGAAATTATTTCTGGCAGGCTCAGGGACTGAGCCTGGGATACTGAGTTTTGAACCCAGATTGGCCACATGCAAGGCAAACACCTTTCCCATTGGACTGTCCCTTCAACATCATACTTTTTTAATTTAAGTAATGCTTGTTTACTTGTAGTTTGAGCTAGAAAGGGTCAAACTATGGAAAAGAATTTATGAGCAAGTTCCAACTACTAGTTCATCAAAGACATGAGGGGGCCAGAGCCAAAGCACAGTGTTTACCTTTCATGTGGCTGACCCTGATTCCTTCCCTGGCATCCCATATGGTTCCTCGAGCACTGTATAGACTGATTCCTGAGCTCAGAGCCAGGAGTAACTCCTGAGCATCACTGAGTGTGGCCCCAACACAAAAGACATGACCCACCTGGCATATGGCAGTTCAGCCTACAACAGCCACCACGAACTTTAGAAAAGAACCACCTTTCCTCTGTAGTTCAAACCTGTGAGAACACTTTCCTGCAGATTAAGCCAAAAGTTCACTATAGCCTTTTCCTGATTACAAAGCAACAAAATAAAGGCTAAGGACAGTGGGCAGGTTGGTGTTGGACCCCACAAGAAACAGCTGTGAAAACGTCAGAGGTTTAGGCATGAAAGATGGTCTCTAGCTAGCAGAGGAAGCTTCTTGAAGTCAGGTTCCAGCATGTCCACTATAATGTGATTGTTATGGGGGAAAACATTTATGTAAGATCATTGATTGTGTCAGGTGCAAAGTTTGATCCATAACACTACAAGAAAATGAAAAGGGGAAAAATGTGGCTCTTCAAAAAATAATATTGCACGAGTGATAGTACAGCAAGTAGGCACAGGTCTTGCATCCTGCCAACTTGGATTTGATTACTGGTGTCCCTCAATCCTGCCAGGAGTAGCCCCTGAGCACAGAGGTAGGAGTAAGTTCTGAGCATAGCCAAATGTGGCCCAAGATCAAAAAACCTACTATGGGGGCTAGAGAGAGATTATAGTGGGGAGAGCGCTGGCATCCCAATTGGTCTCCCGAGCCTGGACTTGTGTGGTAGGAAATGTGTCTTGGTGAAGGGTGTGAGACTGAAGCTTAACCATGAACATCTTTGTAATTGCGTATCACTGTGATTCAATTAAAGAACTTATTTAATTAAAAAAAATTGCCCTGGGCCCGGAGAGATAGCACAGCTGCGTTTGCCTTGCAAGCAGCCGATCTAGGACCAAAGGTGGTTGGTTCGAATCCCGGTGTCCCATATGGTCCCCCGTGCCTGCCAGGTGCTATTTCTGAGCAGACAGTCAGGAGTAATCAATCCCTGAGCACCGTCGGGTGTGACCCAAAAACTAAAAAAAAAAAAAAAAAAAAAAAAAATTGCCCCCACAAAACCCAAAAACAAAAAATTGCCATGGGAAACGATTCCAACATGAGCAATAGCTGATGCTGTTTTTCCAAGGCTAAAGTTTTTTTGGTTTATGGAGTCTCAAAAATTCAAGAATGGGGCCCGGAGAGATAGCACAGCGGCCTTTGCCTTGCAAGCAGCCGATCCAGGACCAAAGGTGGTTGGTTCGAATCCCGGTGTCCCATATGGTCCCCCGTGCCTGCCAGGAGCTATTTCTGAGCAGACAGCCAGGAGTAACCCCTGAGCACCGCCAGGTGTGGCCCAAAAAACCAAAAAAAAAAAAAAAAAAAAAAAAAAAAAATTCAAGAATGCTTACCTCGGAGGTGCAGGTAATTTTATGCAAGTGTGTGAGCCCTCCACTTTGCTTCTATGGGACGGGCCACTTCCTGCTTAGACTGAACAAGTATTAGGAGGAACAGACTCTCATGCCTGGCTGCCTGCCACACAGAAAACAAGTTTAGGATCGGTTGATCGGTTTGATTCCAAAGTCTACCGGACTGCTTGGGACGTTTGCTTTATTTGCTTGTCTTTGTGCCACATCTAGCTGTGCTCAGGGCTGACTCCTGGCAGGCTAGGGGGACCATATGGGATGCCAGGGATTGAACCCTGGTTGGCCTAGTGCAAGGCAAATGCCCTCCTTGCTATGCTATTGCTTCAGCCCGTAGGCTGCTATTTTTCTAGCCCCAGGACATTTGCTCTAGCCAACACTTGGTTTTTGAGTCACCCAGTGGTTACTCCTGGCTATGTGCTCAGAAATTGCTCCTGGCTTGGGGGAGTAGGATACCGGGGGATAGTACTGCAGTCAGTCCTGGGTTAGCCACATGCAAGACAAACACCCTACCTCTAGCCAACACTTGGGCCCTGCCTGATGGAGTGGAATCAGCTCTGAGCACCACTAGGTGTGGCCCAATCCTTACCCCAAAAATAGAACTTCAAACTGTCCATTGGGACACTGCATCCAAGGAGAATCTGCCTTGAATCCTGTGCCTGACTCTCGGAGGCACTGCCTACACACAATCTCCCTCAACCCCCGGCACCCCAGAAGGATTCTTCCCTAGTTCCCACCTTTCAGCTGAAGGACATTGTGCTTCGGTTTTGCCATGACTTGGGGGGGGAGGGTTTGGTCCATACCCAGTGACACTCAGAAGTTACTCCTGGCTATGCACTCAGAAATCGCCCCTGGCTAGGGTGGCCATATGGGATGTCAGGGATCAAACCAGGTCCCTCCTGGATCGGACTGGGCAAGGCAAACACCCTACCGCTGTGCTATTGCTCTGGCCACTTGCTGTGACTTTTTTGGCCAGGTTTTTACTTGTTCTTTTTTATTTTTCTGGTTCTGTTTTGCTGCCACATGAGTGCTCGGAGCTTACTCCAGACTCTGTGCTCAGGAAATAACATGGTGGGGTTTAGAGGACCTCAGGCAGTGCTGGATATCAAACCTGGTGAGCTGAGTGCAGGGCAACTGCTTCCACCTACCCTGCCCCTCTGCCCCTTCCTTTGTGCTGCCCTTGCCCTGGACCCTTGAAACCGCCTGTGGCCTTGCTTGGTGCAGCCTCATGCGATTCTGTCTTAGCCAGAAATGAGAATCTTGGAAAGAAGCTGTTGCCTACAGACTTTGGAAGCTGTTCCTCATGCCACCCCTGCTGGATTCTTCCAGGGTGAGTCAGGCCTCTGGCACTGAAGGTCCCTAGCCCTGTACTTGACAAAGGGGTGACAATTTAAATGGAAAGAGAAGCCGTGGAACTGAGCCTGTCCTGCTCTCTCCCTTGGAACCTCAAAGTGGATTTCCTGCCTGGCACAGCAGAAGGTCAACTCTAGAGTGTTTGTTTCCCCACTGTCTCTCAGAAGCAGCAACCTGAAATCCTGGATCTCTGGCTGAAAGTGTCTTACTAAGGTACATGTGTTTTGGGGGTATAAAGGGATGTCTCCTCTGCCCCTACCAGATTGATATGGTTTGGAGAGAGAGATGGGATATACATTGTGCACATCATGGATTCCATAGCCGTTCCAGAACTGTCCTGAGAGTTCAGCCAGCCCAGATAAGGTTTCCCTGGTGGCCAGCCGAGGGGGCACCCTTCCCAGCCCAGCCCAGTGGACAAGGCCAAGTGACAGGGCATGGACAAAAGACCAGCCAGGCTGCAACATGGCCAAGTCCAATACTTGTGGAGCATTCCAGTCTGCAGATCACCCCATCCGGTATCCAGATGTGAAACATCCCAGCTCTGGCACGCTCTGTCCCACCCCTGTCTGTGGAGAGGCCCTTTCTCCCAGACCTCCTTCATTGTCACAGGGTCTCCTACCCTTTCAGAAGGAACAGGATGTTCAGACTCTGTGGCCACTGCCATGAAGCAGGGTGGTGCCTAGTCTGGAGGTGCGGGGAGGGAGTTGCTTCGGGATGGCGCCCCTGTACCTCTCACAGTGGCCCTAGGAATGCTTTGAATGGTGGAGTAGCTAAGACCATAGGCAGCTGCCAGCGCCACTGCTTGAAAAGCTGCACCCCAGGCTCTGGGCTGGTGGATCCAACTCTACACTTTAGCTAAGAATAGCAGCTGCTCCAGCACAGGGTGACCTGCAAAGATAGGGTGTGGCACATGGCTCGGATTCTTCAGCCTCACCATAACCCTGTGCTGGAACCAGCCTGTGGCTCTGAACTTAGGGACACCTCTGGACCTGGCTGTGCCTCAGAAGGCTTATGGCTCACTGAGAGAGAGAGAGCAGGGGTTCGGAGTCCTGCTGCTGGCAGGCTCAGGGGGGTTGTCTCAGCTCTTCCTGGCAGCTGGGAGTTGAGAGACCACTCACTGTCATGACCTGGCCAAGGTGTGACATTCTGCAAGTTATGGGTGGTGGCCCCCTGCTACTTGGTTTTTGGAGCACCCCCATTCCCCCAATTTCCTGTAAGGTATCCTATAGCCTTCAGAATTAACATGGCATTGAGGGAGTGGTAACATCTGAGCACCAAGTATGCTCCCCATAAAACAATGTTGGCAGGAAACATGTTCCACCTTATGAAAAAAAAAAAGCTCAATGGGACCGGAGCGGTGATGCAAGCGGTAAGGCGTCTGCCTTGTGCGCGCTAACCTAGGATACACCGCGGTTCAATCCCCTGGCGTCCCATATGATTCCCCAAGCCAGGAGCGATTTCTGAGCGCATAGCCAGGAGTGACCCCTGAGCTTCACCAGGTGTGGCCCAAAAAGCAAAAAAGAAAAGTTCAAGGGACATAAGGAATGATGCTTTTTTTGGGAGGTTGTTTTTGGATCACACCAGGCACTGTTCAGGGCTTACTACTGGTGCTGCAATCAGGAATCACTCTTGGCTTTGCTTGTGGGATCGTATGGGATGCCAGGGATTGAACCTGGGTTTACCCCTGAGCATCTCTGGATGTGATCCTTCCCGCAAAAAAGCTGTATAAAAAAAAGAGCTCACGTTTTGGGGCTGGAGAGATAGTATGGAGGTAGGACATTTGTCTTGCATGCAGAAGGACGGTGGTTCAAATCCCGGCATCCCATATGGTTCCCCTAGTCTGGCAGGAGTAGTTTCTGAGCATGGAGCCAGGAGTGACCCCTGAGCACTACCGGGTGTGACCCCAAAACAAAAAAACTTTTCTTCATCTTTCTTTTTTTTTGAGGGGGAGGTGCATATCCAGCAATAGTCAGGGCTTGTTCCTGACTGTGTTCTCAGGGCTCACTCCTGGAAGTGCTCAGGGACCCACAAGTGTTCCCAGGGTTTGAATCCAAGTTAGCCGTGTGCCAAACAAGCACCTTGTAGCGTTACCTCTCGGGCCCAGCGTCCAGGTTTCCCACCAAGTAATTTTATTGGTCATGTTCAGAAGTGGAAGATATATTGGAGTTTACACAACTGGCATTCTTTTTTTTTTTTTTTTTTTTTTTTTGGTTTTTGGGTCACACCTGGCAGTGCTCAGGGGTTATTCCTGGCTCCAGGCTCAGAAATTGCTCCTGGCAGGCACAGGGGACCATATGGGGCGCCGGGATTCGAACCGATGACCTCCTGCATGAAAGGCAAACGCCTTACCTCCATGCTATCTCTCCGGCCCCACAACTGGCATTCTTGCAAGAATTTGTGTGACTACAGAATTCCTTGGCCTTCTTCCCTGCCCCTTTCCTTTGTTGTTATTGGGTGCAGAACACTCCTGAGATATTGGGACAGAAAATCACAGAAAAGCCTGTACAGCAATGCTGGGGATCAGACTCACACTTTCGCCTGCACCTCAGGGCCATATCCGCTGGCATTGTTTTGCTTTGGTTTTAATTTTTTGATTTTTGGTGCTCAGAGCTTACTCCTGGCTCTGCTCTCAGAAATCACTCCTGGCAGGCTTGTGGGACCATATGGGATACCAGGGATTGAACCCGGATTGGCCACATGCAAGGCAAACACTCTACCTTCTGTGCTATCTTTCTGGTCCCTGGTTTTATTTTTGAGCCATATAATGACAGTGCTCAAGAGTTACTTCTGGCTCTGCATTCAGGAATTAACTCCTGGTAGGCTTGGGGGAACCATATAGGTTGCCAGGAATCAAACCCTTGTGGGCCGTTTGCAAGACAAACACCTTACCCTCTGTGCTATCGCTCCAGCCCACAACTGAGGTTTTGAGTCCTACCTAGTAGTGCTCAGGGACTATCTTTGTTTCCTGCATGCAAACCTGTACACAGCTCTATGCAGTGTCTTCCTGGTCCTGTAACAAAGGTTTCAAGCAAACAAGTTCTTTCTCTCATTCCTCCTTGTCTGGCTCCTGTCTCCTCTACCTCCTGCCTTCCTCCTTTGGCTTGTCACCTACAATCACTGCTTTGAGCACCCGCATGCTTTGGGCTTGAAAAATTTGGCTGCTTTCCCATCCGCCCACTGAGGATTGTTCTCCAGAAGGCCTTAAGCCTCTTGTTTGTCCAACCAGTGACCTTTTCCTCTGTTCCAATTCTGAAGTCTTTCGACTTTGACTGTTGATCAAGTTTTCCAGCTCCTGGGCCTGCCCCCAAAGCTTCCCAGCACCTTTCCCATCTCACATCTGCTTACCTCTGGTCGTTTCACATGTTCCAGCCCACCCTTCTCTCTTCAGTGAGAACATGTAGGAGGAAATACCTATGTTTTTCATTCCCTCCCCCTTTTGCTTGGTGGCATCATTTGATAATTCTATTTTTTTGGGGGGTGGGGGGACAACCACACCTGGCAGTACTCAGGGCTTACTCCTGGATCTGTACTCAGAAATTACTCTTGGAAGGCTAGGGGGAATCTTATAGGATGCAGGGATAGAACCTGCTTGGGTTCAAATCAGCTGCATACAAGGCAAATGCCCTGCCTGCTGTGTTATTGATTTTGTCCCTCTTTGGTGACTCTTGAGAGCTACTTCTGGCTTCGTGATGAGGCACCCAGTAATGTTGGGTTTGAATCTTTCACTTCTGTGCCCCCCGTCCTTCCATTTTATGGCTATTTTGGTTGATTTTAGGTCCTTGTCTTTCTGTTTTCTCTTGAAGGTAGGGAGTTTTGATCATATCCAGGGGTGCTCAGGCAATCTTTGTTTAAGACTGAATGCAGGTGGGGGATGGAGTGATAGCATGGAGGGCTTTGCCTTGACTGTGGTCAACTTGGGTTTGATTCCTGGCATCCCATAGGGTCCCAAGTCTGCCAGGAATAATTTCTGAGCGCAGAGACAGGAGTAACCCCTGGGTGCAGCTCGGTGTGGCCCAAACCAAAAACAAACAGAAAAATAGGTGTTAAGACAAGGAAGCAAGAACAGGGAAGAAGATTCCAGCTAAGTGATTTGGCTTTTGGGGAGTCAATTAAAGGCTTTTAGTTTCCTCTCCAGGAAATGTCAGAGTGGGGCCCTGTGGAAGCCAAGCACTTGGGGCATCAATGGGCAGAAAGTTTCTCACTATTGGGCAGGTTTGAGCCTTGCTGGTCTCTCCCATAGATCCATTAACTGAAGCAGCTCTATGGTGGTGAGTAGAAATGCAGATTTTTTTTGTGTGTGTGTGTATGTGTGGTTTTTGGGTCACACCCGGCAGTGCTCAAGAGTTACTCCTAGGGCCGGGCGGTGGCGCTAGAGGTAAGGTGCCTGCCTTGCCTGCGCTAGCCTTGGACGGATCGATCCTCCGGCGACCCATATGGTCCCCCAAGCCAGGAGTAACCCCTGAGCATTACCGGGTGTGGCCCCCCCAAAAAACCAAAAAAAAAAAAAAAGAGTTACTCCTGGCTCCATGCTCATAAATTGCTCCTGGCAGGCACGGGGGACCATATGGGACGCTGGGATTCGAACCGATGACCTTCTGCATGAAAGGCAAACACCTTACCTCCATGCTATCTCTCTCTGGCCCCTGCAGATTATTTTTTTAAATTATTTTTGGGCCACATCTGGTGACACTCAGGGGTTACTCCAGGCTATGTGCTCAGAAATTGCTCCTGGCTTGAGGGACCATATGGGAAGCTGGGGGATTGACCCATGGTCCGTTAGGCTAGCGCTGGCAAGGACCTTGCGCCACTGCACTGGTTCCTAGAAATGCAGATTTTAAAAGGCTCTTCAAGAAATTGGATTCTGCAAAAAAAATTTTTTTTTGTTTAAAATAAAATGTAATAGAATACAAAAAAAAAAAAAAAAGGAAAGAAACACACACACACACACACACAAAGAAATTGGATTCTGGAGTCAGGGCTGTGAAGGACTAGATTGTCAATAATAGCTAATAGTATCTTCCACTTTTATTTATTTTTCTTTTTTGGCCAAACATGGGGATACTTAGGAGTTACTCCTGGTGCTCCAGGAACCCTATGGAATGCTGGAAATTGAATTCAGATCAGCTGTGTGCAAGATAAGTGCCCTACCCATTGTACTATCCTCCCCACCCCATCTTCCCACTTTTAATAGCCATTTTGGGCTTGGCTTTTCCTGTTAATTATTCAGGTGTCCTCACATTCCTCCTACTATAATTAATTTCTGTCTGTCCTGCCCGATTTCCTGTGCTGTCAAGTTGCCCAAACATAATGGATCTTACTCATCTTGGTGTGCATGGAACGTAAGTTCAACTGAACAAAAAGCTACTGAACCTTATCCAAACCAACCTCTTCCCCTTTTACTAAATAAGGTACAATTTAAAGGGAACAACTCTCAAATCTCTGCTTGGTGTGAGTATCCAGGGGACAAGGTGTGGCATGTTTAGTTGAAGACTGGGAGCTGGAGATGCTCAGAAGCAAAGTTCTTTCTCTCCTCTTTCCTTTCCCCACCCCTTTTTATGCCACACCTGGCAATACTTAGGGGTTCTTCAGGAATCACTATTGGTAGTGCTTGGGGGACCATATGGGATGCTGGGCCTGGGTCAGCAGTGTGCAAGGAAAATGTCCTACCTATTGTGCTATCTCCAGTCCCTCTAGGGCCATTATGATTACAGTATATATATTTGGTTTTGGGGCCACACCCGGCGTTGCTCAGGGGTTACTCCTGGCTGTCTGCTCAGAAATAGCTCCTGGCAGGCACCGGGACACCGGGATTCGAACCAACCACCTTTGGTCCTGGATTGGCTGCTTGCAAGGCAAAGGCCGCTGTGCTATCTCTCCGGGCCCTATTACAGTATATTTTATCTTGTTTTCCTTTGCATGTCTTTTTTTGTTTGTTTGTTTTTTGTTTTGTTTTTGTGCCACACCCAGCAGTGCTTAGGGGTTACGCCTGGCTTGGTGCTTAGAAATCACTCCTGACAGGCTCAGTGGATCGTATGTACTGGGATTTGAACCTGGGTCACCGACATGCAAGGCAAACACCCTACCTGCTGTGCTATAACTCTGGCCCCTGAAACTAAGTATTTTCAAGGTGAAATGCTCACTGAACCGTTTTGATGTAATCCAGTGGGGTTTCATTTACTCTCCAGTGGTGCTAACTATATGTTTGAGAATGTATACAAAGTTTTGTAGGCAAATGACTGTTTCAGTTTTAACTCAATCCAATGATTAGTCCTTGAGCAATAATGTTGTTCCAGGAAGACAATGATGACTTTAAGGGTAAAACAGTCATAAAATGGGCTGAAGAGCTATCTTAATGGGGAGAAGACTGACTTTGCATGCAGGAGGCCCAGTAAGCACCACCAGAAGTGACCAGCACCAAGCAGTGGGAGTAACTCTTGAACACTGGGTGTGGATAGTAAAAACAAAACCAGGTGGCATCATTGCCTCGGGGACACAGGACAGCGACCCACCAAGCTCGCGGTCATACAGCATGTGTTGTCATTGGGATCTTTGTGTCTCTTAAGTTATTCTTCCTGTGGATTCTGAAGCAAAGCCAGAGACAGTGAGTTGCAGAGGGGATTACTGCGAAGTTGTACCCGGTGCTGTTCCGCAGGACATGGTCCACCTTTGCCCTCATCATCACCGAGGGTACCCTGTTCTTTGAACACACCTTCGATTAAGGCCCAGATGAAATCTACGAGAAAATCAACCAGGGGAAACTGTGGAAGCACATCAAGCACAATTATGAAAACTAGTGATTTCCTGAGACCTCCATCCAGAGTGGAGCAGAAGGCCCAGGCTCACCCTTCAGCTGTTTTCCCAGAGTTGGGAACTCAACTGAAGACAATGCTTGAGTTACTTCTTATGGACCATCTCTAACTACTGGAAAGAATTGGCTTCATCGACTGACTTCGAACTGCTGTGTTTGAAATATGTGTGGTTAGAGTCATCAGCCAATACATGTATTTTTTTTTTTATTTTGGGTCATACCCGGCAGTGCTCAGGGGTTACTCCTGGCTCTATGCTCAGAAATCGCTCCTTGGGCCGGAGAGATAGCATGGAGGTAAGGTGTTTGCCTTGCATGCAGAAGGTTGGTGGTTTGAATCCTGGCATCCCATATGGTCCCCCGAGCCTGGCAGGAACGATTTCTGAGCGTAGAGCCAGGAGTAACCCTTGAGTGCTGCCGGGTGTGAACTGCTCCCCACCCCCAAAAAAAAGAAATTGCTCCTGGCAGGTTCGGGGGACCATATGGAATGCCGGGTTCGAACCACTGTCCTTCTGCATGCAAGGCAAACGTCTTGCCTCCGTACTATCTCTCTGGCCCCAAATGTAAATTATTATTTTTTTTTTGTGGTTTTTGGGTCACACCTGGCAGTGCTCAGGGGTTATTCCTGGCTCCAGGCTCAGAAATTGCTCCTGTCAGACACGGGGAATTATATGGGACACTGGGATTCGAACCGATGACCTCCTGCATGAAAGGCAAACGCCTTACCTCCATGCTATCTCTCTGGCCCCCAAATGTAAATTCTTAACCTTAAAAAAGAAAAGAAAAACCAAACTAAATATATACTATTGGGGCCGAAGCTATAGCACAGCAGTAAGGCGTTTGCCTTGCACGTGGCTGACCCAAAGGACCTGGGTTCGATTCCTGGCATCTCATATAGTGCCTCACTCAAGAGTAACCTCTGATCGTCGTGTGTGTGGCCCAAAAACAAAGAAAAACCTACAAACGACAACAACAAAAACATATACATCATGGTAATGAAATATGTTGGCAAAGGAAACTAAGTTTCTCCCCTCCCTGGCAATAGTGAACCTGCAAGTGCACACTCTGCCGTTTTTACACAGACTCAAAATCCCATAATTGATTTAGTAAAGAACGTTTCCAAGTTACTAAGTAAATCCTTAAATATGCAATTCAGGGGCTAAATGCCCTTGCAAGGCTGTTAAGTTCAGCCGAATTGCTACAAGATTTTCAACGTTTAGAATTGCTATGCTGTGGTCTTGAAAAGTGTGGAGGTAAAAAAAAAAAAAAAGATGAAACATGCCAGATAAAGTTCCAGTGGGAAAATCAAAACTCTTAAGTTTACATTTTCATGGAGGCTTAAGCTAATGGTTAAACTAAGCATACTCTGGGGCTTTTTTGATTTTTTTTGATTTTTTTTTTTTTTTGCTTCTTAAAGGAGTGTGCAAGGGAGTGGAATTAAAGACAAACGGCACACCCTTACTTCTGGAACTGGGCTCTCTGGGAAAGCGCAGGGCTGATTTTTATCCCCGTGATTGTAAATTTACCCTCTGCTTCCAATTGTGCAATTTCGGGACAAGGCAACTCTTGAGAAATTCAAAACTCAACTGGGCAGCAGAAGGGAGCAGGGAAAAAAGAATCAGCAACGGCTGCTTAAAGGACACGTCCAGGGTCGTCGGCCTCCAGCGAGGGAACCCGGGTCAGAGAGATGGATCAGGGGCCGGAGCCATAGCACAGCAGGGAGGGCAGGACGCTGGCCTTGTACACAGCCGACCTGAATCCGATCCCCGGCATCCCCCATGGTTCCCCGAGCACTGCCAGTGATTCATGAGCACAGAGCCAGGGGTAACCCCTGAGCACCACCGGGTATGGCCACAAGCCAAAAAAGAAAATCGATTAGATCGATAAGCACGTACAGGCCCCAATTTTGGAGCAATCCCGAGTTCTCCCCTCCCGGGTGGAAAGAACTTGAAAAGATCAGAGGAGGGGCCAGCGAGGTGGCGCTAGAGGCAAGGTGTCTGCCTTGCAAGTGCTAGCCAAGGAAGGACCGCGGTTCGATCCCCCGGCGCCCCATATGGTCCCCCCAAGCCAGGGGTCATTTCTGAGCATCAAACGGGTGTGGCGCGAAAAACCAAAAAACAACAAAAAAGAAAAGATCAGAGGAAAAGTGCAAGTGAACGAGAAGAGCCGTAGTAGCGGCAACACTCGAAGCTCGTTCGGGAGACTGAACAGCTGCAGCAGGCCTCGAGGCTCGTTTGGGAGACTGAACAGCTGGAGCAGGCCGCTGACGTCACCGCGCTGCGCCGTCTCCTAATCAGAGGCCGACGCTCGCGTGACGTTTCTTAAACCCGCCCCCTGAGCGGCAAGACGCGGTGCCTATTGGTCGAACTAGATCGCCACGCCCCGCCCTCTTTTACGCCTCACGCCGCGCCGCTCCTCCCGCTGGCTCACACTCCAGGACGCGCGCCCGCGTGACGTCAGAGTCCCGCCTCCGGTTTGGAAAGCGGAGGCGCCCATTGGTGGCGCCGTCCCGCTCGCTCCTCCCTTCACGCGCGCTTAGAAACCGTCGCCTTCGTGACGTCAGCGCCCGCCGCTCCCCCCCACACCCCCCCGCGTTCGCGCCGGAAAGACGCGGCCGCCTATTGGTCGCGCCGCCGGGCGCCTCGGAGCCAATGAGCGCCCGGCTGGCCGCGGGGTCGGGCCTTGACGTTGTGCCGCTCGCCGCGGGCTGGACTCGGCTCCGGGGCCCCCGGCCGCCGCCATTCGGAGCCCGCAAGCCCGCGGCCGCGCCTGTGCCCGCCCGGAGACCATGTCCTGACGAGGCCGACGGCGGAGGCGGCGCGCAGCGAGGCGCGGAGGGGCCGGGCCCGGCTCGACGCCGCCGCGGGCTGCTCGGGGAGGAGCCGCCGCCGCCGCCGCCGCCGCCGCCGCTGCCGCCAGGTAATCGGGCGCCGCCGCCGCCAAGGCCTGCCCGGCCCCGGGCCCCGCCGTGGGGACGCGCGCCCCGGGGCTCCGGCTCCTCCCGCGGGCCTGGCGCGGGCCCCGGCGCGCGGGCTCGGACGGGAGCGCGCTTGGCAGCTCTGCCGGCGGGGTGTTTACTGGGGGGCCCCTCGCCCCGCGATGCCCAAGATCGGGGCTGCTTCCCTCCGCCCTGGCGCCGCACTCAGGTTCCCGGGACGCTGTGGGTTGGTGATGATGCCCGGGGCGGACCTGGATCGTCGCCGTGGCCCTCCCCGCTGGACGGGGACTCCGCCCGGCTGTGGCTGGGTGAACCCTAACGTCAGCGAGCCCCCCCCCGATTCCACCCGGCTCCTGGCTCCGTGGGAGGGAGAGGTCTGGGCCCCAGCGCCTGGTTTGGCAGGTCTGGGTGGGCGGGGAGCGAGCGCCCTTCGGGGACGGGTGGGAGATGGAGGGAATGGCACCCGGGAGAATTTCCCCCCTGCAACAGTACCCCGAAACTCCCACCCACCCCCCCGATGACCCCCCGACCACTCCACCCCCTGACTCGCCAGACCCCTTCAGACCACCGACGGCTGCCATTTGGAAGCAGCCCTGCTTGTCTATGCTTGCGTTCTGGACCCTTGTGCCATGCTTGACTCTTCTCCATCACAGGTTAGAAACTTCCAGAAGACTTTCTGGAGGGAGGGCCGGTGCCCTGCACCCGGCCTTGGGCCAAGTCTTGGCTTTTTTTTGTTCTTCCCTCACTGTGTGGCCCCGGCCTGGCCCTGTCTGCTGTCCCCGTGGATGCTCCTCTTGGCCCTTGGAGACGCTTCTCTTCTCTGCAGCCCCCTTTGTACAAGGCAGAAGCCAGGCCTGTGTCTCCCAAGTGGCCCTTTCACTCGTTCAATCCCCAGGGAGACCCATTCAGCTGGGCAGCCACCTTATCTTGTGGGGTGTCTCTGTCTCTGTCTCTCTCTCTCTTCTGCCCCACCCCCTTCTTTCTCTTCTCTTCTCTCCCTCTCTCCCTCCTTCCTACGATAGCCGGGACTTCAGTGCGAAGACCTGGTTGTGAACCCTCAATTCTGTATCTGTGGGTATCATGAAAATACCGATGTGTGTCCTCTTGAAGTGTTTGTTGGTTTCTGTTACTGGAAGATTCGTAAAGCAGTTTCTGGGCCTTCTGCGTTTTCCCAGACACTGCATTTCAACCTGTGGCCATCTCTCCAGTCCCAATTCATGGTCAGTGTATTTGATTCTGTTTGTTTCTTCTGGTAGAGACAAGAGGCCCAGCGTCTAATCAGAACCATGACTTAGTGAGTAAAACCTAAGGTCCTCAGTTCTGCGGGGGATTCAGGTCTGATTCAGGGCCAGTCCCTGGGGTTTATTCTTGGCACCTCTGAGGGTGCTCGTCCCCTGGGAGTCTTGAGATGCCAGTGCCCTTTGGCAGGGGAAGGAAGCCGTGCAGAAGGAAGCTCAGTGCGCGTCCTCCGAAGCCTGTGTCCCTCGGTAGACATAGGGTGAAGGTGTGATTCATTCTCGACTCCCTGACCCGGCCCCACTGTGGGAGGGAGGCACGACAAGCTGGCCCAGAGTGTTTGTGCGATAGGATGATACCTGCAATCATGTGCACATAGGTGGGTGCTGATGTGGTTGGAAGTGCGCGCGGGCGTGTGTGTTTGTGTGTATGTGTCTTGCGAGTAGGATTGGCATTTTACGGAACCTTTCTTAGAAGTAAGGTATATGGATCTGACCTCAGCATCTCTGGTTTTTCGATTTTCTTGGAGCCACATCTGGCATGGGGGGCCATGCTGGGTGAGGCTGTTGAGGGTACCCTACAGTGCCGGCCTGGAACCCGGACCTCCAAGCATGTGATCTCCCGGCTCCTCTTTTTCCATTGCTTGGGGACCTCGGGCCAGGGATCAAAACTGAGTAGGTCACGTGCAAGTCCAATCACTTAATTAACCCCAGTCACAGAACTAGAGTATTGTTAAATTTTAAAGTTTTGAAAAAAAAAAATTTGGGGGGGGGCACACCCAGTTTTGCTCAGTTATTCCTAGTTCTGCGCTCAGAAATAGCTCCTGGCTTGGGGGACCATATGGGACATCAGGGAATTGAACCACGGTCCATCCTAGGTTAGTGTGTAGCAAGGCAAATGCCCTACCGCTTGTGCCATCACACAGGCCCCTTGAAAACATTTTTTTTAGGAAAGTTAAAGCTAGAATTAATCTGCAAGTAAACTTTCCAGAAATATTAGGCATTTTTTTTTTTTTTTTGAGCAGCTTGCCTCTGTGAGTGACTTTATGGTACATCAGTGCCAGCACTGCTTTCATTGGGATTAGTGTCAAGGCTCTGTTCTCTTCATGTGGTTTTTCATCAAGGACGCGTTTTGTTTGGGGCTCACCTGGCTGTGTTCAGTGGCTACCTGTGGCTTTGTGCTCTGGGGATGGGGATCTTAGATGTTGCGGCAAATTGAGGCAGACTTGGCTCCCAGTAAGCCATACCCCTCTGTGGTCTCTCTCCAGCCAAGATACATTTTGGTGAAGAGCCTTCAGTTCGAACTTAACATGGAGTTTGGTCAGGTAGGTTGATGATAAAGTTAGTACCTGTTTTCAGTTGATTAGTGAATTCAACTTTTTTTGTTTGTTTTTGGGCTACACAAGGCTGTGCTCAAGGCTTACTTCTCTCTGTGCATTTAGGAATCACATCTGGTGGTTTTCAGGGACCTATAAATTGGGTGCTGAGGATCAAATCTGAGACAGCTGTGTGCATTTTCACTCCAACCCTAAATTCCTTCCTTCCTTCCTTCCTTCCTTCCTTCCTTCCTTCCTTCCTTCCTTCCTTCCTTCCTTCCTTCCTTCCTTCCTTCCTTCCTCACTGTTTATTCCTTGTTTTTCCTCTTCCTTCCTCCCTCCTTTTCTTCTTCCTCCCTTCCACCTTCCCTCCTTTACTTCCTTTCTCCTTTCCTTCTTTCCCCTGGCTGTTTTCACGACCTAACTCCTGATTCAGTGCTTAGGGATCACTCCTGGCAGAACTCAGGGATTGTGGGATGTTGAGAATAGAATCCGTGTTGACTGTGTGCAAGGCAAGTTCCATAGCTGCTATGCTGTTTCTCTGGCTCCCAATTTTGTTTTTAAAGCCACACCTGGCAATGCTCAGGGGTTATTCCTAGCTCTGCATTTAGGAAGTACACCTGGTGGTTCTCAGAGATGCTGGAGATGGAACCTGGGCTGGCATATGCAAGACAAGTGCCCTCCCTGCTGTGCTATTGCCTGGTGCCTCTGTTTTCTATTTCTGGGTTTCCTCACCTGCACAGGTCTTGTGTCGATGGACTCTCCCTTAGGGAGACCATGACATAATAACCTCCTGTACAGGGCTGCTTCGACTTAGTATGTTGTCTGGTGCTGGAGAGACAGTACAGAAGTTGAGACCTTGTGTGTGGCTGACCCAAGTTTGATCCCCAGCTCTCTGTAATGACCCCTTAGCCCTTCCGGGAGCATTCCTTAGTGCAGAGCCTGGATTAAACCCTGAGCACCTCTGGGTGTGCTAAAGTAAAAACCGGAGATGCAGTGCTCCTGCATGTTGTATGCATGTGTTAATACTTCATGCCTTTTTATGACAATAACAGAATTCTGTTGTATATCATTTATGCTTATTCATTTGGGAGGGGTAGTTCACACCCGGCAGCACTCAGGGGTTACTCCTGGCTCTACGCTCAGAAATCGCTCCTGGCAGGCTCAGGGGACCATATGGGATGCTGGGATTTGAACCACAGTCCTTCTGCATGCAAGGCAAATGCCTTACCTCCATGCTATCTCTCTGGCCTCTGGTTTGATGTTTTCCTGTGTCCTTTCCTTTCACCATGGTCTCAGTTCCTCCACTGCATCCCCAAACTGCATTGTCTCCAGTTGTTTAGTTACCTCCATGTAGACTTAGAACATTTATTTATTTATTTTGGTTTTTGGGCCACACCCGGAGGTGCTCAGGGGTTACTCCTGGCTGTCTGCTCAGAAATAGCTCCTGGCAGGCACGGGGGACAATATGGGACACCGGGATTCGAACCAACCACCTTTGGTCCTGGATCGGCTGCTTGCAAGGCAAACACCGCTGTGCTAGCTCTCTGGGCCCGGCCCCAGTTTTTTTTAAGAGCAAAAATGCACAAGTCCTCAGCAGATCTTCGTTTTCTGCCCACTGGTGAAGCCTGGCACCGTCTTTTCTGTAGATGGTCCAATTGTTCCATCTTTTTGCCCCTGTGCTCTCCTCAGTCACAGACATCTGAGTCTGGCGTTTTCTGGGTTCACTCTTGGTCTGCGTCATCTGTGTCACCCCCTACAGTAGTCTATGGAATAGTGTCATGGTCCTTCAAATCCTGTGTTCTTGGGATGTCATTGCATCGTTTTGTTGGTGTGGTGTTTGGGAAGTTGGTCTTGTTTTGCTTGTTTGTTTTTGTTTTTGGGTCACCGTCATGTCACCCCCCCTGGTTAGCCTGTGGGATCAGTCCTGACAGTGCCAGGGACAGAGCCCGGGGTGGCTGCATGCTGCTCGCTGGGCATCTTGTCTGTCCACAGCCCTTTCTTGCCATCCCCATTCATGTTCGTCCTTGTGATGTGCAATTCTGTTAATGTTGGGGTTTTGTGCATGTAGTGCCACAGCCCTACACCCTCACACATTTTCAGGATTCGCCCTGCTCCTGGCCAGCATAAGCTCAGTTATGGAGATGGGTTCTGTTGCTCTGGGTCATTTATTATCCCCTTACTGTGTTTTCTACCCCTCAGATGATAGAGTCATTCAAAAGCACGATAAACCGCCAACTCTGCCCATGTGATTTTTCTTTTCTCACTCAGTGCTATTCCATTGTGTATATGAATGCACCAGAGTTTCTCTGCACACTGATTGTTGTTTTGTTTTGTTTTGGGACCACACCAGAGATGCTTAGGGGTTACTCCTGGCTCTGCACTTTAGGATCATGCCTGGTGGTGGTGCTCACATGACCTTTTAGGATGCTGAGGTACGAACCTGGGCCAGCTGCATGCTCTGCTGTACTTTCACTCGGGCCCACTCATTGTGTTTGTTCATGTTGGCTGTATACGTATTGCAGTCATTGTGAACATTGTTGCCATGAGTACAGGTTCTTCTCTGAGTTGAGTGTTTGGACTCTGGGCTCGATTCCACCAGAAGTGGGATTGTTGGGTCTCATGGAAGCTCAGTTCTGTTTTGGGAGATGGTTGTGTGTATGTCTTGTTGTGTATACCATATGGGATGCTGGGAGATGCTGTGTGTGCGCACACATGCGTGTACCATATGGGTTGCTGGGGATTGAACCTGGGTCCTGAATTAGCTGTGTACAAGGCAAACTCCCTCCCTGATGTGCTATTGCTCCGGCCTCCGGTTTTGTTTTGTTTTGTTTTTGTGAGATGCCAGTTTAGCTCTCGTGACACAATATATTTTATTTTTGTTTTCTGACCTGTTATTCTCTTGTCAGTGTAGCGTGTGGTGCACAGTTTGAATTTTCACACATACGCATGTATTTTGTTTATGGACTGTGCCTTTGGCTTTGTCCCTGAAAGTCATTGTTATCGCTAATGCTATCTCGGGCTCTTCCATTTCCCTTTATGAATTGTTTGCATTTAAGTCCTGGATCCATTTAGGGTCCTTGTATTTACTTTTTATTTTTTTTGGTTTTTGGGCCACACACGGTGACACTATGCACTCAAAAATTGCCCCTGATAGGCTGGGGGACCATATGGGATGTCGGGGGATTGAACCACGGTCCATCCAGTCTAGTGCACACAAGGCAGCAGATACTTTTTGTTTTTTTTTGTTTCTGGGCAACACTCAGGGGGGTTCCTCCTGGCTCTACACTCAGAAATCGCACCCGGCAGCCCCTGGGGGACCATATGGGATGTCAGGATTCGAACCACGGTCCTTCTGCATGCAAGGCAAACGCCTTACCTCCATGCTATCTCTCTGGCCCGGCAGCAGATACCTTACCGATAGTGCCACCGTTCCGGCCCCTTGTATTTACTTTTGTAGCAGCACCTACTGTGATTGAACATATGTAGGTCTCAGGCCACTGACCTATATTCCCCACCCCAGTTGGAGGTTAGATTTCTTTTTGTTTTTCTTGTTTTCCTGAATTTTGTAGATGGATGCTCAGTGGTTGCATGGAGTCCCATTTGTTGGAAATTGTTTTCTCCGCTCTTTTGCCTTTGCTCTTAAGGTCAAAGATTAGTTGATTTGGTAGTTCTGTTATGGACTCTCCTGTTTGTCTGTCTGTTCTCTTGTTGATAACACGTTAACAGGTTAGATGAGGGCTTAGAGTAAGTCTTGAAGAGAGTGCCAGTCTGAATGTCCCTTTCCTGTTTTTTGAAAGGACATCCCTGGTGTTAATGTCTTGGCTTGTCCTGGGGGATGATCATCTGTGGGTCCTGTCTCAACCACATCTGGCAAGTGCCTTAGCTCCTTTACCATCGCTCCACCTTAATACTGTTTTCTATTTGGTCTTCTGCCTTTTCATGGATACTTTGAAGTATCCATGAAATACCCATCAAAAAAATGTGCTGGGATTCTGAGTGGGATCACATTGGGAGGAACTGATGAGGAACTGATGTCTTGAAGCATTGACTTCTTTCAAGCAGAGTTCTGTAGCTTACCCTGTGTGTATCATACATGTCTTATCAGATGTATATGAAGTCTTTGAATTCGGGGCTGCTAATGTAAATAGTGCTGTGCTTTTTTCTTGTTCTTTTGTTGTTTTTAGGTGCTCAGAGGTTACTCCTGTCTCATCTCTCAGGAGTCACTTCTGGGGCCTCTGGGTTCCATCTGGGATGTCAGGGATTGAACCTGGGTTTGCTGCGTGCAAGGCAAGCACCCTCCTCACTGTATTATTGCTCTGTTCCTGATGTTTTTATTTTCACATTTCGCCTTTCTATTGCCAGTATGTGGAAGAGAAGTTAACTTTTGTTGAGCTGACTGTCCTGCGATCTTGGCCATGAAATGCTTATTAGCCTTGAGTTCTTTTTTTGTTTGTTTGTTTGTTTGTTTGTTTTTTGGGTCACACCCAGCAGTGCTCAGGGGTTACTCCTGGCTCTATGCTCAGAAATCGCTCCTGGCAGACTTGGGGGACCATATGGGATGCCGGGATTCGAACTACCTACCTTCTGCATGCAAGGCAAACGCCTTATCTCCATGCTATCTCTCCGGCCCCAGCCTTGAGTTCTTATTCATTTTTTGGGACTTGCCGCATACCTGTCATGTGGTCTGGGAATGGACCCTTTCCAATTTCTTCTTCTGTATCCCAGTAGCCAGGCAAGAGGGAGCATCGGCATCCACGGCTTGTCTCTGAGCTCTGCAGAAACGTTTCTCTTTCTCACCACTAAATACAGAATTTAGAAGTCAGTACTTGGCCTTTGATTTTTCTGGGGTGTGTTTGTCTTCCCCTGAAGTGCTGGGGTTCCTGTGGGACACGGCACATCCAGCCCTGCAGGTGCGCACGTCACTTGTGGAACCAGCATTCTACCTTGGTGCATGCTTTTTTGTGTGTTTGTTTGTTTGTTTTTTGTGTCACACCTGGTGGCGCTCAGGGGTGATTCCTGGCTCAGTGCTCAGAAATCACTCCTGGCAGGCTCAGGGAACCCATATGGGATGCCGGGAACCACTGTCTGTCCTGGATTGGGTGCATGCAAGGCAAACATCATACCACTATCTGTGCTATCTCTCTGGCCCATTGATTTGTGCCTTTTTTTTTTTTTTTTTTTTTTTTTTTTGGTTTTTGGGCACACCCAGTGCTCAGGGGTTACTCCTGGTTCTGTGCTCAGAATTCACTCCTGGCAGGCTCAGGGGACCATATGAGATGACAGGATTCCAACTGTGGTCTGTCCTGTGTTGGCCACATGCAAGGCAAACACCTTACCACTGTGCTATCGCTCCTGCCCCTGGTTCATACTTTTGATTAGGTTGAGGAAGAGCCCCTTCACTTCTAGGGTTAGTTTTTCTTTAAATTGTAGGTATGTTGGGGCCGGAGAGATAGCACAACAGTAGGGCGTTTGCCGTGCAAGTAGCTGACCCAGGACCATAGGTGGTTTGAATCCAGGCATCCCATATGGTCCTCTGTGCCTGCCAGGAGCAGTTTCTGAACAGAGAATCCCTGAATGCTGCTGGATGTGGCCCAAAAACAAAAAACAAAAAAACAAAAAAAAGTGGGTATGTTGGATTTTATCAGTTGCCTTTTCCTTTTTCATGTAATCTGTGATTTTTCTTTGCTCAGTCTTAAGATGGGTCATGGTACTTGAGATTTGCAAGATTTGCAAGCTGACACTTGCATAATTGGGGAGATGCCATTTGGCTATGAAGTATAGCATTTCTACATTTGATTTTTTGTGTTTTGTTGAACATTTTTGCATCTGTGTTCATGAGAGTTACTGAGAAGACAGATTTTTATCATTTAGGTTTTCTTAGGGCCGGAGAGATAGCACAGTGGTAGGGCATTTGCCTTGCATACAGCTGACCCGGGATGAACTCCGGTTTGATCCCTGGCATTCCTTTCCCCAAGCTTGCCAGGAGCAATTTCTGAGCACAGAACCAGGAATAACCCCTGAGTGCCGCTGGATATGGCTCAAAAACAAACAAAACCCTACAAAAACTATGTTTTCTGAAGTGTGATACTGTTCTGTTTAAGTTAACGTATTTTGAGATTTTTTTTTTCATGAGCCATACCTGCCAGTTTTAGGATGAAGCTGTAATTGTCAGTTTTCCAAATGTTTCAAATTTCTGAAAAGCAAGTTAAAATAGTCGTAAAACTGTAAAAATTTAGCCTTAACATTGCTGCAGATGTTTGCAAATGCCGCCTCAGTTTTTCTACAGATCACAGTGTATACCATCTTGGCTTGGGACCCACTTTTGAGCAGCTGTCTTTAGAAATCTGTACAGTATGCTGCTTCCTACTTTTGTTCAAGCTTCCTACTCTTTTTAGCTTCAGCAATCTAAGTCTTAATTCTAAATCTGGAGCAGCATTTGTTACCTTAGTGATAGGTTTGAAAAACTTTTAAGTATGAAAACTTTCAGACATATTCTATATATCGAAGACCATGAGAATGAACACACATTGCATTTTACCCACTTACCAATGCATGCCTAATCCTAACCACTTTGATTTCTGGTAGCTCCATGTCTTTTTTTTTTTTTTTTTGGACCACACCCGGTGGCGCTCAGGGGTTACTCCAGGCTCTGTGCTCAGAAATCGATTCTGGCAGGCTTAGGGGACCATATGGGATGCCAGGAATCAAACCAGGGTCTGTCCCGGTTGGCCACGTGCAAGGCAAACCCCTTACCGCTGTGCTACCTTCCGGCCCCTCTTCCCATGTCCTAAAATACCTCAGGTATTTCTGTATATGTGTCCCTCCCCCCTTTATTTATTTATTTTTTTTTGGGGGGGGCCACATCACACCCAACGGTGCCTGGTGAACTATATGTGATGACAGGGATGGAATCAGGGCTAGCTGCTTGCAAGTCAGGGGCCTTAATCTCAGTATTGTCCCTCTGGCCCAGTATGTCTCTGAGAAAAGGACTTTTTTCTTTTTGTTTCTTTGGGCCACACCCAGTGACTCTCAAGGATTACTCCTGGCTATGTACTCAGAAATCATTCCATTCCTGACTTGGGGGACCATATGGGGCGCCAGGGATTGAACCGAGGTCTGTCTCAGGTCAGCCACGTGCAAGGCAAACACCCTTCCTCTGTGCTATCACTCCAGCCCCAAGAGAAAAGGACTTTTATAAATAAATAGCTATATTATTTATACCATAAATTCTTTTTATGCTTTTTGTTTTGTTTTGTGGGGTCACACCTGTTGGTGCTCAGGACTGGCTCCTGGTTCTTTGCTTAGGGATCACTCCTCCAGAACACAAAGGGTTCTGGGGATTGAACTGGGCCTGCTGCATGTAAGGCAGCACTGTACTGACTCCAAGCCCTGAAAAAATTTTTGCTTTTTTTTGGGCCACAGCTGCTGGTGCTCAGGGCTCACTTCTGGCAGGCTCAGAGAACCATTGAGGGTGCCGTAATCAAATCCCAGTTGGCATTGTCAGGGCAGGTGCCCTGCCCCATAAGTCACTCTGCCCCCTTACCTTGCTTGCTTTATTTTATTTTACTTTTTAAACTTTGGGGCCACACTTGGCTGTGTGTGGGGGCAACTTGTGGCTCACTCCTGGAAATGCCACTTCAAAGTGTCCCCTGAGCACAGAGCCAGGAGTAAGCTGTGAGCACTGCTGCTGTGGCCCAAACACAACAACAAAACAAAACAAAACCAAACAAGGTCACTGAAACCCCAGGCCACAGGTTGGTGTGCATGCTGCTCTTCTGACATTTAAAGGCTTTGCTCTTCACTGTAGTTTGAAAGAAAATGGAAGCTTTATTCTACTTTTGATTGACATACTCTGTTTTAAGGATCTGAATGAGTATTAAAGAGGTAGCACGCTTTTATAAAAATCTTGTATTCGTGGCCGGAGAGAGAGAGCACAGCGGCGTTTGCCTTGCAAGCAGCTGATCCAGGACCTAAGGTGGTTGGTCGAATCCCGGCGGCCCATATGGTCCCCCAGCCTACCAGGAGCTATTTCTTTTTTTTTTTTTTTTTTTTGGTTTTTGGGCCACAGCCGGCGGTGCTCAGGGGTTACTCCTGGCTGTCTGCTCAGAAATAGCTCCTGGCAGGCACGGGGGACCATATGGGACACCGGGATTCGAACCAACCACCTTTGGTCCTGGATCGGCTGCTTGCAAGGCAAACACCACTGTGCTATCTCCCCGGGCCCTACCAGGAGCTATTTCTGAGCAGACAGCCAGGAGTAACTCCTGAGCGCCCCTAGTGTGGCCCAAAAACCAAAAAAAAAAAAAAATCTTGTATTTGATGTTTGTCTCAAATACCCAATACTTGATTTTATTTGGGGAGGATTGGGCCACACCTGCCAGTGCTCATGGGTTATTCCTGGCTCTGAGCTCAGGAATCAATCCTGGCGGTGCTCAGGGGACCATATGGGATGCTGGGTATAGAACCTGGCTCGACTGTATGCAAGGCAAACACCTTCTGCGCTATATTATCGCTTTGTTACTAATATTTGATTTTTTTTTTTTTTGGTTTTTGGGCCACACCCCTTTGACGCTCAGGGGTTACTCCTGGCTATGTGCTCAGAAATCGCCCCTGGCTTGGGGGGACCATATGGGACGCCGGGGATCGAACCGCGGTCCTTCCTTGGCTAGCGCTTGCAAGGCAGACACCTTACCTCCAGCGCCACCTACCCGGCCCCAATATTTGATATTTTATAACCTTTAGTAGTGGTGCTACTCAAAGATCTTTTTTTTTTGCACTGAATTAAAAAAATGGGGGGGGGGCACATCTATTGGTGCCCAAAGGTTACTCTTGGCAGGCTCGGGGGATCATATGGATACTGGGGATTAAACGTGGATGGGCTGCATGCAAGGCAAATAACCTCCTTGCTGTGCTATGTCTGAATTAAATTTTTTTTGGGTAGTAGTATAGTGGGCAACACACTTGTTTTACGCTGGCACCAGGTCTGGTCCCGAGTGTCATCAGGAGTGATCGGAGTCAGGAGTAAGCCCTGGACATTCCTGGGTATGCCCCCTTTTTTGTTTATTTTTTCGGGCAAGAGTGGGCCCTCCTCTGTTCTGGGGAGGGTAGGCCAAGGGATGGGGGGTGGGGCATGTTCCCAGCAGCATTGTGGACCCAGTTGGGGACTGCTGAATGCAAAGCCTTCCTTCTACCTAGTCGAGTTTTCTCTGTGACCCCTGCACCGTTTTTTTAATGCTATATTTAGCACATCTTGTTTTAGAAAGAACATTTCCAGTCCTACTTGCTTGCTCAACTTTACAGAAAATATGCAGTTGCTTGTTGTCAATTTCTAAAGGCTCACATTTGAGTCGACCATGCCAGGAGTCAGGAAGGACCGGACCGCAGAGAGAAAAATCGAAGTTTAGTAATAGTCCAAATGCTGTATAACAGAACTCAATGAAGTTTGGCTTTTGGCATCAGTGTATTTGTCACACAGTGTGTCGGTCTAGACTTTGAAACCTGAAAGTCTGGGTCCAAACCTGAGCTCTTGTCACTTAGTCACACTGACTCGACTGGTTAACTCAGTCTCTGTCCTTGTTGATGTCCCCCATCTTCAGAATGGAGCTCACTGATGTGTGTCCCCAGAGGACCGAAGAGCAGCGGACAAACCGACAGCCAGAGCGGTGTCTGACCCACAGTGACTGCTTCAATATTAGCTATTCTACTTTTCTTCCTGCCTCTCTTTGTTCTCCCCTGATTTATTTGGGAAACCAGGCAGACCCTGGCCCGAGGGACTCCATCCAAAGTCTCTGCTCCTTCTTGGTAGATGAGAGCTAACCCCGCCCTACCTGGACCGTGGCCTCAACAAAGTTGACTTGGACCCTCCTCCTTACACTGGGGCCACAGGCCCATCTGGTCCTGATTTGTTACCAATAAATGTTTGCTTTGTTAGACTTGTTTTATGTTCCTGTGGCACAGAGCCTCTTCAAAATTTCTTGGGGGAAAGCATGGGAGTGGAAACAGCTGAAGCATCCTGGCCTGAACCCATGTTTTCCAAATGGGGTCCCGGTGTCCAGTGAAGGCTGCTGAATGGTTCAGAGATGGCAGGTAGGGTACAAGTGGGCTCCTCTCTGTTTACTTCAAGAAGGGAGACTTTTTCCCTAATCTGCTGCCAGCCCCAATATCCAAGAAAGTAGATTTGGAAGAGGGGCTAGTGGGTAATTTCGTCAGTCCCCTTTCCCTGAAAATCTGGTGGTGAGTACAGCTGTTGGGAGCAGTGTACAGAAATTACTCCTGGCTCTGCTCTCAAGAATCATTGCTGGTAGTTCTTAGGGGACCATATGTGGCGACAGGGATCTAACCCAGGTTGACTCCATGCAAGGAAAATGCCTTTCCCACTGTCCCATCTCTCTGGTCCTATTGTGCTTCTTGGGTACCTTCCTTTGCAGGGGGTCCTCTAGCCAGAAATGCAGGAGATGGGGATGCAGCAGAGACTCTGCGAAAGAGAGGGTCTTTTCTTTTCTTTTCTTTTCTTTTCTTTTCTTTTCTTTTCTTTTCTTTTCTTTTCTTTTCTTTTCTTTTCTTTTCTTTTCTTTTCTTTTCTTTTCTTTTCTTCTCTTCTCTTCTCTTCTTTTCTTTTCTTTTCTTTTCTTTTCTTTTCTTTTCTTTTCTTTTCTTTTCTTTTCTTTTCTTGCCTTTTTTTCCCTTTTCTTCCATTTTCTTCCCTTTTCTTCCCTTCCCTTCCCTTCCCTTTTCTTTTTTTCTTTTTTCTTTTTTTGGTTTTTGGGCCACACCCTGTGATGCTCAGGGGTTACTCCTGGCTATGCGCTCAGAAGTTGCTCCTGGCTTCTTGGGGGACCATATGGGATGCGGGGGGATCGAACCATGGTTTGTCCTAGGCTAGCGCAGGCAAGGCAGGCACCTTACCTCCAGCGCCACCGCCCGGCCCCCCCTTTTCTTTTATTTTCTTTTCTTTCCTTTTTTACTCTCTTCTACTTTTTAAAAAATTTTATTTTTATTTTCAAATTAATCTTTTTTCTTTTCTTTTTTTGATGTCTTTTTAAAGTAGTTTGTAGTTTGTGAGGAGTATTTTACCTCTTTGATTCTCTTTCATAGGCATTTTTGAAAAATGGTGGAGGAAATTGGATAAATTTGTGGAATTGACTTCATTATAGATGCAATATTTAGCATTGCTTCACTAACATGGTCTAATTATTAACATGATATGTATATATATATCGGTATTTGAGCCACATCTGGTGATGCTCAGGGGTTACTTCTGGCTATGTGCTCAGAAATCGCTCCTGGCTCAGGGGACCACATGGGATGCAGGGGATCGAACCCAGGTCCGTCCTGGGTCAGCTGCATGTAAGACAAACGCCCTACTACTGCGCTATTGCTCCGGCCCTAACATGATTTTTTTTTTTTTTTTTTTTGGTTTTTGGGCCGCACCCGGCGGTGCTCAGGGGTTACTCCTGGCTGTCTGCTCAGAAATAGCTCCTGGCAGGCACGGGGGACCATATGGGACACCGGGATTCGAACCAACCACCTTTGGTCCTGGATCGGCTGCTTGCAAGGCAAACGCTGCTGTGCTATCTCTCCGGGCCCCCTAACATGATATTTTAAAAATGTTTCTTTACAGTAGTGCCTTCCCCTCTTCTCCAAACCTTAATGCACGCCCCTTCAATATTTGGGCTTCCCTCTTTAATATGAACTCTATACAGTATTTTGAGTTTTTTCATAAACAATGGTTGATCCACTTACAGTCTACGTGGGAGGGTGCTTGATGCTCAGTGATTCTTGGGGTGTTCAGTGCTGCCAGGATGGGGACCTCGAATACTGCTTTGAGAACCAGATATATTTGCTAAGAATAAAATTAAAAATTCTCCTAGTTTCCCTTAAAGAAGGGCCAGAGAGTAGGGCTGGATCAGTGGCACAGTGGTAGGGCATTTGCCTTGCATGCAGCTGACCTAGGACAGACTGTGGTTCGATCCCCTGGTGTCCCATATGGTGGTCCTCCAAGCCAAGAGCGATTTCTGAGCCTATAGCCAGGAATAACCCCTGAGCATCCCCGGGTACGGCCCACCCAAAAAAACCCCAAAAACAAACAAAAAGGTAGAGAAATAGCACAGCAGTAAGGCGTTTTGCCTTGCACCAACGTTGCAGCCAATCCAGGTGGTTCGAATCCCGGTGTCCCATATGGTCTCCTGTGCTTACCAGGAGCTGTTTCTGAGCGCAGAGCCAGGAGTAGCCCCTGAGCGCTGCCGGGTGTGACCCAAAATCCAAAAATGTAAATGAATTAAAAGAAGGGCCAACTTATTCAGATTATTGACCAGATTAATTGAAGTATAATATATTGGATAGAATTTAGAAAACTGTTGCATATCGCTTCTTGGCCTTTTGACTAAGATCAAGTGTAGAAAACTGTTACATGTAAGTTAAGTTTACTCCTGGGTATATGAATATATGTATTTCTTAGTTTCAAAACTACAGTTTTGAAGGGGAAAACTATATTAGGAAGTTATTTGTCCATTTCATCAGTCATGCTTATGACTGGTAAAATATGATATTGCTGTTTTTTTTTTTTTTTGTTTGTTTTTGGGTCACATTCGGCAGCGCTCGGGGTTTACTCCTGGCTCTCTGCTCAGAAATTGCTTCTGGCAGGCTCGAGGGACCATATGGGATGCCGGAATTCGAACCACCGTCCTTCTGCATGCAAGGCAAACGCTTTACCTACATGCTATCTCTCTGGTCCCTGCTTATTTATTTCTTTGGATTTTTTGGTTATACTCATTAGTGCTCAGGGATTACTTGCTCTGCACTCAGGAATTACTCCTAGTGGTGCTCAGGGGACTATATGGGATTCCAGCTACTGAACCCAGGTTGTCCATGTGCAAGCCACTGTGGTCGAGTAATGGTGATAGTTAAGCTCAGTCATACAATGATCCAACACTCATCCCTTCACCAATGCCCATTTCCTGCCACCAATGTCCCCAGTTTCCCTCTCTGGCCTCCCAGCCTTCCTCTTTGGCATATTTTCTCTCCTTCCACTCTCCAGCTTCCTATTCTCCTTTTGACCTTTGTTTCTCTTGTCTTTGGGTAAGATTAGATACTGATTTTTTTTTTTTGTTTTTGTTTTTGTTTTTGGGTCACACCTAGCGGGTTACTCAGGGGTTACTCCTGGCTCTGCACTCAAAAATCACTCCTGTCAGGCTTGGGTGACCATATGGGATGTCGGGGATCGAACCCAGGTCTCTCCCAGGTAGGCTGCATGCAAAGCAAATGCCCTACCTCTGTGCTATCACTATATATATATATATATATATATATATATATATATATATATATATATATATATCTCACTGGCCCCTGATATAGATTTTTTTGGGTCTCACTCAGCAGCACTCAGGGGTTACTCCTGGCTCTGCTCAGAAATCGCTCCTGGCAGGCAAGGGGACCATATGGGTTGCTGGGCAATTTGAAGCACCGTCCATCCTGGATTGGCTGCGTGCAAGGAAAACACCCTATTGCTGTACTCTCCATACCTGATATTATTTTTTACTTTTTTTTTGGTTTTTCGGGCCACACCCGTTTGATGCTCAGGGGTTTTGATTATTTTTTAATGGCAGTTTTTTGGGTGTTAGAATTGGACATTTAAACATATTATGCTTTTACATTGATTCAGAGAAGATCAATTTCCAATAACATAAGCAAGTAATTTGTATTTTGTTGTTGAACTTAAAGAAGGTGCCTAATGAATGTGAAAATTACTGTTAAATCTCACTTGACCATTGTACGCATACTTAATTATAGCTTCCTGCCCTGATATACAGCCTCATTCCTGCCAGGAATTGAACCCAGGTCACAGGAGTTTTATTGCTGAGCTGCATCCCCAACACTTAAGCACATTTTTTGGGACTCCTCAGCTGTGTATTATCAGTATAGACTAAATTTAGAAGTGCAAGAAAGGGCTGTGGGAGGTTGGAGCTTAGCAGTAGAGCACTTTGCCTTGCAACTCTGGTGAGACCCGGCTTCTTCCTCTGGAACTGTGGTGATGGTGGGACCATGAGCAAGATAAATATACATTACTTGGGTTAAAAAATGTGTACTTATTGGAAGAGCAAAAGATTTCAAAGCTAAGTGTAAGCAATATTCTTTTGTTATTTTAACTTAAGGGCATTATCACCTTCTTGCTTCAGTAATGACTATATAGTAGCAATTGACTTAGCAGTAGCCAGACAATTTTCATGTGTGCATACAAGCGCACGCACACACACACACACACACACACATATACACATGCACACACACACACACACACACACACACACACACACACACACACGCACGCGTGCACGCACGCACTCGAGGATTTTTAGGAAAGGTCTTTCCCATGTATAAGGTGACTGACCGGTCGAACCAGTTAGCTGATTTCATTAGTGTGTTCAAACTCTGAATATCGTAGTTTACTGTTAAATGAGTAGGAGTGAGCCATAGACTTAACTAAATGAAGTCACAGCAGAAATAACTCTTGGGCAGTGTGGGGCTTGTGGTGAACCCAGTTCTGGTCTCATTCACAGGCCTAGCTACTGACAGTCAGACAGAAGGACTTGGCACGTTTTGCATCTCTCCTGAGGAAGTCAGACTCAGCCAGCATGAAGCCTGGACCTTGTCTCTGGCCTGATTTGTAAACCGTGATTTGCTAACTATGTGCAAGGTGGAGGTTATAGCCCGGAGACTAAAACCGTAGTAAGTGTTTTTTTTTTTTTTTTTAATTTAGCTCTAAAATAGTGGCCAGGACTTGGCAAGCAGGGATGTTGCAGTTATAAAGGGGAAGATTGAGCATTCCAGGTTTTGCACAAGTCCCTGAGCAAGAGGGAAACACTTCTGCTACTCTTTCTAGGATTTCTTTTCACTTTTCTAGTTAAAAGATTAAAAAAAATGTAGTCCTCCAGTTTGGTCCCTGCCAGTACACACAGTGCCCACGCACTACCAGGGAATCCCTGAGCACCATGTTACACACCACCATTGTGCCCCTAAGACAAAACGAGTTGGGAAGTGATTTAAGAAAATGGGAAGGTCGGGGCCGGCGAGGTGGTGCTAGAGGTAAGGTGTCTGCCTTGCAAGCGCTAGCCAAGGAAGGACTGCGGTTCGATCCCCAGGCGTCCCATACGGTCCCCCCAAGCCAGGGGCAATTTCTGAGCGCTTAGCCAGGAGTAACCCCTGAGCATCAAACGGGTGTGGCTCGAAAAACAAAAAAACAAAAAACAAAAAGGGGAAGGTCGATTTTACTTGCTAGAGTCTAAATTCAAACACTATAAAAGGTGTCATTGGATCTGAGAGATAATACAGTGAGTAAGATGCTTGCTTTGCATGCATGAGTTGGGTTTCATCCATGGCATTCTGGATGGTTCCCAAACATCACCAGGAGTGATCTCTGAGAACAAAGCCAGGAGTAACCCCTGAGAATCCCTAGGTATGGCCCCAAAACAAACTAAAACACATACACACAAACCCATTAAATCTGCAACAAGTTTGTAAATATTCTAAATATTATAAAAAGTTGCCTTTAAAAAATAGTGTTCAGGGACCAGAGATAATAGGGCACTTGGCTTAAATGTGGCTGACTCAGGTTTGAATATTGACATCCTAGATGGTCTTCCCGGCCAATGACAGGAAGTGATTCCTGAGTGAAGATTCAGGAGTGATGCCTGAGCACTGCTGGGTGTGGCCACAAAACAAAATAAGTGTTCTGGTCTGAGGAAATAAATCAGGGCTGGGCACATACTTTGCATGCAGGAACTCAGGGTTTGATTCCTGGTACTGTAAGGTCTTGTGAGCTTATATGGATGTGGCTCTTAAAAAAAACTCCAACAGTATTAAGAATAGGGCTTGGGGAGGCCGTTTGTCTTTCACAGGGCCAACCAGGATTTGATCCCTGGCATCATCTCTGTCCTATGTGGTATCCTGGGCCTGCCAGTATTGATTCCTGATTGCAGAGCCAGGAGTAACCCCCCTGAGCATCTCTGGGTCTGGGCCCTGCCTCCCAAAAATCTTACGAATCTTTTAAATAGTTTTATTTTTTGTTTGTTTGTTTTGGGACCATACCCAGCAATGCTCAGGATTACTCCTGGTGGTGCTGGATGGACCATATGATGTCAAGTCGATTGCATGCAAGGCAAGCACTCTATCCACTACACAGTTTCTCCAGACAGTGACTATTTTGAATATGAATTGAGTTTTGAATATTTAAGAATTATTAAACATCTTGAATTTTTTTTTTTTGTTTGTTTGTTTTTTGGGCCACACCTGGCGGCGCTCAGGGGTTACTCCTGGCTATCTGCTCAGAAATAGCTCCTGGCAGGCACGGGGGACCGTATGGGACACCGGGATTCGAACCTTAGGTCCTGGATCGGCTGCTTGCAAGGCAAACGCCGCTGTGCTATCTCTCCGGGCCCACATCTTGAATATTTAAAAATCTACTGGAGTGATTGATTATATGTTACTTTAGGGTCATTGCGTCGATCTGATAGTCCTGTGTTTAGATAATAGCAGTTTTTACTTTTTGTTTTAGAGTAAGATTTTCTGGCTGTTGCTTATAAAGGAACTTGATCTCATTGTTCCCGTGTTCACTGCACAGCTCCTCAGCATCATTCTTCTCTCAGTGCGTATTTAGGGCAGAGGCGAGCTCTTTTATACTGTTCAGCCCCCCCAGAATTGACACTGATCTTTTGAATTTTTCAGTGAATCATAGATGATCGCACAGTACTCTGTTTATAATTTGAGAGAAGGTTATGTGCTTAAGATACTTCATTTGCAATATTGTCCCCAAAGTTTTTCTTTTGGGGGGGTTGTCATATCCTGTGAGGCTCAGGTGTTACTCCTGCTTCTGCACTTAGAAATCACTTCTGGCAGTGCTTAGGGAATTGTATGGGATGCCAGGGATTGAATCCAGAGCCTTATCTGAGGTATCTCTCTGGCTCATCCCTTTGAGTTTTTTTTCTCCTTTTGGGCCTCACCTGTCAGTGCTCATGGGTTACCTGGCTCTATGTCTGTGTTCAGGAGTCAGTCACTCCTTTTGGACTTGAAGACTACCTGGCATGCCAGGGATCGAATCTAGAGCAGCCATGTGCAAGGCAAGCACTTACCTGTTGTACTATCACCCCCCCCCCCATTGAGATTTTAAACTTAATTTTTCTAAATTGATGGCAACAACTTGGCTAAGATGAATTTTTATCAATAGTGTTTCTCCCTTTTTTTTTTTTAAACTTTCTCTTCTCTTAGAACCAATCCATCTTCTCCATATATTTTTGAATTTCAAAGAACAACTTTGTGAACTTAAGAGGTCTAAGATTTTTCTTTGGGGACTTCTTTCTGGCATCCCCCTTAGAAATCAGAAAGGGGACAAAAAGGGCAATTTGATATGAAGCCCTCAGTGCATCTTTTGAGAAATTGATAGTTGATAATTGAAGGGTTCCTTCCCGGGGAGGGGGGTATTCAGCAGGTTCTCATAGGTATAACTATCCTTTCTGTTTTAATAACCATATCCTAATTGTTTATAGCTTCCTGCCTGACATAACTCACTTCAAGAAGTACACAATGTCAGAACGTGGAATCAAGTGGGCCTGTGAATATTGTACGTATGAAAACTGGCCGTCCGCGATCAAGTGTACCATGTGTCGTGCCCAGAGACCAAGTGGGACAATTATCACAGAAGATCCCTTTAAGAGCGGCTCAAGTGATGTTGGTCGAGACTGGGACCCTTCGAGCACCGAAGGGGGGAGCAGCCCATTGATCTGCCCAGACTCTAGTGCAAGACCGAGGGTGAAGTCTACATATAGCATGGAAAATGCAAACAAATGGTCATGCCATATGTGTACGTACTTGAACTGGCCGAGAGCTATTCGATGTACCCAGTGTTTATCCCAGCGCAGAACCCGGAGCCCTACCGAGTCCCCGCAGTCCTCAGGATCTGGCTCAAGACCAGTTGCTTTTTCTGTTGATCCTTGTGAGGAATACAATGATAGAAATAAACTCAACACAAGGACCCAGCACTGGACTTGTTCTATTTGCACTTACGAAAACTGGGCCAAGGCAAAGAAATGTGTTGTGTGTGATCATCCCAGACCGAATAATCTTGAAGCAATAGAACTGGCTGAGACGGAAGAGGCGTCCTCCATCATCAATGAGCAGGACCGAGCGCGCTGGAGGGGGAGCTGCAGTAGTGGGATCAGCCAGAGACGGTCCCCGCCCACCACTAGACAGGACTCAGAGATGAACATGGACTTCCAAAGGATTGAGCTGGCCGGGGCAGTGGGCAGCAAGGAGGAGCTGGAAGTGGATTTCAAAAAGCTAAAGCAAATTAAAAACAGGATGAAAAAGACTGACTGGCTCTTCCTCAATGCGTGTGTGGGTAAGTGCCTGTGTTTTCAAAGGGGATGGGGAGAAAGTACTAAAACTGACAAAGTTCTTTCATGTGTAATTTCAGTTCATTCATGAAGCTTTATTCATTCCTGGAGCAGATAGAAGAATCGCTGCCATAAATTGGAATCTTGCCATAAATTTGCTTTCAGTTGCCTCCATAATTTCATTGTGTTTATGTTTCTATCATTAGGGAATAATACCTTCTACTTCTACTTTGCCTTTTTTTTTTTTTTCCTACACTCTGCAGTTCTCAGGGACTATTCCTGGCTCTGTGCTCAGGAGTAATCCCTGGTGGCACTCAGGCTCAGGCCAGCATCCCTCAGTACTAGAGATTCAACCTGGGGTTCGCCACATCAGGCCAAGCTCCTTCTGTCCCATGCCGTGTCTGGGTAGCATGGGGCATAGCTCTTGAATTAAATTTAATGCCATTGATTCAGCAGTAAGATATCTACCTGGAATTTCAAACCTGCTCCTCTGTCCCTTGTGTAACCAGACGTGTGAGCCAGTAGCAGCTGAGGGTTTGTAAACAGTGTGTGAGCATCTTGTGATGATGGAAGCTTTAGTCAGATGTTAAAAATACCGTGAAAATGTGTGACTCCAGTGAGCTGAGCAAACATCATGTTGACCTTGAAAATGCTGATGTGAACTTCACATGAATGTCACGTAGTAAATATTGGCACACTTGATGAAACCAATTTCATGGGGCCCCGTGGATTCTGTAGTTCAAAATAGGATTTGTATATTAATGACTCAGCTGTTCAGAAGACAGTGGCATGTTGTGAGAACAAAGTTTCCTCCCATTACTAATAGCCTGAGTTAGGGGTTGGTGTGTAATTCACAGATAAATAATCGAACTTCTCAGTATTTTTCTTCTTTTATTTTTATTTAATTTTTTGGTTTTTGGGTTACTCTTGGCTCTGCTCAGAATCATTCCTGGCAGGCTTGGGGAATCATAGAGTATGCTGGGTATTGAACCTGGGTCTGTTCCTGTTCCAGTGTCAACCACGAGCAAAGCAAACACACTACCGCAGTACTCTGGCCCCCCCCCCCCCTTTAAAGGAGATTAGATAATTAAACTATGATTTAAATAATTTGCATACTCTAACACTTGGTTCTGTTTAGGAACATTGGTTTTTTGGGGCCAGAGCCAGAAGCTCAGGGTTTACTCCTGACTTTGTGCTCAGGGATCCCTCCTGGCATGCATGCTAGGGGAACATATAGGGTACTGGGATCAACCTGAACCAGCTATGTGTAACCCTACCTGTCTGTACTATCTTTTTGGTACCTCATTTCATCTTTATTGCTATGGAATTATTTGAGGAACTGTAAACAGTAATATTAGCACAAAAGATGCCTTCCACATACATCTTGTTTGATGTAAAAGGAAAATACAAGGGACTGGAGCAATAGCACACCAGATGTGGTATTTGACTTGCACATAGCCTACTGGATTTCAATCCCCAGTACCTTGTGGTCTTTCTTGTTTGTTTGTTTTTTATTTGGGTGGGCTATACCTGGCAGTGCTCAGGGGTTAAGCCTGGCTCTGCGCTCAGAAATCGCTCCTGACTCGGGGAACCATATGGGATGCTGGGAATTGAACCCGAGTCCATCCTGGGTCAGCCACGTGTAAGGCAAACACCCTACCACTGTGCTAACACTCTGGTCCCATACTTGTGGTCTTTCGAGCCTGCCCAGGAGTCATCTCTGAGCCCAAAGTCAGGGTTAATCCCAGAGTACTGCTAGGTGTGGCCCCCAAATCAGGGGATATGGGGAAAGAAATTTTAAATATTTTAGGAGTTATTTACCAGGAACAGTCAATGAAAACCAAATATATTTATCCCTGTGTGTATACTTTCTTCCAGGGGGCTGCAGGGAAAGAGTGGGGTATTAGCACTTTTTTTGGTGGGGGGGAGTCACACCCAGCAGCACTCAGGGGTTACTCCTGACTCTACACTCAGAAATCGCTCCTGGCAGGCTTGGGGACTATAGAGGATGCTGGGATTTGAACCATCATCCTTCTGCATGCAAGGCAAACACTTTACCTTTATGCTCTCTCCGCCCCTCCCTTTTTTTTTTTTTTTTGATTTTTTTATTGTTTGGCCACACCCAGCAGCGCTCAGTGGTTACTCCTGGCTGTATGCTCAGAAATCGCTCCTGGCAGGCTCGGAGGACCATATGGGATGCCGGGATTCGAAGCACCGACATTCTGCATGTGAGGCAAACGCCTTACCTCCATGCTATCTCTCTGCCCACCCCCCCCCTTTTTTTTTTGGTCTTTGGGCCACACCTGTTTGACGCTCAGGGGTTACTCCTGGTTATGCGCTCAGAAATCACCCCTGGCTTGGGGGGACCATATGGGACGCCGGGGGATCGAACCTCGGTTCGTTCCTTGGCTAGCTCTTGCAAGGCAGACACCTTACCTCGTGCCACCTCACCGGCCCCCCACCCCCTTTTTTAAAGTATTTTTTATTTGCTTATTTGGGAGCAGGGCCTGGAATCAGATCCAGGGTATCACAGATGCACAGGCCAAGTGCCCACTGCTATGCCATGTCCCACTGATCTGTGTTTTTCTCATTTGGTGGTGCTAGGATTGAGCCAAGGCCTCACCCACATCTGGAATTCTACCAGATGCCAGGGATTGAAACCGGGTTGGCCACGTGCAAAGCAAATGCCCTCTCCGCTGTGCTATTGCTCCAGCCCCTCAAATCTTTATTTTTTATAAAATATAGTGCCCCAGTATTTCTTCTGCTTCCATAGGGTTGGAAGGTTGTTCTCTGAAGCTTTATGAAACTGTTTGACAGCTTGTGAATCTGAGTCCCTTCAGTGTTTCAGTTGGCTAAATAAGTGCCTTTTGGTGGGGTGTGTTGGTCTGTGATTACCTGTTGTCTAGTTAGGTAAACCACACTCTTATGATGATCTGTTTTCTGTCTTAAATATTTTTTGTTTCCTTCTGTTTCCATGTTTTACCCAGTTGTGTTCAGGGATCACTCTTGGCTGTGCTCAAACCTGGTTTAGTGCTGACATGCTGTACTATTGCTGCAGCCCAGTGCCTAATGTTTTTGGTGAACCATGGGACTCTTTCCCAGTTTCCTGGTAGCTCAGGAGGAGCTGTGTTCTTTTATTTTTTTGGTTTTTGGGTCACACCTGGCAGTGCTCGGGGGTTACTCCTGGCTCTGTGCTCAGAAATCGACCCTGGCAGGCTCAGGGGACCATATGTGGGATGCTGGGATTCGAACCACCTTTCTTCTGCATGAAAGGCAAACGACTTACGGTCCCCGTGCCTGCCAGGGGCACTTTTTAAGCACAGAGCCAGGAGTAACCCCTGAGCGCTGCTGGGTGTGACCCTCCCAAAACAAAAGTGGTGGCACAAGCGGTGCCCGAACTAGCCTAGGACGGACCGTGGTTCGATCCCCCGGCGGCGTCCCATATTTCCCCCCAAGCCAGGAGCGATTTCTGAGCTCATAACCAGGAGTAACCCTTGAGCATCACTGGGTGTGGCCCAAAATCTAAAAGAAAAAAAAAAAAAGGAAAAACCCCCCAAAATTATACTTTATGACGAGAGATGTAGTGGGGAGGGTGCTGCTCTGCAGGCAGTTGGGTTAGATCCCAGCCTTCCATAGGTTCCCCTAAGCCTGGCCAGGAGCAATTTCTGAGTGCAGAATCAGCAGTAATCTCTGAGCACCTCTAGGCATGGCCTCAAAATAAAACAAAACAACACAACAAACAGAACAAAATAGAACAGAACAAAATATACTTTACATATGACATAAAGCAGAATGGGAGGTAAAGATGTCTTGGATCTTTTGACGTTTAAAACTGTAGGGTTCCCCTTTACTTTTAAAATGGTTTCAGTCAAAATATTTTATTCATGACTTTTAATAGAATCCAGACTCTCTTGTAGCAGGTCCTGGAGCACTTCCATAAAAGGAGAGCAGAGGCTGGAGTGCTGGTGATGCGCCTTGTATGTCCGTGTGAGGACATGTGTGGGGCTGTTAAACCAGGTGTCTGCTCCCCAGCACATGTTCTGTTCGGAGGGGCCGTCTCTTGATTCTGTGCTCTGCTTGATTCCCTGCTACTGGGCTGGGTGTGGACCGCAGCTCCTACTGAGCTCCCCACACTCTCTCTGGCTCTCCAAGCATGGATTTGACTTGTGGTTCTCCTATCTCCAGGAGAGTCGTGTAAAAGTCATATTGCTATTTTTAGCACAGTAGTACTGTCTTCATATAACCAAAAAATAACTTGAAGTTTCTAAGGATTGTAATTTTATAACACTGGATAGGAAAGAGTGTGTTTGTGTTAAATGTTTTAGTTCCCTGTGATCATTCTTAGTCATGGAAAACAAAATTCTTTCCCTCCAGCCACTCTCCCTGTCCCCCTTCCCTCACTCAGCTTTTCCCTGGGCTTCATTTCAGTCTGGGACTTGAACTGAACGTGGGCTCAGCAGTGTCTTGAAAAGGCCAAGTCTCAGCCGGCCTTTCGTTGTCAGACTCAGTTTCTGTTTTCTGGAGTGATTGTCCCTAGGCTAATTACTGATAGATAGCTGGACTGTCCTCGTGAGGGGAGAGTGGGGCGATTCTTGGTGACAGGATTCTGACCTGGTTTATGCATGAAGGATTAAAATCGTAAAGACTTTAGTGGGTCAGAACCATTGCATTAGTCTGGAGAGGGCTTGGAGCTGGAGTGTGTGGAGAGTGTGGAAGACCAGGTCTGATCCCACTTACATAGTCTCTGAATTTCTTGACTGGAGAAGCCTTCTCCAAACCCTGAGGAAAGCAGAAGATCGTATTATGTGGAAATACAGTTTATGAAATCTAAAGTATCTTTTTATTTATTTATTTGTTTATTTATTTGTTTATTTATTTATTTATTTATTTATTGTTTTTGGGTCACACCCAGCAGTGCTCAAGAGTACTCCTGGTTCTCTGCTCAGAAATCACCCCTGGCAGGCTTGGGGGACCATATGGGACGCCGGGGTTCGAACCACCGTCCTTCTGCATGCAAGGCAAACGCCCTACTTCTACGCTATCTCTCCGGCCCTAAAGTATCTTTTAAACATAAAAATTAAAAAGCTGGGGCCAGAGAGATAGCACAGCGGTAGTGCATTTGCTTTGCACGCAGCCGATCAAGGATGGATGGTGGTTCTAATCCCTGTGTCCCACATGGTCCCCTGTTTCTGCCAGGAGCAATTTCTGAGCGCAGAGCCAGGAGTAACTCCTGAAAGCCTCCAGGTGTGACCCCCCCCCCAAAAAAAAAGTGTTTATATTTTGATTGTAACATTTTATTGAAGGTAAACTTCATCTGGTTTAAAAATCATAAATTATGGGCCCGGAGAGATAGCACAGCGGCGTTTGCCTTGCAAGCAGCCGATCCAGGACCAAAGGTAGTTGGTTCAAATCCCGGTGTCCCATATGGTCCCTCTTGCCTGCCAGGAGCTATTTCTGAGCAGACAGCCAGGAGTAACCTCTGAGCATCGCCGGGTGTGCCCCCCCCAAAAAAAAAACTCATAAATTATAAAGAAAAATAATAGCTCTTTTTCTTATCTGCATTCTGATTATCTGATACAGAGATGACTGCCTCTTCCCCCATTAAACTTTATTTTTTTTATTTTTTTTATTTTTATTTATTTTTTCCCCCCATTAAACTTTTATTTTGAGAAATTAAAAAATCTGTGGAGAAGGTGCTAAGTATAGGGCCGGAGGGACAGTGCAGAGGTTAAGTAAGGTTCTTGCTTGCAGTTGACCCTAACACGATCCTTGGAACCTCTTGATCCCAAAACCACTGGGTATGACCTGATCCACACCTGCCTCCGGTTCCAAGAAGAAAAAGTGAAATGCAGTCTAATGAACACTCCTGGGCTTTCCTCTGTTAGTTCTGGCCTCTGTTGGCTTCCTTGCTATCTGCCTGTTTCTTCATCCTGTGACTTTTCCCCAAGCCACTCGAGTTTGCGTAGTGTCACATGTCCACCATCACAGTGTGTCAGGAGTTTCCTGTGTCAAGTCCAAACTCCTTTTACAAAGTGTTACAGACTCCAGTGTCACTCAGGGCTTTTTCCTCTAGTCAGTTTTTTTCTCTTTAAAGTTCTCATTTGAACAGTGTTTCAGGGATCCAACCCAGGCCCCAATACACAGGAGCCAGAATCACATCCTGGCCTGATGAGTTTGGGGTTTAATTTTTTCGGTTTGTTTTTGGGTCACATCCTCTGGTACTTAGGGCATCCTGTGGAGTGCTCTGGTCAGTTGGGTGGAAGGCAAATGCTCTTCCTGCTGTGCCGTCCTTGATTCTGATGTAAATGTTTCCTGATGCCTCATCTAAGGAGGCAGACTTGGTGATGGGTGATCTTCAGTACAGTGTTCCCAGGTCCTCAGGGATGCCTCCTGGAACATGTCCTGCAATCGAAGAAGGTGCTTGATGGGTAAGCTGGGAAGAAGCCACTTTTTTTCCGGTCTGGTGTTGGAGGGGTGCTGTGGTCGCAGTGTAGGTGGCCATCAGGGAAGTCAGCAGGAAGAGGAAACAACAGTAGCCAACCTCGAACTACAGTAGGAGATAGAAGTGTGACCTGAAGGTAGCCTGGAGGGTGGACTCGGGGTGGAGAGTGGGAAGGAGGGAGATGTGGGTTTGGGCTTGAGTGTTTATAGATAGAAATAACTAGAGTTTAAAGTTCTTGGGGTTTCGTTGTTTTTTTTTTTTTTTTTTTTATCGTGGGGGCAACACCTCGTGGTGCTCAGGACTTACTCCTGGCTCTTTGCTCAAGATCACTCCTGGCAGTGCTCCGAGGATCCTGTGTGGTGCCGGGAGTTGAACCTGGGTCTGCACTGTGCAAGGAGAGCACTCTCCCTCGGCACTGTCTTTTTGGTCACTAAAGTTCTTTTGACTTTAAAATATCTTTGAGTTCATGCTTCTCATTGACCCTTTATCAAGGGTATTATTGAACAAATTGAATAGATACTTGTTTCAGTACAGTAATGATGAAACAAAATTCCTGAGTGCCGCTGGGTGTGGCCCCAAAACAAAACAAACAGGAAAAGAATTTCTTCTGGCAGTTTTATGTCTTGGGTTTTTGAAAAGCTTATTGTCTGGTAGCACTGTTCTGGAAGTAGAAACGCTTGGTCTTGTTGCCACAGTTCGTTATGCGGGCGGAAAAGCATCTAGGACATTTGTTTGGCTTTCTCTAGCCTCTTGGGTTAGTCACACACGCACAGCCTACCTGAAGATACACACAAAAATTGAGATCACACTGTTTAATTTTAAAAGGCAGGGGCCAGAGCTAGAATACAGCAGTTAAGGCTTTTGCCTTATACACAGGGTAACCTGGGCACCCTGTATGGTCACCTGAACCCCACCAGGAGAGATCCCTATGTACAGAGCCAGCAGTCAGCCTTGAGCAATGCTGGGTGTGGTTCCCTCCCCTCAATGGCCAAAGCAAAGCAGCTGTTTGGAACTAGTTGTGCTCTGGGCCTACTTCGCCGGGCTTTCTGGCTGTGCTCGGGGTCCATGTGGTGCCTGGGACCAAACCCAGGCCTGCAGTGCACCAATGAGGGGTGTGTGTGTGTGTGGTTCCTTCATTGAGTTCTCTGTTGTGTTCAAGCACCGAGTGAGAATCATAGTGTGCATGCAGGTCAGCTATGGGGTTGAAGCAAAGGATTTGAACTAGCCCAGTGCTTAAAACGGGCTTTGTGATGGATCCTTTTTAGGAGGAAAAATGCTTTAGCATGCCCTGGGAATGTACGTTTTAAAAGTTCGTGGACAGAAAGTGCCCACCAAATTACACTCAAAGCTGCCACCTCCCCAGTCTCCCCAATCTCTTGTGTTCCATGTTGAGCAAGCTGGTGGAGACAGTGGCACGCAGCCCATACATAGTTGAGCATCCCAGTCCCCTTCTAATTGCCACAGATGAGTATTCCTCCCAGTCTTCCCAGTAAAAAAACTCATTTCCCTCAAGAGCTCTGTGCTTCAGGCTAGTGTGAGACTGGCCCAGGGTACAGGTACGTTCTGGCTTTTTTCTAACCATTTGGCATTCTTCACAAAGGTAGTCACCATGGGGCCGGAGCAATAGCACAGTGGTAGGGCATTTGCCTTGCACTCGGCTGACCCAGGACAGACCTTGGTTGGATCCCCGGCATCCCATATGGTTGCCCGAGCCAGGGGTGATTTCTGAGTACATAGCCAGGAGTTAGTTACCCCTGAGTGTCACCATCACCAGATGTGGCTCCCCCAAAAATAACTCCCCCAAAATACCAAAGTTAGTCACTGTTACTATTCTGTGTCCTCAAAGACCAAAATAAATAAAAGCAGAACTTTAAAAACTGTGCCATATATGGGGGACAAAATGTTTTGTTTGTTTGTTTGTTTGTTTGTTTGTTGTTTTTGGGTCATACCTGGCAACGCTCGAGTTACTCCTGGCTCTAGGCTCAGAAATCGCCCCTGGCAGGCACAGGGGACCATATGGGATGCCGGGATTTGAACCACCGTCCTTCTGCGTGAAAGGCAAATGCCTTACCTCCATGCTATCTATCTCTTGGCCCCAAAATGTCTGTTTTTCAAACAACTCTGATCCAGCTCCAAACTCTGGCCAGGAGAGCTGTAGTGGCCACAGCGGCCCAGGATGCATCACTTTTGCTTTTTATCCTCAGCCCAGCTTCTGGAACAGAGTGAGTAGGAAACACATGGAAGTGGGGCCACATGAGAGCACAGTGGGAAGGGTGTTCCCTGTGTAGGCAGTTGACCCTGGTTCCATCCCCACAGTCTGCCAGGACTTCCTAAGGACTGCCAGGGGTGCCCCTCCCCCCCAACAAACATTGAACCAAGGTAGCTTGTAACCCAATCTTTCTAACCAGTGCTCCTGCCTTCACGGTTTCAGAAGCACCTGAATTGCTCTGCTGTGACATGCACCAGCTAATTTTGCATTTCAGGGGACTTGGTGTCTCCAGTACTGTGGGGGTGTCAGTACTTTCCTCCCGGTGCCTTTGCTGCTCATTCAGAGTGTTAAAGAAAGGAGGAAGAGAAGGGAGGGATGTGCTTTATGGTTTATTTTGGGCCATATCAGCAATGCTTGGGTTACTCCTGGCCCTTTGCTCAGAAATCGCTCCTGGCAAGCTCTGGGAGACCATAGGGTATGCTGGGATTGAATCCAGGTTTGTCCTGGGTCACTGCATGCAAGGCAAACACCCTACCACTATGCTGTCTATCTCTCCAGCCTTTGTGCTCTATGTTTGTCATAATTTCCAAGTTGGCGCGTAGAGGGCTGCAGAGATGGTAGTATCCAAGGAAACCTGCCTTGCACGTACCTTGCTCCAGTCCCCAGAATCTCATATGATCCCTGGTGCACTGCTAGGAGTTAATTCCTGGACCATTCAACAGTCCTCCACCTCAGAACTCCATAACTAAGAGATAGATGCCTCAGTGAGAAACTGAGATTCTCCAGGATGTTGTGAGATGCTAGTGACGGCGAAAGCTCGTCCAAGTCACTTTCTCTTCTTTAGTAAACTTTTTCCTCGATTTATAAAATGAGATTTCACCACTTAGCCTATATTTATTTTCTGTTTTCTGTCTGCCAGTTCATCATGTTCTGACGCTCCTCCTTTTTCCAAGATATCAATGCACTGGGCAGTGAACATAGAAATTTTGTTTGTGGGAGCAGAAAGTAATCAGAGTCTGGGCTCAGTATGTGAATACTATATGCACATGAACCCTGTCTGGAGAATTGGTACATATTAGTCAGATGATCCAGAAGATAGAACGGAAATTCCAACAGTTCAGTGACAGTTACAAAAATTAGATTTGTAAGATACTAGTTTATCTTTGTATTCGTCTCGATAGTAACAAAAACTTTTCTTTTTCTTTTGAGCCACAATTTGAGGTGCTTGGGTTACTACTGGCTCTGCACTCAGAAATCACACTGGCAGGCTCAGGTGACCCTGTGGGATGCTGAGGATGAAGCCCGGGTCGGCTGTATGCAAGGCAAATGCCCTCCCTTCTCTCCCTGCTGTGCTATCGCTCTAGCTCAGAACTGATTTTTTGGTTTTGGTTTTTTTGGGTCACACCCGGTGGCGCTCGGGGGTTACTCCTGGCTCTGTGCTCAGAAATCGCTCCTGGCAGGCGTGGGACCATATGGGATGCTGGGATTTGAACCACCATCTGTCTTGGGTTGGCTGCGTGCAAGGCAAATGCCTTACCACTGTGCTATCTCTCCAGCCCAAAACTATGAATTCATATTTCTGGTAAATGTGAAGCCTGGAATCAAAATTTTTTTCTTCTAATATTATTTTTTGTGCCATATTTAAATTGTGTTTTCTCGTTCTGGAAAGTCTTGGGAAATTTGATGCCATGAAGAACAAAAGCGAATCTCTTGTTACTTTCTCCTTACTTATCTCTGTCTCAGGGTGGGGCAGCCTGTGTATCCACTGAACAGAGCTGGTGGGGCAGTAGCAGAGGGTGTTGAGGTCTGGGTCAGGGGAAAAGTCAATCCTGTTGCTCTCTTATTTACTTTATTGTGATGTACCTGCAGGCTGGCCCTTCACTGCTCAGAGCTCTGTGCGTTTTCAGCAGTATGGAATTTGAAGGTGACCTGGAGAGCTTGAAGTCATAATTCCCAAGCAGTTTACTCACTTTGTCATATGGAACCCCTCTGAAACGTTAGAGAAAAGAAATTGTTGTTATTCTTATTTTTTTTCTTTTTTTCTTTTTTTTTGTTATTCTTATTTTTTGAACTAAGTTCTTGTACAAGAATTTTTAACATGAACTTCTTCCAGACAGTGCAAGCTTGATTCAGAAACTCTCTCTTTGAATCTAAAGCTAGTTGGTATTTAGCTTCGCCTGGACCCAATTTTTGTCTTTGGGAAATTAAACAACCCTATGCAATGGCTACACACGGACTCAGCTATTTTCCACAGCCTTCCTTGACCTCCCATGGTCACTTGACCAGACTCTGGGTCGTTGGTTGCTTCGTTTCTGTTTTCTGCCATGATTTGGACTGAAAGTTAGGGTGCAGAGCAGGACCACCACTGGCAGAGTTTGACCTTTGCTTGGTGGTGCTCAGATGGGGGAGCTCAGGGGTCAGAGGGCTGCACCTTTGCTGTTTCTTGCTGGCTCTCAGCCGGGTTGGGTGGTTTAGGGTAGAGGGGTATATGGAATTGAATTCAGGGCCATTTGCATCTTTGATTGCTCTTGACTGTACTTACGGTGTTGCATGGGCCATAAAGGTGTTGCATGATATGTGCGCACACATGTACACACACATACACACACACACACACACACTTCTAGGTTAAAGTTAAAATTCAAAATTGAGAACACAGCATGTACCTGGAAATAGCTTTGATAGGGCTGAAGTGAAAAATAGTCTTTTTAAGGAATCTCTTGCAGACACAGAAGGAAATGCAGGCAAGGCCTGTTAAGTTCTAACGGATAAACTGCACTGAATTACTCAGATTAAAAACTCTTTCGGAGTGTTCCTGACAGTTCATTAACACAAGTTAGACAATTCAGTATTCTCGACTTCTCAACCTTTAACCATAGATTTGTTTTTACTTTGCTGTCTTCTTTAAGGCCTGAATCTTTGAGAAGATTCACCCTTGTTTCATGGCAGTGTGATGACTCCAGGCCACTGAGCCTTTTGAACTGTTTGAAAGTGCGAAGTAGAAGTTGTTGTATTATAAAGTGGGTGGGGTGACAGAAGTAGGAACATTTGACTTGGGGACATGGGTGGCAGGAATGAACACTGGTGAATGGACAAGTGTTGGGACATTGTATGACCAAAATTCAACTAAAAGACACTTTAGAAGTATCACATGTGGGGCCAGAGAGATAGCATGGAGGTAAGGCATTTGCCTTGCATGCAGAGGGTCAGTGGTTCGAATCCGGGCATCCCATATGGTCCCCCGAGCCTGCCAGGAGCGATTTCTGAGTGTAGAGCCAGGAGTAATCCCTGAGAGCTGCCGAGTGTGACCCAAAATCCAAAAAAAAAAAAAAAAAAAATTATACATGTTGGGGGTGTAGTTCATAGCCACAAAAAAATGAATTCTGTAAGAAGTATTCTAGTTTGTTGGAGCAGAATTTAACCAGGTAAATGTATTTGTCAGGGTTGAGGGTGCTTTTTTGGGGGGAGAGTCTGTATTTGTTTTAAAGAGGTTTGTTATTTATTTATTTATTTTTTGTTTAGTTTTGTTTCTGGGTCACACCCAGCAGCTCTCAGGGGTTACTGTTGTCTCTGTGCTCAGAAATCACTCTTGGCAGGCTTGAGGGACCATGTGGGATGCCGGGAGTGAACCAGGGTCCATCCGGGGTTGGCTGCATGCAAGGCAAATGCCCTCTCATTATGCTATCATTCTGGCCCAGAAGTTTGTCATTTTTAATAATGTAAATTATTTTATAGTACCAGTGTGTTATGCTCTGAGGAATATTTAATTTTTTTAATTTTTTTTTTGGGCCACATCTGGTGGTGCTCAGAAGTTACTCCTGGCTGTGTGCTCAGAAATAGCTCCTGGCAGGCACGGGGGACCATATGGGACGCGGGATTCGAACCAACCACCTTTGGTCCTGGATCGGCTGCTTGCAAGGCAAACTCCGCTGTGCTATCTCTCCGGGCCCCAGAATATTTAATTTTGAATTCATGATGGCAAATACTAGTTTTAAAGGAATGGTGCTAGTAATATTAGCATTTTACCCAACAAATTTTGCTTGCTGTAAGTTAGGAAACATAGAAATTATTTGATCCTTCAATCTTAGTCTTTTTGCTTATTTTTGTTTAGGGCTACATCTGGCAGTGCTCAATGCTTACTCCTGGGTCTATGCTCAGGAATCTTTTGGGGTGCCAGGGATTGAACCTGGGTGGGCCTTGTGTAAGACAAGTGCCCTACCCACTTTGCTATTACTCCAGCTGCTGCAATCTTAGTTTAGTTTTTGATTTTTTTAAATACCCATATGTGGGGAAAGCTTGGCACATTGTTGAACTTATTCAGTCCTTGTGCCACACACTGTCTGAGCACTGCTGGCACTAAGCCCTGGGCACAGACCCGAGAGTGAATCCTGAGCGCCACCAGATGTAACATTTAAGACTCCAGAAAAAATCCCTTGGTGATAAATTTGAGGCCGACCCCACCTTCCCTTGCTGCCAAGGTGTTTGGTCGCGACTTTCTGAGTTACTTAACATTGATTGAGCCACACATTTCTGATGGAGTTTGAAACTGTTTCGTGTCTCCCTACTTCTAATTGTCTTGTAATGTTCTAGCACATCAGAATCTCTAGTTTTCATCTTGATGCATTCTCACTACTCAGTGAATGTGAGAAAAGCTTGGCTCTGAGGGTCCTGAAGCCAAAATGCTGCTGGCTTTTTACCCATATGGAAGTCGGTTTGTCGAGACTTAGAGATGGTCTCACACTTAGCAATCTGGAAGGCACTGTTCACTGTGATTCGCTTTATACAAACTCATGTAAAAGGCACAAATCGCTCAAAGCAGCAGAGGCATGTTCTTGTCTTGGTCTCTTGGGTCCAGGCCAGGGCAGGAGACCATGAAGTCACTGTCACCGTCACCATCACCATTTTTATTTTAATTTTGCCACACAGTGATGTACAGGTCTGGCTCCTTGCTCTGTGCTCAGGGGACCCACCAATGGCGGGGATGGAATCGGAGCAGGTGCCTTAGCACTGGTCTGTACTGACACAGGAATAAAGGTGGAGGTGGGGGTTGCTCTGCCCATTTTCAAAACTCCTTAGGAAATGGAAGTGACATCCCCATCCCGTAGGTCCTGAGAGACACTCATCAGGTCAGAGAGTGAGTCCTGTGGAGCTGAAGGAAACCTGGCTTTTTGGTTTTCGTTCTCGTTATAGGGGTTGTTGAAGGTGACCTGGCTGCTATCGAAGCATACAAATCCTCAGGTGGGGACATCGCCCGCCAGCTCACTGCAGACGAAGTGCGCCTGTTGAACCGGCCTTCAGCTTTCGACGTGGGCTACACGCTGGTGCATCTGGCCATCCGCTTTCAGAGGCAGGACATGCTTGCCGTCCTGCTCACCGAGGTCAGCGCTCACTCTGCTTCTCAGCCTGGGTGTGACTGGGCTTCTGCCAACAGTTGTGGGGGGGGGACCCTCAGGTCCCAGCCAAAAATTGCAGGAGACGTATACGATTTTAATAGTCTATAAAATTCCTTCGAAGGCAATTACACTTGTTTGTTTCTTTAATTTCAGAATGTAAAAAGTGGTCATAATAAGAGCACTTGGAAAAAGTGCAGAAGGGTGCAAGGGAAAAGTAGGAAAAAAACTTTTATTTTCTCATTTATAATTCTATAGTTTAGAGATAGCCACAATGACTATATTAGAGAGAGAAAGAGTGTGTGTGTGTGTGTGTGTGTGTGTGTGTGTGTAGAGAGAGAGAGAGAGTGTGTGTGTGTGTGTGTGTGTGTGTGTGTGTGTGTGTGTGTGTGTGTGTGTGTGTGTGTGTGTGCGCGCGCGCCCCCAAACCTGCTGATGCTCAAGTGTTATTCCTGACTCTGTGCCCTGAACCACTCCTGGCAGGCTTGAGGAACCCATATGGGATGCTGGAGGGTCGGTTGGATTTGGGTTGACCACATGCAAGGCAAGCGTCTCCCCTGCTCCTCCCTTATGCTCTTTTTTTGTTGTTGTTTTTTGGGTTACACCTGGTAGTGCTCAGGGGTTCCTCCTGGCTCTACACTCAGAAATCGCTCCTGGTGGGTTCAGGGGACCATATGGGATGCCGGAATTCGAACCACCATCCTTATGCATGCAAGGCAAATGCCCTACCTCCATGCTATCTCTCCACGCCCCCACCCACACCTCCATATATACTCTTGCTCCAACCTGTGTTTTTCTTTTTGAAGGTTGGTTTGGGGACCATGGCCAAAGTGTGATGTCATGGTAATGGTTGACGTCAAGTAGCTGTTGCCTTGTCCCTCCCACCCCCCAGCTCCTTGAGTTCTTGAGAGTCCAGTTTCAGACCAAGGGTTGGTCATAGCTCACTGCTGCCCATTCCCTGGTTTAGCTTCTCAGTGAACTCATGTTATTTTGGCATCACTGATGCCTTTTCAGTTCCTTTATTGGGGTTAGGGGCCACACCGATGATGCTCAGGACTCCCTCCTGGCTTTGTGCTCATGGATCGCTCCTGTTGAGCTCGGGGCACCCTATGGGACTCCGGAGATTAAAACCTGGGTTGGCCACATGCAAGGCAAATGCCTCCTGCTGTGCTATCACTCTGGTCCTGGAACATGCCTTTTTTTTTTTTTTTTTTTGGTTTTGGTTTTTGGGTCATACCCGCCAGTGCTCAGGGGTTACTCCTGGCTCTATGCTCAGAAATCACTCCTGGCAGGCTCGGGGGATTCGAACCACTGACTTCTGCATGCAAGGCAAGTGCCTTACCTCCATGCTATCTCTCTGGTCCCAAGGACCATGTCCTTCTGATTTGAGGGGTACAGACCAAGAAGGGGAATCACCTGCACTTACAGGAACTCCCCATACTGGTTCCATAGAAGCTGGAGCCCCAGTGAGTTTCCTTTTTAGCGCTGTTGATGTTGACCTCACACTTTTGGGTTTTGACAGTACTTTTCCATTTTCTATTAGCCATTCACACACCTTCCCTCCTTTATCTCCCCACTGTTTGGGATTATTGTTTTGACGCTCAGAAATCACTCCTGGCTTGGTTTGGGGGACCATATGGGACGCCGGGGGATCAAACTGTGTCTGTCCTAGGTTAGCATGTGCAAGGCATATGCTTTACCGCTTGCACCACTGCTCTGGACTGAGCTATTTATTCCAACTTATTGTCTGTCTGTCTGTCTTGGATACCAACCCTTTATCTGGCGTATTGATGAGTTCTACTATTCGCTTGGTGTCTTTTTCACTTCAGCCTGAATTTCCTCAGTTTGATGTGGCCCACTTATATTTGTTTGTGTTGTCTTTTTGCCAGTGGAGTCAGACCCTGGAAGTCACCCCAAGGTCCAGATCCGGATACATGTCTGTTTTTCTGTAATTGTGTTTTATGGGTTCTGGTCTTGCTTCAAGGTCTTTTGTCCACTTTGAACTAACTTTTGTGATGATGGTATGCGATAGGGTTTAGTTTGTTTCTTGTTTTGTTTTGTTTTGCTGTGGATCTGCAGATTCCCTGACACCATTTGTTGAAGAGGCTTTTCTCTGCTAACTTCATATACCCAGCTCTTTCAGAGGTTAACTATCAATTTGAGGATTTGTCTCTGAACAGTATATAATTCTGGAGGATACATGATTTGAAAACAAGACACATTTGCTACAATATTTGATAGCTCATGCATCACTTAAGAATAATGTAATATATTATTTAGGTGACCTAATAAATTTTTATACACACTTGTTTTGTTTTTTGGGTCACACCGTGAAGAACTTGGATACGTCCCAGTGGTGCTTGGGGAACAGTATGGTACCTCGGATTAACCCTAAGCCTGTGGCTCTTTCTCTCTGGCCCATACACACTTTATATGCCTCATTTATTTGCCTGATTATATCCTAACCAAGAATAAGAATTAATGAGACTGGGGTAAATAATTTTTATGGCTGTTTCTTTGGAAAGTTGTATTCAAACAAATACTATCTCATACAGGTTATATTATCATAACAGCACTTTGAGAATGGGGATGTTTTTGTAGTTTCTTTAAATGTGGTTAGTTGCCTTTGTTTTCCTGGCAGTGCTGGTGGTGTTTCTCTGGGTATGTGCTTGGAAGAAGCTAAGACCAGGGCTACTCCGCATACTATGCAGGGTGTTGTCATACACCTGTAAAATCACTTTCACTCTTTGACTCTGATTTCTTGTGCAAAAATGCAAGCTTAGACTCCCCCCCCCCCCCCCAACATGGACTGAATCCGGACCTCCTGGAGGCCCGTAGAGTGTGGCCTAGAGCTGACTCTCCAGCTCACTTTCGGATATGCCTATTTTCTGTTCTGTGGATGGTAAATGTGATAAAGTGTTTATTGTTTTTGTTTGTTTTGCTTTTGGACCATACCGGTAGTGCTCAGAGGCCCTTTCTGGCTCTTTTAGGAGTGACTCCTTAGCAGTATTCAGGGGAACCACGTGTGTACAGGTGCTGTACACATGGGCATGGGCTACATGCCAGGCAAGTGTCTTAACCTCCTGTCTCCGCTGACTGTTCTGTCTCTTGTCTTCCAGGTCTCTCAGCAAGCAGCCAAGTGTATCCCGGCAATGGTTTGTCCTGAACTCACGGAGCAGATCCGGCGCGAGATTGCTGCTTCTTTGCACCAGAGAAAGGGCGACTTTGCCTGCTACTTCCTGACGGATCTGGTAACATTCACGCTGCCAGCAGGTAACTTCACACTTTGAAGTTCAAAGTTTCACTTTAAAAATAAAAAAAGTAGGGGCCAGAGAGATAGCACAGCGGCTTTTGCCTTGCAAACAGCTGGCCCCGGACCTAAGGTGGTTGGTTCGAATCCCGGCATCCCATATGATCCCCCGTGCCTGCCAGGAGCTATTTCTGAGCCGACAGCCAGGAGTAACCCCCGAGCACCGCCGGGTGTGGCCCAAAAACCAAAAAAAAAAAAAAATTTTTTTTTTGTTAGAAAGCACATATCTTAGCAACTATATGTGCATCTTTAGTTCCAGGTTTAGTTTGGAGGTATTAATTAGCTCAAGGGTTGGTTCCTCAGCAGCAGCAAGTGCTTTAGTTAAAAGTTATAAGCAGGGCCCGGAGAGGTAGCACAGCAGTGTTTGCCTTGCAAGCAGCCGATCCAGAACCTAAGGTGGTTGGTTCGAATCCCGGTGTCCCATATGGTCCCCCGTGCCTGCCAGGAGCTATTTCTGAGCAGACAGCCAGGAGTAACCCCTGAGCAATGCCGGGTGTGGCCCCCCCCCCCAAAAAAAAAAAAGTTATAAGCAGGGCACAACAGATAGTAACTGGCTTCTGTTGGGGAAAGGGGGTCTCTGATATTGAAAACATTCCATTTTACCCATGGAGTTTCCTCCTCGATGTCATTGTCGAGTTTAAGAAGATCTCGGGCCCGGAGAGATAGCACAGCGGCGTTTGCCTTGCAAGCAGCCGATCCAGGACCAAAGGTGGTTGGTTCGAATCCCGGTGTCCCATATGGTCCCCCATGCCTGCCAGGAGCTATTTCTGAGCAGACAGTCAAGAGTAACCCTTGAGCACCGCCGGGTGTGACCCAAAAACCAAAAAAAAAAGAATATCTCTACTTCCTCCACCCCCAATAATTTCCAGATTAGTTGCTGGTCTTGTATCAGATACTCTGGCACCGAGAGCTAAGAGTCCAATAGATCCGGTGCTCTGGGGAGCACTCTTGGGAATGACTCGGACCTGAGGCCCTGGCCTCCTCTGATGGTTCTTTCTTCACAGTTGTCTCTCTCGCAGCAGGGCTCATGTGTGCAGGGCCTGGCATCAGTAGTCTTCCTGGCTCTTCTGCGTCCTTGCAGAGTGGTGACTAGGTTAGACTGTTACTGTCTTTAGATCAACCATGGTTTGGGTCAATGAAGTGCAGAACTGAAATGCTTTAATTCCTCACATCCATGATACAGGCACAGCTTTAAAGAAAGTTCCCTAACAAAACTTTGAGCGGTGAGGTACTGTTTTAGAAGAGGTTACTATTAGCTGTAATCAGATTTTATTTAATTAAGATCATGTACTTCATCTTCTCTTTCGTAGATATTGAAGATTTACCTCCAACAGTCCAAGAAAAATTATTTGATGAGGTGCTTGATAGAGATGTTCAGAAAGGTAAAGCAGAGATTGAAGAGTGTGACTGACCTTGCCCCAAGTTCATCAAGCTGAGGCTTTGTTGCCTGGGCTTGGAGGAGGGCCGCTTAATTGGACTCTGAATATTTGGATGGGTGAGAGTGTGCTTTGGCTCAAACTTGGTACCAGCTGGAGGTTTCTCCTGGTGAGGCCCGGAACCCATGGCCGTGTGTGGTTGAACCCAGACCCTGCACATGACAGGAACCCGCCCCAACCCGCTGAGTGTATTTGACTTTTTTTTTTTTTGGTTTTTGAGTCACACCTGGCAGTGCTCAGGGGTATGCCTGACTCTGCACTCAGAAATCACCTCTGGTAGGCACGGGGGATCTTATGGGATGCCGGAATTCGAATCACCGTCCTTCTGCATTCAAGGCAGACGCCCTACCTCCATGTTATCTCTATGGCCCCTGTATTTGACTTTTTAAATTATAAAGTCCTTAAAGAAGATTGTTGCTTTATTCTGTCAAAAATGCTTCTTCATTCATATTTCGGTGGGACCTTCACAAGTTTCTTTGAGGCTGGAGCAGTGGCACATGTGGTAGGGCATCTGCCTCGCATGTGCTAACTTAGAACGGACTGTGGTTCGATCACCCGGCATCCCACATGGTCCCCCAAGCCAGGAGCAACTTTTTTCTTTTTGGTTTTTGGGTCACACCCGGCAGTGCTCAGGGATTACTCTTGACTCCACGCTCAGAAATTGCTCCTGGCAAGCTCGGGGGACCATATGGGATGCCGGGATTCGAACCAATGACCTGCATGAAAGGCAAACGCCTTACCTCCATGGTATCTCTCTAGCCCAAAGGAGCGACTTTTGAGCACAAAGCCAGGAGTAACCCCTGAGCGTCACTGGGTGTGGGGCCCCCCCCCCCCAAAAAAAAAAGCTCCTTCAGGGGCCAGCAGCGTGACTCAGTGGTAGAGCCTGCCTTTCGTGAGGCTGAGTGTTGGGTCCAGGCCGTAGTACTATAGCAGCAGCAGCAGCCACAGATGAAGAAAAGTAGGAAAGAAATTGAGAAAACGAATAGGCAATTCAACTTACTCATGCCTCTTAACCTCAGTACAGTGGGGCTATGAGATATCTCTGAACTTCGATGTTTTAAAATCAGAATGTTTATGCTTTTTTTTTTTTTGGTGTCACATCCAGTGGTGCTGAGGACTTATTTCTGACTCTGTATAGGGACCTGTATAGGGTGCTGGGTATTGAACGCTGGTCACCTTGTACAAACAAGGCAAGTTCTCCTACCCACAGTACTATTGCTCCAGCGGTAGCACAGTAAACATTTTTGGAGAGGGTTTAGGTATACCTGGCGACACTTGGGTTATTCCTGACTGTGTGTTCAGAAATCACTCTTGGCAGGCTCGGGGGACCCTATGGAATACTGCAGATCAATTCCAGATCGGTCCCACTGTGCTATCATTCTGGCCTTCACAGTAAACATTTTAAGAAAATAAGTTGTAAAGGATTTTAAAGTTTTGTAAAATCCAGAACTACAGATTTGTGAACTAGGGTTTGTATTTCTGTTGATTGATTTGTTTAGAATCAGCCACCCACATGGACTGACTCCTAGAGTATGGGGTCTTGCCTCCACTTTTTGTCCTTATTCTCATAGGTATGAAATGACTATGTTGTTTGCATTGATTACAGAGCTAGAAGAAGAATCCCCCATAATAAACTGGTCTTTGGAGCTGGCCACCCGTCTGGACAGCCGCCTCTATGCCCTGTGGAACCGCACAGCAGGCGACTGCCTGCTTGACTCGGTGCTGCAGGCCACCTGGGGCCTCTATGACAAGGACTCGGTGCTCCGCAAGGCCCTTCACGACAGCCTACATGACTGCTCGCACTGGTGCGTGGGCACCGGGCTTCCCCCAGGGCAGGGCTGGGGGCTCTTGGTGTGGGCCAGGGGCCAGCTGGCTTCAAGCCTGCCTTGTTGGTGCTGCCCCAGGGCCATGCTAGGTGGGAGATACACAGTTGCTGAATGGGTGTGTGTTTGCCTGGGCCCGGTGGTGGCATGTCTACTGGGGCTTTGACAGAGACTTGCGTGGTTTGTGGGAAGAGACATGCTGTGGGCAGGGGACATCTTGGAGGGGAGGAGACATTCCTCCCCATCAGCTGCTGACAGGCATGATGGAAGTGCTCTTCATTCAACTCTAACTCACTCTCTCCCCTCCCCTCCCCATCTCTCTTCCTTAGGTTTTACACACGATGGAAAGATTGGGAATCGTGGTATTCTCAGAGCTTCGGTTTACATTTTTCCTTGCGTGAGGAGCAGTGGCAGGAAGACTGGGCCTTCATCCTGTCTCTCGCCAGCCAGGTGAGATACCATAACGTTGTATGGTTTGCATCCCGTTAGACTAGGCTCGTGGCCCGGGGGGATTGGGAGGTATCTAGTTGTGATGCCATGGTTTGCTTGTGATGTCATCAGGCGAGTCAGCAGCATGTTCTCAAGTTCCACTGCCCTTGGGGAGGGGCTCCTGCCTCTCACCCTCCTAAAGATGAGCTCCCAATTTGTTTGGGGGTCTCGCTCCAGACTTTAGAGCTAGTTTTGAGCCTGCATCTGCCAGAACCTGCAAGCCCAGGGTGGGGTGGAAACCTGGGTCGTTTCCTCTCCTCACCCCAGGTTCTTTTTAGGGGACACAATTATGGAGCAGGTGCCATGGGGAGGAAGGATTTCTGAAGAGTCCGGAGTGAACCTTCTAGAACTGAGTTATGGGGGATGCCCCTCAGAAACTCCCATGACCTCGGCTTTTCTATTGGGAAGGGCTCAATAATGCCAGGCTCCGGATGCCCCTGGATGCATGACAGCTCATTATTAGTGCACTTCTTAGAGGGTGATGGAATCCTTGCAGGGGAAGGAAGGTAGAAAGTTCTGGAATGCAGGGGGTGCAGTCACTTAAGTTGACACAAAATAACAAAAGCTCTTTAATAAAATTCAAAGAGATGTTGGGAGCCAACAGTTGTCTTAAAGGCAACTGAGCTGGAAGGCAGTTGTGGTTGACTACTGCCTCCTGCTTTCAGTCCATCTCTGGCTCTAGTGTCTGGGCAGCGAAGTCTCTGCAACCCCCCCCCCCCCCCCCGACTTTCAGACTCAATGTCCTGGGACCCAGGTGTTGCTTGAGCTCAGGAGTGATTTGTTGAGGACGGAAGTGAGACAATGCCAAGGAACAGGAGCGTGGTGCTTTTTTTCTGCCCAGTTTCTCAGACCCAGAATAAATGCTTTAAAGAGAAATTGCTTTTTTGTTTTGTACAGCCTGGAGCAAGTTTGGAACAGACACACATATTTGTACTTGCACATATTCTTAGACGACCAATTATAGTTTATGGAGTAAAATATTACAAGAGTTTTCGGGGAGAAACTTTAGGATATACGCGGTTTCAAGGTAAGCTGCAAGCCCAGCACGTTTGAAGTTTCCTCCGTGCAGGGGCTGCCCCTGGCGTTACTGAGCTGGGCTGTTCTTCTCTCCTTCCAGGTGTGTATCTGCCTTTGTTGTGGGAGCAGAGTTTTTGCTGGAAAAGTCCTATTGCTCTGGGTTATACAAGGGGCCACTTCTCAGCCTTGGTGGCCATGGAAAACGACGGCTATGGGACTCGGGGTGCGGGCGCAAATCTCAACACTGACGACGACATCACCGTCACCTTCCTGCCTCTGGTGGACAGTGAAAGGAAACTACTGCCCGCGCACTTCCTGTCAGCCCAGGAGGTGAGGCCCATGGCAGCTCCTGGCCTGCACCCGCATTTATGCATCTCTGCTGGTCAGGGGACAATCACTGTGAATACGGGCGCGCTCAGGGGTTACTCCTGGCTCTATGCTCAGAAATCGCTCCTGGCAGGCTCAGGGGACCGTATGGGAACCACTGACCTTCTGCATGAAAGGCAATCCTGACAGTTTTAATCTGAACATTGGCGTGTGTGGGTGAGAGAGGAGAGAGAGGGGGGAGAAAGAGAGACAGTTCTGGAAGAGAGGGAGTGAGAGGGAGATAGGGAAGGTGGTGAGTGGGGGAAAGAATTTTCTAGAGAAGCCACATCCCATTAGGCTGTTGGACCAAATTCTTAAGTTTCGCAATAAGCCCCAGACCACGCTCCACCTGCTAACTTTGCCTGTTAACTTTGCATGTTGGATGGGGTGGTGTGGCCCTGAAAGCTGGGGGCGTCTCTGGTCAGCTGCCCTGCAGCTGCCTGTCGGACTTGAATCTGACCCGTGCTCCTTCCCCTTTCCCCAGTTGGGCAATGAAGAACAGCAGGAAAAGCTACTGCGGGAGTGGCTGGATTGCTGCGTGACAGAGGGTGGTGTGCTGGTGGCCATGCAGAAGAGCTCACGCCGCTGCAACCACCCCTTGGTCACTCAGATGGTGGAGAAATGGCTTGACCGCTACCGCCAGATCCGGCCTTGCACCTCACTGTCCGATGGCGAGGAAGATGACGACGACGAAGATGAGTAAAGAACAAGCACCAACCCCGAGAGCTCGAGACCAAGATACTGGCTTGTGGACAGCCTGTGGCGCAGGCCTGGAAGGAAATGCTGTGGCAGGCAGGAGCTGCGGAGGGAGGAGGCTGCCTCATGGGGACGAAGACAGAACTTTCCCTTCCAAATTGTACATCTGTCTGTAAAGCACCGCATGTGGTTGTGTAGGAAATTGTGTGATAGGAACCGTCCCGGCACCTCATGCTCTCGGGTCTTTGCAGCCTGGGCCCTTCCAGCAGCACAGGGCAGAGGACTGTTCTTGGGGACCTTCCCCAGAACCCATATCTGACCTCCACCCTGAGCCCCACCTCACCTGCAGTCCCATTCGAGCGCAGGTGACATGGAAACTCTTTTGTACAAACTCACAGCAGACCGTCAATAATAAACAAGCTTTTATTTTATTCATAATTTAGTTCCTGTTGTGCCCAATCAAATAAAATCCAATCTTTTAAGGAACAAATTGCAAGGAAAGAATTTTTTTTGGAGTGGACTTGAAAGACATTGTTATTGTTCCCTTATATATTATGATTTCTTTGTACAATTTTCTGATGACCCCTTTCAGTATTTAGGTATTTATTTGTTGGGAAGAGGTCCCTTTAGGTGAGACACCCCTGCCCCAACTTTGGGTAGTGACTGACTCCTGCCCAGATATTAGCTGGGGAGGTACTGAGGAACAAGGCCCATCTGATGAAAAACACTGTGTGAAGTTCTCCCAGCTGACACTGGCCTTTTCCAGACTTGGCAGGCAGAGAGGCTTGGGTTCCAGCTATCTCTCATCAACTGCTCTAAGTTCAAAAGGCTGTCTCTGCTCGGGCTCCTTGGGAATAGCACTTCAGTCAAGAATACAGACTTTGAAAATGCGGTAAATGCATTGTAGGAGTTTCTCAGCAAATTGTCTGAGAATTTTTGCATGTTGGTTAATTGTGGCCATCTTATTTAAAGTTAAAACTATAATCTTAGGTAGAAAATCTTGCTATAAAAAGTATTATTTGACCATTTCAGGTATAAAATTTAATACCGGGTAAAATTTTCAGCTCTATCTCAGGAACACACACAGACTTGGTGTCCTGATAAGCACTTTGTAGACTATTCATAGGTGTGGCAAGGAATTTGGAAAGCCCATGTGCGCATGCATGTTTGGGTAAACGACACACACACACAGACACACATTTTCCTTCCCTCTGATGAAAAGGCTGTGAAAATCTTTTTAAATATTTGCTTCTTGTTTTCTTCCAAGTTCTGTTTAGATGGTATTGAAATGTGCACAACTCAACTTTAATGCTGGAATACTAAAAATGGAAAAAATACCCGCGAGGTGTCCTGTCTTCTGTTCTTTCTCCCAGTCAGTCCTCTTTCAGGGCTGTTCCCTGGAGCTGCACTGGAAACCTGGCTCTCACACACACACACACACACACACACACACACACACACAATTCATTCGATGTGATGGAAATGTGGAAGTGACTCACTGGGGCTGGGAATTGTTTTTTACAAAGTGTGGTAGTAAGCAAGTTTCTCAAGTTAGCTTGAAGTTAGAAGGCAGCAGAGCAGAGGTTCTATCCGGGTGAATGGTGAGAAGCTGCAACCTGTGTTCTTCTGTACCGGATGCCAACCACAGGTGGGCCTTCAAGGTCTGCATGGTATAAGTGGCTTGACTTGTCAAGGCCAAACTTGGGGGGTGAATGGTGCTGTTAAGCTCTTGAACTACTAGATTCCTGCCCCCCAGTTTAGAACTCGGTGCTTTTGTTATGAGTCTATGTGGCTGGAAAGTTTGAACGTGATTCTGGCTGACCATGGTGTGGACTGTGGCCTCTGTTGTTCTCATGGATCCCCCTACTCCCCCTTGTTGGCTTTTCATGCTCAGGCTGCAGGGAGTCTGGAAAGTGACACAGGGAGGTTCAATTGGCCCATCTGGACCTTGGTCCCTCTGGCTCTTAGTTCCAACAAGCAGGGCAGGTGCAGGTAGTGCCAAGGGTGTTGCTTAATGCTGCTCAGGCCTAAATTGCTCTTGGGAAAAGCAGAATTGAGTCCGAACATACTCTTAGGATGGTGTGACAGAGAATGAGGGATTTCTAGTCTTCACATCAATGAGATGGGTGCACCCGAGGAGGCTCTGGTCTGGGTTTGATCCCTAGTTTGAACAATTGATCTTTGTCCTGGAATAACAAGAGTTGGAAAATCAAAAATGTGACCGAAGGGCACCTAGCTAAACGTGTCAGGGTTGAGCCTGGGGCACTGAATGACTCTCTCCAGGCCTCAAAAACAAAACGGGATCGCTGGTGATATGTACTAGAATTTCCGAACTGAACACATTTTATCATTACTTTTTATTGAAAACTGCACTGAACGCTAAATGTCCACTTTTACATAAACAAATACAGTAACGGTAACTCACACTAAAACAAAACAGTTCTGATAGCCATTATATTTCTGTTTGGGACAGTTTTAAAGGTTTTTCTTTGTCACAAAAACAGGAATGTACCTATACAAAGGCTCCAAATAGGCCATCTTTAAAACAAAAAAGGCAATGATTCACAAAAGACTATGAATAGAACATGGAACTAGTTGATACAAATCTAACAGGATTTGTTAAAATCAGTCCCATCTAATAACACACCCGAAGTGTTCTGGTATAAAATATCACGTGAAGAAAAGAAGACTTTATCAATGTCTAAAAAAGTGGGTTTGTTCATAGACAATCTGACAAGTTACCATAAAAAGTGTTTCCTGAGACATAAGGAAATGCAACATTATTATTCTTGAACACGTTCCGTTCAAGACTTTCCACTCAATAAAATAGCTGAGGATCTGAAACTGAGAAAATATATTTGAGTACAAACAGCTTGTGAAACTTAATACTTTTTTTTTTTACTTTTTTTGTTTTGTTTTTTCTTTTTTTGTTTTTTGTTGTTGGTTTTTTTTTTTTGTTTTTTGTTGTTTTTTTTTTTTGCATCATTGAGGGTGTAACTGCACTCAGCCAGCCTTCCTGCAGTTCTGGGTAGCCTGGCCGGCAGCTTCTGACAGGTCCACAGTCTGCTCCCCGTTTTGTAGTGATTTTACCTTCCTGTTTCCACGAGGAGGTGAACAGCCCCCACAGACCAGTGGTCAGGAGGGGGGGTTTCGGCTCAGGGGCACGTGGCCTCCCCTCCCACAGCTGATGCACCGTCAGGGACATGCCGTGTCCTCGGGCGGCTGGCACAGGGCAATACCGATGTGATGTACTCTTTGTGATGTGATGCACAGATGAGAAACTTAACACACAACAACAGAAGCGGCTGCTCCCGGGCCGCATCCCAGTCCATGAGCATCGTCCAGTCGGGCTGCAGCGGTTTGGTCAGTTCCCGAGCCTGGCACGAGCCTGGACTCCGGGTTCACCTCCGGCATCTCTTGGTCCCAGTTCCTGAAGGATCTTCCCGCATATCACTCTGCTACTGCTCGTTGGGGTGCTCGCGATTGTCCCCGTGTTTTGTGGGCTGGTTGGGAGACGGCGCTTGGGAAGGGTGTGCCACGGTGGGGAGGCTGTGGGTGACAGGGATACCGCCGGGGATGATGGCTTCCATGGCAGCGGGGAGGCCCCCAGGCGCCACACCCACGATTCCTGGCGGGTATCTGCGGAGCACAGAGAAGAGGCCGGTGAGTCCAGACCTACTCAGTGACCTCTAACTCGGTCACAGAAACCTGCTAGTCAAAATGCCACAGCAACCACCCATGTTTGGGAAGAAGCCTTGTGCAGGTGCCTTTAGAAACATGACCCAGGGACCAGAGCAGTGTTGCAAGGGGTAAGGCGTCTGCCTTGCCCGCACTAGCCTAGGAAGGACTGTACTTCTATCCCCGGGAGTCCCATATGGTCCCCCATGCCAGGAGCAATTTCTGAGCGTATAGCCAGGAGTAACCGGAGTGTCACCAGTTGTGGCCCAAAAACCAAAAAGAAAAAAAAAAAAGGGAAAAAAACCACATGACCCATCTGGGTTTCCTTAGGCAGAACCAAAGGAGACTGGAGGAGGCTCTATGGCTCTGGGCCCAAGGGGTGCAGTTTCAGCCTCACTTGGCTGCACCTGAGTGTGAAATGAGACACACAGGGTATCTGTAGGTCTGTCTGTGACCTCACACTGGTGCTTCTGATGGCTGAGTATCTGAGCCCTGAAGATGCTTCTAGGAACTGTGAGAGATCACAGGATTCCAGTTAGTGTCCCTGGCCTGCAGTCAACACTGGACTCAAGGATAAGTGCTCCGTGGGACCACCTCTGTGTGTCTCAAGCCCTCGGCAACCCCACAGGTCACTTTGCTGGGAAGCAACACCCGGGTTTGGCAGTAGCTTCCCATGCGAACAAACCCACAAACCATGGTCTGTCAGCCCTGCGATCATCCCCCTGGCCTGGCCTCACCTGTAAGTGGCACCATTGAGCTCGGGATGAATAGCCTGCTGGTCTAGGACTGACCATGGAGCCGTGCTGACGAAGAACTCCTTGTTCACACAGTTCCTTAAGCTTTCCGGGATTCGACCTAGGGAAAGCACAACGTAACATTGGCATCAAGCGTGGCTGCTCTAAGGGCCGGCCACCCGTGAGTGGGAGGGTCTTGGGGCTTTCCAGAACCAGGACGCATAGCTGAGTCTCTACCCTGCATCTGTGGTGGGTGTGGGGTGCGCCACCTGCTGCTTGGAGCTGGGAACTCACCTGTGATGGCCCGGCGGATCTCGGTGGCAGCTGCTTCCCGCATCTCGAGAGATGCCTGTTCGCTATACCAGGCCGTGTGGGGGGTGCAGATGAGGTTCGGGGCATCTTTCAGGGGACCCTGAGCAAAGCTGGGGAGATGAAAGGAGAAGCCACAGGAAGTGAGCCTGGCTGCTCAAGAAACAGAACTTAGGGGCTTGGCCTCAGAGCAGGGACCATTCTGTACCCACCAGCACCCCCCAAACCCCTCTGCTCACTGGCTGCCCCTTAAGCCCTGAGAAAGAAGATGGATGAGTCTCGTCCCTTGGCACCCATGAGTCAGGCCCACCTGAAAGGCTCCGACTCGTGCACATCCAGGGCCGCCCCTCGTATTCTGCCCTCCTTGAGGGCTTGGGCTAAGGCCTTCTCATCCACCAAGCCGCCGCGGGCTGCATTCACCAGGAAGGCGCCTTGTCTCATCTGTGGGGAGGGAGCTGGTCAGATGCCCGTGCCCCACTACACAGCGTGGGTGGCAGGGCAGGGGTCCCCTAGCTTGCTCACCTGTTTTATAGTAAAGTCATTGATGAGGTGGTGATTATGTTCGTTGAGGTTACAATGCAGGGATACGCAGTCGCTCTGGTACAGTAAGTCCTGCAGGGTGTAGACCCGCTGCACGCCCAGGGACCGCTCGACCCCATCCTGCAAGTAGGGGTCATAAAATATGACGCTGAATCCAAAGGCCTTGGCTCGAACAGCGACTGCCTGCCCCGTGCGACCTGTGCGGAGAGAGAGGGTCCGGGTAAGTGCGGCCACGGCCCCTCCTGTGGGCGGGCGCTGGGGGGCCCCAACCGAAGGCTCTGGCTGGGCTGCAACTCCAAGTGTGTGACCAGCACTGGGTCACCACCTGAAGACCATTTCATGAGGTGGTAAGGGGGATGTTAGGGATAGTTTTTGCCAATGGATCATGTGTCTCCTAGACCCCATACAACCCAGGGCGCAGCAGGAAGAACCCTGGAGCTGAGGCATCCCGTTGGGGGAAGGGCTGAGGTGTTAGGGAGGGTGCAGTGCTGCCGTCAGGGGGCAGGGGGGATGTCCTATCTATCTACCTGCTGTTAGTTGTCTCTGGACTGTGATGACTCCACCTTGTGGAGCCTATTGGTTCCACTTGGATTCTGGGCCAGGAAATGCAACTGCACAACAGGGCCTGGGGGTGGTGGTGGCCCCTGACTTTTCTTTTTGGTTTTTGGGCCACACCCGTTTGATGCTCAGGGGTTACTCCTGGCTATGTGCTCAGAAATCGCCCCTGGCTTGGGGGGACCATATGGGACGCCGGGGGATCGAACCGAGGTCCTTCCTTGGCTAGCGCTTGCAAGGCAGACACCTTACCTCCAGCGCCACCTACCCGGCCCCGGCCCCTGACTTTTCACCTTCAGTAATCCCACACCCCAAAACCTCCCAGTCCTGGTACTCCACTGGGACACCAGGATCTAGAACCAACCTCCCCATCCCCCCCATCTTTTTGTTCGTTTTTTTGGGTCACACCCAACAGCAATGCTTAGGGAACCGTATGGGATGCTGGAGATCAAATCCAGGTTGTTTGCATCTGGTAAGGCCAATGCTCATTCCACTGTGCTATGGCTCCAGCCCCATGATCCCTATTTCTCCCTCCTAAGTATTAGTTTCTGTACTAACTGAACGGTTTCCCTGCAGAATTTCCATTTTCTGCCCCAGGACAGGACATAAGGGCTGCACAGGAAGTCTGAGAACAAGGGTCGTGCTGCCCCACCCCAAAACACCTCAGGGGTGAGGATCTAGGAACTCCTCACGAGCCATTTCTCAGCGACCACCAGCAGGGGGCACTGCAGCCACGCCCATCTGCCTCGCTCTTGGGTGACCATCACATGGCTGTGGCCTGAACACAGGGCCGCTCCCCTGGGCGGCCACCCCATCACCCTGCTGGACGACCCTTCTCTGGACTCAGCACACGGATCCCTGGAGCCCCACTGCCAGGAAACCCGGCGGGAGGGTTGGTAGCACCTACCAAAGCCGATGAGGCCCAGCGTCTCCCCACGGATGCGTGCGGCACCTGAGGCCACGTCCCGGATCTGCTCCACACTCTGCACCCGCGTCCCCTCACGCAGCGCCTGGTACAGCCACGTGTTACGCCGATACAGGTTGAGCACATGGCAGACGGTCGAGTCGGCTGTCTCCTCCACAGCTGCTGACGGGATGTTGCACACCGCGATGCCTGTGGGGACAGGGAGCCAGATGAACAAGCCCCCATGGCCTGCCTGCCCGGCAAGCACTGTGGAGATAGCAGAGGACAGCAAGACGGGGCCATGTGGGCTGGCCAGCCAGCACCAGGATTGCTGAGTTTGCAATGCAATGAGCAGGGTTCAGTTTTTTGCCAGAAGCCTGTGGGGGCTCTCTGGCTGGCTGGCCTGAGGGGCTAGACCACCCCCAGGAGGCCTGACCCTGAGGATGAGATGTGGAGAAGCAGCACCAAACTCTCATTTGGCACCCCTGTGCTCACCGAGCTCTCCGGCTGCCTTGATGTCCACGTTGTCAAAGCCGCTGCCGATGCGCACGATGACCCGCAGGGCCTTGAACTTCTCCAGGTCCTCACGGGTGAGTGCAATGGTGTGGTACATCATTGCACCTACAGCTTCGTTCAGCACCTGAGGAGCACAGATGTTGGGGCCAGAAGGCCAGGGGGTGCGGAGGGGGATGGGATGGGCGGTGTCCCGGGGCGTGGACGCACCTTCTCATGTATCTCCTGCGTGGACTGCGCATCGCAGAAGGCCACTGTGGCCAGGTCCTTGAGGATAGGCATCTCTACCGTGCAGTCCCGACCATCCAGCAGCGCCACCAATGGCCGGGGGTGCAGAGGCCCGTTCATGATCTGGGGGCGGATGCCTGCAAGGGGGCGGGGGTGAGCAGGACCCACCAGAGGGACGAGGGCGACCTCCCTGGACCCAATTCTGGGGGTGATCGTGCAGCTCTTCTGAACCTGTCTGGGAGACCAGCTGGTGCCCAGACTCACACCACAGTAGAGAGAGCGAGCCAGGGCAGGCATCCGGATCCCTGGCACCCAGCCAGATACGCACATGCGGACACGCAGACACATTTATCTAGAGCGACCTGCTGCCCCAGCAAAAACCCGCCTTCAGTGCCCTCTGAGGGCCCAAGTGGGCAGGTGAGCCCACATGCATGCCTGGTGGCACCTGGTATCCCCAGCTCACTGTATCCTGGCTTGAGGGCCACTCCCGAATTCAGGACAGGCCAGGATGGCCCATCACTTGGAGACCAGCTCCAGGTTCTCAGTGGCTGCCTGGACCCCACTTGGGTGATCTTACTTTGGGGTGGCCAGCAGGTGGCAGGCTGAGCCCTCACACAAAGGGGCCCTTATGGAGGGAAGGTGCCAGAAGGGTGGGCTCAGCCTGCCAGTGAGGGCCTGCAAAAGAAAAAGCCTGTCTCGCTCCCCCCCCCCTGCCCCCCCCCCCCCGCGGCCTGGTTCCCCACCTCACATTCCTCAGCTGCCCCAGCCAGACATACAGACTCAAGACCCACCCTGCAGCTTCCTGCTGTGGTGGTAACTCCTTGTGGGCCCACACAGCCTAGACTACTGAATCCTCAAAACTGACCTGGTGGGACTGACCCAGGTTCAGGTTAGATCCCCATTACAGAGTCCCCAAATCCTATAAGCAACGATCACTGAATTCAGAAGCCAGGATTAAGCCCCGAATGCTACAAGTTGTGGCCCCCCAGGGGCTGTCAGGCCCAGTGTCCTCACTTCCCAGGAAGGGAATCTTTCCTTTTCCTTTTTTTTTTTTTCTTATTAAAACAGTATTTATTTGTCTTCTCTGTCAAACCCTGAGCCAACCTTTTAGAGTTTCTAGGCCACACCCGGGAACCAGATGTAGTGCTGGAGATGAACCATTACTATACAAGGCCTATCTCCCCCGGCCCTCACTGCTCATGGCTAAAAATCTATGTCTTATATGTTATTGTCCAGGTAAGGATAGTGCATGGCCACTAGCAACACTGCTGAGGGGCGCAGCTTGGGAACCACCACAGGTTCCCCAACATCTCCTCACGCCCTCCCCTGACCTGGAGCCAGAAACAGAGTGTCTGTGCGTTGCTTGGAACTTTCTAGAAAACAACAGCTGGGCAAACCCCATCTTCCTGCCGCAAGCTGTGGGGGCATGCCCCATGCTTGTGCCCTGGCCAAGCTCTTCTCCAAGGTGCTGGGACTGACTCCAGGACCTCCCACATTAGGGTCTCTGTCCTGGCCCCCACCATGGGTGAACTCACATCCAAGGGGTGGCAGACGCCCAGGATGGCCTCAGCCAAGACCAGCACCTCCTGGAGGTGCAGCCTGCATCCCTCAAGGCCCAGCTGTGCTCAGAACCACTCCAGGCAGGCCTGGCCTTACAGCTATTTATGGTACAATGTGGGTGGTCTCAGCTGCTTAGGGCCCAGCCTGGACCCAGGTGGTGAGGGTACGGGAGGGGGACAGGAGACCCCCGACCCCTCCTGTGGCCACAAGCCTAGGGTTCAGGGACAAAAATGGAGCACACCCTAGAAGCTAATCCTGCTGGCCAAAAGTCCACCTGTGCCTGGGGCTGGGAACAGTGGGGGTCCTGAGCCCACCTCAGGCATCCCAAAATCTACATTCAAGGATCCGGCCTTCAGGGACCTCAGCAAGCTGGATGGATGGGGGCACTGTACCCCACAGAACATGGGGTGCCACCATCACCATAGAGGTGAGAACACCCCTATGGCTGTGTGTGGCCCTCAGCCTAAGGCACAGAACTGGGGTCTCCTCCTGGGCCCCAGATCTTACTCCCGAGGTGTCATCAAGGAACCAGTGACCCGAGGTGTCATCAAGGAACCAGTGACTAGTGGCAGCAAGGGGACCAGTTTCCTCTAAACTGGGAAATGCAACACTGGCACAGACTCATCAGCCAGAACACTCCAGGGAGCACTGGGCCCTCCTGGAAAACTAACAGGACTATCTTGGGCACTGGCCAAGAGTCCCTGCATCACCCTGAGTGTTGGGAAGGACAGTCTCCCCAAGAACAGTGCCCAGGTGTCCTTGCAACAGACTCTGCCTCCGCACAGCTGCTTGGCCTTGGCTTCTTCCCCACTGGGGTGGATTCTTGGCCCCAGTGAAGAGACAAGACTCAGGCGGGTCCTTCTCATGGTGCTGGTCAGGTCAAACACACTCTCGCTCCTTAAATAGAGATGAAGAGATGATACCGGGGACCACACAAGGTTTCCTGAGCAGAGCCAGGAGTGAGCCCTGAGCACTGTCGGTCCCCATTAAAGTGATGAACATGGGGACTATCCTGGGCTGAGGGGAGGTGCCTTCAGCCAAACCCACGAAGCCTGACCAGCCACTGTCACCACCTTCAGGGCTGGGCAGGGACACCCATCAGGGAAACCAGAAGGTCTGTCCCCTTGTTGGGCACATCTCTGGCCGGGCAGGGGTGCAGGCGCCCTTCCATCCTGCACCGGGGGGCCTGCCAGGACCCCCACCCCGTCACACAGGAGAAAACCAATTGCCCTGTGTTGGAGGTAAGTGTTCCCAACATAATTCCACAGGGAGAAGCCAACATCGACCCAGAAAAGGGTTCCCAGCCTAGGAGAGAGGCCTTTGGGGCCAGCGATGGGGGGGCCCCACATTGTGATGTTCCCCAATCCTATGACCCCTTGCTAGGAAATAGGCCACACAACCCGAGACCTGGGGGAGGAGGGACAGTTGACACAGGCTGACAGACCTGGAGAGGCCCCCAGTGCCGCCCACCCACTGTTTGTGTGTGAGTGATCTCATGGCCGCCAGAAGGTTCTGGAAGGGGCGGGGAGATGCGCAGGCTGGCAGCTGCCAATGTCACCACCCGCCCTCGCTTGCTCGCTGTTACAGAGCCAAACAAACCAGCATCCCCTGCTCCGCACAACAGTGTCCATTGCCCACAAGCCCTCCCAATCCGGCCGAGATCCCGCACCCCCAGCCCCAAAGAAACAGAGATGGAAACCGGCAGCCCTGGCATCTCCGCAGAATGCGAGTGAGGCACTCGTCTCCCGCCACGGTGACCAAACCCCCCCGTTGCCTGGCAACATGTAATTAAGGAATATGTTTTCCGATCCGCTTTGCAAGCCTGGCCATTATCAGATGAAATTACTGGAGCAACAAATGTCACCTCCATGCAGATGAGCGTGTTGCAAAGAAAAGAATGCTGCGGGGGGGGGGGGGGGGGGAGGCAGCCTCGGAATAGGGTCTGACTCTGTTCTTGGTGCCTGGATGAATGGGAGGGAGAGTCAAAAATAGCCATACAAAGCACCTTCAAGCCAGCACGATGCAAAGCAAACCTGTAAGGAAGAGTGTAAGGACAGTGAGCCATAACTGTCTCAAGTCAGCTGAGCAGGCCACAGGGTTTCTCAGCCTAAAAAAGTCCCAAAGGCCCAGTGCAGCAGCAAAGCAGGGAGGGTCTTTGCTTTGCAACACAATGGACCCGGGTTCAATCCCCAGCATCTCCACATGGTCTTCTGATCCTGAGTCTTCCAGGAGTGATTCCTGAGCACTGCCGGAAGCCCGAGTGACCAGCCCTGTGGCCGGATCTTGGCTCCATTCCCTCATTTTTACCCCACCGTGTAGAGGCTGACTGACCCCAGGAAAAGAAAAAAAAAAAAAATCAAAGACTCTGAAGTTTGTTTCTGAAACGACCCCGGGTGGGGAAAGAAGAGAAAAAAACCCAGCCATGAGCTTCAGAGCAAAGATTTCTGAGTGGTGCCAGGAATGGAAAGGGGGAAGAGGACCCGTTTTCGACTTGGCCTCGAGAGGCAGTGCAGTGTTTCCTCTGTCTACACAGCAGGAACCCTGCCTGGTACCCCGGGCAGCCCCAGACCCCACCCAGGAGCTGAGCTGGGGCCAGGTAGGAACCCACAATTTGTCTCAGGAGGTTCCTGCACCCCTAAAAGGACTCAAAGTCTTGAGGCTCAGCTGGGCTAAAGACGAAAACCCCCAACCCTGATGCCCCACCCTGGCCCCAGAGCCCTCACGAGTAATTACTTGGTTCCGGAGCCAGCATGGTAGACACGATGATGGGCGCACCCGTGCGCCGAACCACCTTCTGGTAGGGAGAGTGCGGTGTGTGCAGGCCCGGGGCAGCCGGTGGCAGCTCCTCCAGGGGGACCCCAGGCCTGCGCAGAAGTTGGGGGCTGCCGTGGGGGCTGGCCAGGGGTGAAGCAGCCACGCTCCGCTCCCGCTTCAGTAGTTCCATAGGTACCGTGTAGGCTGTGGGGTAGGCAGGCCGGGTGCCGGGGACACGGGGACCCTGGGATCCCATCACCAAGGCCAACCCGGCCTGCGGTGGACAGGCGGGACCCAACCGGGCTGTCAGGGCACAAGGGGCAGGGGAGCCGTACCCCACATTAGCAGAGAAGTGGGTAGTGTAGGAAACCGCCGGGTCTGGGGCACTGGCCGGGCGCCGAGTGGGGCCCATAGGATGGGGGGACACTGGAGGGGCCACGTCTCCCTGGGGCTCACCGCTGCGGTGGCCCGAGCTGGAAGAGTGGGCACGGGGCAGGGGTCCCACCCGGCTCTGCCGGAAGCTGCTGACCAGCTGACTCAGGACACGGGCCTGGCCCAGGTTGGGGGCCACACACTTGATGTCGGCGTCCTCCAGGGCTGCCAGGGCGGCCGGACAGTCAAAGCCCTGCTGGAGGAGGGTGCCCAGCGTGGTTTCCGACAACCCCTCGTTCCGCAGCAGGGCCAGGAAGCTGGGGAGCCCTGCATTCCTGCCCCCAGGGGCCTGAGCATTGAGCGGGCCAGCCACACAGTTCTCATAGGGTGCCGGGCCGTGCAAGTTATCCCGGGCTGTCCCGAAGCCTCGGTTCAGGGCCCTGCCACTGTCAGCGTCCACAACCAGGCAGGTCGGGGCCGGCTGCCTGCTAGAGTCCACGCTGCTGTAGGCTTGGACAGCGAAGGGTAGGCCCTCGGTACTGTATCTGCTGTTGGGGGGTGCCCCAGGGTAGCGAGCAGGTGCAGGGCTGCGACTTTGTGTCCTCGGGGCCTGGGGAAATCCATCATCTCCACCGGGGCCTAAGGGCAGGTGGCTCATGTCCGGTAGGACTTGATCCCAGGCCAGGCTGCCGCCCAGCAGCCCAAACCCAGGCATCGTCTGGGCTCCTCCGGGCTGGCGGGGCTCAGGGGGCACTCGCCCGGCCCCGGGCATGTCACAGTAACGCTCTGGTGGGCGCAGGGAGCCCCCTGAAGAGATCACAGTCCGTCTGCTGCCCAACACGGTGAAGTCAGGGGCTGAGTTCTTCCTCCCGGCAGCCGTGGTGGACCAGACCTCCCTCGGGAAAGGGGGCCCGGTGGCTCCACTAGGGGCCCAGTCCTGCTGCTCCTCCCAGGCGCCGTCTCCATCAGCCAGCGAACTCCTCCTCCCTGGAGCCCCGGGGTCCTCCCACGGGCCCTCGTACCAGCCAGCCGCGTCCCAGCTCTGAGAGCGCCCGAGCTGCCCGTACCTAACAGGCACCGGCATGGGGAAGGAGCCGGTGGCCGCAGTGTCTGTGGTTCTGTCTCCTGGGTGGCGCCGACCACCAGCCGGGGCTCCTGTTTCAGTCAGGCTGAATTATTTATCCCCCGAAACCTTAGGCGGAGCTGCCAGGGGCTCTGCGCTCAGATGGCTGAGGCTGGCTCAGCACACGGATTAGGAGCTCAGCCACCCCCAGAGCCTTTGTTCCATGTGACGTGTTTGTGGCGGGGGCCCTGCCTGCCTCGTAGTCTATCCCTCTTCCTCCCCAGCTCGCTAGGGCACTGGGGCCTCAAGTAAAGCCCCCACCCCACTGGGGGTGGGACTGTCACCCCGTGAGCTCCCGCTAAAGTCACAGAAGGCAGACAGGAAAGGCTGTTCTGGGTTGATTCCGCACTAATCCACCCGAGGAAATGTTAATCCAGGCTAAGCGGGGGAGCCGGCAGGCAGGATAAGGGCCTGGTTCTAGGACACGCAAAGAATGGGGGGCAGGTCTGTGTGTGGACAGGACAGAGGTTATCCAGCCGGGTCTGAACAGTCCTGGGTATCGTGGAGACACGGAGCTCGAAGACTCACAGCCCCACAGCCATGACATCTGGATAGGCCATGTTAGGTTGTGACCGACCAACCAAGGGTCCTTCTGGAACCCTGGGGAGGAGGAATTTCCCAGGGTCAAGGGATTAAGTGATGAGGACCAGGGAGGCCTCACTGGGGGCACCAGGAAGCTGCCACAAGCCCCGTGTGTGTGTGTGTGTGTGTGTGTGTGTGTGTGTGTGTGTGTGTGTGTGTGTGTGTGTGTGTGTGTGTGTGTGTGTGTAGGCTGTCCTGTCCTCGCTGACCCCCAAGCCTCCTGAACTCACCCCCCCCTCCCAATGAATGTGGAAGCAACAGTGAACAGAGCCCATGCACATCAGAACTTGGGACTGGGTGCAGGCCTGTGGGGTGCTGTGTGGTGATTCTCCCCAGAGGAAGGACCCCTCCTCCCTCATGGGCTGGCCCCTGATGATCAAGTGGCATTGCAGGTGCCGATAAAGGCAGCAGCCCCTGACGCTTCCCCGTGTCTGTCGACGCCTCAGAAACCCTAGGACACGTGGCTTCTGCATATCACAAGGTCTGGTACAGACTAAGCCAGGAAATAGCCCAGAACAGCCCCCTTATCCTGGGAAATGGGCTCGGCCCTGTCCTCTCTCCCAGACCTCCCAGGTTCTGAGCTTGGAACTAGATCTGCTGGGAGGGGCTTGTGGGTGGAGCCCAGTCCCTGGAAAGGGGCCCCAGTACTGCGTCAATGAGTCTGGGGTACAGACTGATCCCCACAAAGCTTATTCCCTAAGCGCCGCTGGGTATGGTCTCCAAAGCCAGATCCCTAAGTCAGCAAGAGCGGGGAGACGGGCAGTCAGTATTGGACAGCAGGAGGCACATGGCGGGTGAATGTGGAGCCAGGCAGGGCCATGAGCAGAACCTGAGACCACACGGGGTTAGGGGGCAGCCCTGGTTCCTGATAGGTGAGCGGCCAAGCACAGAGCCCAGAGTTCAGGGTGGTGCTTGTCAGCACCAGCACCCAGGAGAGCCACGTAGAACCCTCAGAACTTTTGCCCTTTCCCCACAGGAGTTGTGGGGGTCAGCCCGACCCCCAGAGACCCCTCAGCTTTCTCAGTGACAGCCACGGTGGAGCAGAGACAGGCGAGGGAACAAGGACTGGCGACACTCAGCACAATAGGAACATAAATCCAGTGAGAGGGTCAGGGGGCCGGCAGGGACACCCCAGCAAGTCACAAACACCCTCCAGCAGTATCTCCTTCTGCAGAAGTTCAGTTTTGGGGCCCACCACCCCTGCTTCCACCAAGTTCCAGAATTTCTTCTTTCCAACTCCCCAGTGCCCCCCATCCCTCAGGGTTCTGCTGAAATCAGCCCAGGATGTTTACCAGCGTGTAGTCTTGGTACCACATCCCTGGTCCCATTAAGATGCGACAACGGTCCTTATATACTGCCCAGAGACGCTGCATGGCACACAGCCCAGCTGGCATGGAGGGGTGTGTGTGAGGGAAATAAGGGGGGACTACTAAGTGACCAGGCAGCAGACAGCACAGCTGCAGGGAAGAGGAACCCAGGGAAGAGGGGAGATCGGCGACACCCCAGGACGATCAGGCCAAATTGGTCCTGGGTCCTCCTACCCCCAGCTCCAGCTGATGTGCTCCCAGCGGAGTGCTCAGCACCCCTATATCCTTATGGCAGCCCAGCTCCCTGGGCTGTCTATTGTGTATTTACATAGCTAATGTAATTATTGCTAATCACATAATTACTGAAATGTGCATAATTGCCTGATCCCAACATGTAATTATAATGTATAGCAACATTATAATCCCATTTTAAAAATCTGCTTTTGGGGGCTAAAGGGATTGCTCAGAGGGGCTTTGCCCAGCACCTAGAGGCACCGCCCAATAGCACCTGCAGAACAGAATAGAGCGCCTTGGCTGGCACCACACCCCGGAGCGCTTATAATATGGGGGGCAGGCTGAGGGGACCCCAGTCCTGAGCATGCACCACATTAGCTGCAGAGGCTTGGTGGGGAGCAAAAGTATCCCAAGACACCACTACTATCTGCCTCTCCATCCCCCATGAGACTCTCCCAAAGGAAACAGCGGGATTGGCACTTGGTGGGAAGGGGGGGTGTTCCATTGTTCCCCCCACTTTCCTGGAACGAAGGCAGGTGTTCAGGGTAGGTGCTCAGAAGATAGAATGCTGGACCTTCCCATGTGGAGACAAACAAACCCAACAAAATGGGGAAAAATGAGCCAGAACCTGCTTCCAAGCTCGGCACCTCTCAAGCAAGTGAGGTGCTTATGGCAGCCACCGTGGGGCTCAGCCCCTCACACTAGGAACTTTCCAGGGGTTGGAGTGTGAGCACAGAAGGGAGGGCAGTTGCCTTGTAATTTGCAGCTGACCCAGGTTCGATCCCCAGCATCTCATCTGGTCCCCCAAGCCCTCCAGAAGTCATTCCTCAGCACAGAGCCAGGAAGTAACCCCTGAGCCCTACTGGCTGTGGCCCCAAAACAAACAAAATACTTTCAGGGATCTGAGGCCAGATGCCTGAACATGGGATACAGCTCACACACTGCACCTTCTGGAGTCACCAGCCCCCGCAGAGGCCAGAACAACACTCAGCATGGGACACTGGCCTGGCTCTCACCTTCGCAGATTCTGTCCAGCCGCTGCCGTTTGACCTTGTGCTTGTCCACCAGGGCCATATTCTTCCCTGCGCGTTGTGACTCAGCTTTGAAGGCCACGGGGTTTGCTGAGAGCTCAGGGGGACTCACAGGCGTCTTCGCGCATCACGGCACCATGAACCCTAAAACCAGGAGCAAGAAAGGAAAAAAAGCTTCAGATGCTTGGTTCCCTGAGCTCAGCCCCAACACGGTGTGGGCAGTTTGTCCACACCTGGCACATTGGTGATATTCTTTCCCTCCCTCCCTCAACAACTCTCAACACTTACCCCCCAAGCACCTTTGTTAGACAACAAAGGATGACACTGGGCAGAGGACAGACAAACAGATGCACTGGGTCTGAGCTCCAGGGTCTCAGACCACCTGTGGGGACAATATTGTATCCCTGTGTCCTCAAGTGGCTGGTGGCTTTGCAGGCCCTTTTCTCCAGGAGGACTATAGGGGACTGACAGAGCAGATGATACCTTTCCCTGGGGTGCTAGGCAGAAGGGAAGATGATCTCAGCTTTTTCATTAGATCCCCACTTGTCCCTGTGGGAGAACTGGGTTGAAACAGCAGGAGCACATGACATGGTGTGAGCAAGGATCCCCGACCAGCTCAGCATGCCATGGTCCTTCTCTGGCTGCGGGGCTGACTGCTCAACTCAACAAGCCTAAGATGGTTAGGGCATATGCGAGATGGAGCCCGCGGGCTGGAGGCCAGAGACTTGAACTCTGGAAAGGTGCCATGCACAGGGGTGACTGGCCAGCTCACCACAGAGATGAAGTGTGAGGAGAACCATGGAAGAGCTCTGGGGGCATTTATTGAGAAGACACAGGCTTTTCGGGGGAGGGGGACGTCAGAGGCCAGGTGTCTGGACACTTGCTTTTGAATCTACAGGCAGCCAGATTGCCTAGGTTGCAGAGTAGGGACCACCCGAGGGGCCCAGCAGCTGCAGTGGGACCTTCAGGCCAGCAGAGGGCATCACATGGCTGGCACACAGCGGGCCCCACAGGTTGCTTGCAACCAATCTGAGGGCAAGGTCAGGAATTTCGAGGCCCACAGATCCCTCACTGCACCCCTTGTCAGGAGGAGTGATGTGGAAAGGCAGTTTGCAGAGAGAGCCTGCTCAGAGTTGGCCTTGCCTGAACTGTACCCCGGGGCTGGTCCCCAGTACCTGGAAGGGCTGAACCCACTGTATTTCCTGGGGTGTCCTTGTGGTGTCAGGGCTCAGATCCAGGCTGGCTAGGGCACTGCTCCAGCCCTCCCAGCCCCTTCTTTTTTTTTCTTCTTGGTTTTTGGGTTACACCCGGTGGTGCTCAGGGGTTGTTACTCCTGGCTCTGTGCTCAGAAATCACTCCTGGCAGGTTCAGAGGACCATATGGGATGCTGGGAATTTAACCCAGGTCTGTCCTGGGTTGACCACATGCAAGGGAAACATCTTATCGCTGTGTTATCGCTCTGGCCCATCCCTCCATCTTTTCTACCATCAAATTCTAGAAGCATCGTGGGTCTATCGACTACAGCTTATCCACGCTTTGCTCAAATGACAGGCACCTGAGCATAGGAGCATGGAGGAGGGTCTGGTCCAGTGGTGGACACATCGCGAGGACAGACTACGTACTCCACTCCCCCTCCTGAGGGCATCCTCAGATGCCAGGCTGAAGCTAAAATCGCCATAGCAACAGGATGGAACCAGAGAAACAGCCTTCTAGTATGCGTGCGTGCCTGTGTTGCACCTAAATCCAGCCTTCACCTCCAGGAAGCCTCCCTGGACAGCACTTTCCTTATGAGCAACAAGCCCCTCCTCCTGTCCAAACCACAGGAAGTGGGACTTTGCTAGCCTTTAGAAGCCGAGGTCATGGGTCGGGGTGGGTGGTGGGCAGAGCTGGCCATTGGTGCAGATGGAGGCCATCTGTACCCTTTGTCGTTCTGAGAGTGAGAGCAAGCGAGCGAGGGAGAGAAGACCACAAACCCACTGCTCAAGGCCACTACCCCCAGAGGGCCCCTCATTGCAGCTGCCTACGCCTGCAGCTGGGCACCTAGGCTGCCCATTCCCTCCGGCCAGAGGTCCACCTGGGTCTGGACCACAGTGAAGCCAAGGAAGGCACTGGCCACAGGGGGTGGGGGACTGGGTAGCGGCGGCTGTGGGGACACAAGGTCCTTCTTTATGGAATCAACATGCTCAGTACTTCTAGGCAGACCCAAGTTCTGCCCAAGGCAGGGAAAGGAACAGGTCCGTGAGGCGGCAGCCAGCACAGCCTCACCCTGTGGCCATGTGTGGCCGCACAGGACGGGCACTTTGTGCAGTGGGAAGGACCGGCTTGAGGGGCGGAAGGGGACTTGGCACATGCAGGTCACACAGCGGCTCTCCGGCAGCAGGGGGCCGAGGAGCCGGAAAACGTCATGTCTAGGCAAGTCTGCATGTATGTATACGTGTGTGTATGTATGTGTCTAAAGATGTATTCTGGAGAGCAGCAGCAATTGAAGGGCTGTGTGGGGCCACCTGGCCAGCAGCTAAATGATGCATTTCTACTTCCCGACAGCCTGGGATGGGAAACTATACAACACACTCTCACACACACACACACGCACGCACTCACTCACGCACGCACGCACGCACGCACTCACGCACTCACGCATCTCTGGTGGTTCATGTGCTAAGACTGCACAAACCAGGTCCTGGCTCCCCTGCCCCCAGACTTACATGGGCAGTCTCCAGGCAGGTTGTGCCCAGATGTGGGGTCCGAGGCAGAACCCTGGCACACTCACCCCCTCCAGGAGCCCCTTTCTGAAGGAGCCCATAGCCAGAGGTGCCCAGGCAGAGGCTGGAGCCTTCAGCACTCACAGCCCCCCTACTCTGGAGTGCCTGGTTGATTTTCACCAGCCCAGGGCCCCGAGCAGAGGAAGGGTTAACGGGCTTTGAGGAACAAAGTGCACAAAACCAGCCCTAGCACGATGAGGCTGGGGGAGGCATCCAGTACTTCTAAGGAGAAACATCTGCGATGTGGAGAGGTCGGCCGGCAGGAAGCGAGGGGACCGCCTGGCCCCGACGGCCGCCCGCCTGCTCGATCCTAGAAAGAGGCACACATGGGTTCACTTAGCCTGGAGGACAACGAAACCCCCTTTCCATTGTCCTCAGAGCCCCCGCCTCCTTGGCCACAGGCTCCCGGCGTTCCCTGCCCCGTCTGACCTGCCCGCAATCGCCTCTTTGTTCCTTCCAGGCTGGGCTGTCCGGGACCCTCCCACCCGGCTGCCTGCTGGGTTGGAAAAGGAGCTGCAGAAGCCACGTCACTTGGAGACTTGAAAAATCCATCAGCGGCAAAACCAGAACAAGAGGGTTCGGAGGACCAAGGGGGACAGGAAGTCTGGCCAGGATCATCAGAGACCAGGCTGCCCTACTCACCTCATCACCCCATCCAGGAAACACCGTGCTTGGGGCCTGGTGGAGGCATAGTGATCCCAGCCTGCCCAGCCCGTTCAGGGCTTCCCATTGAGCTCGTGTCCAGGCAAGATGTTTCTGGACGCCCCGTAAGGTCAGGGGCCCCCAGCATCCCGGTGCAGTGGGCGGGGCAGGAGGCTGGCAGCGCCCACGCAGGGAAGAATGGGCCACATTCTTTCTCAAGACCAGGCAGGAAGGAAGCCCGAATAGTTTCCATTCCTGCCAAGGTGCCCGCTCCACGGGGTCCGGCGCAGCAACGAGGGCTCAGGCAGCCTGCAGTTGTCCACCACAGACACCTCCAGCCCTGCCCTCATCTCAGCCTCTTGGTGCCACTTCCTTCTGGGTGCCCACCAAGCACAGGAACATTGTGCAAGTACAGGGAGACAGGCTCCCAGGTCTGGGGCCTGGCATGTCCCTTTTGGGGCAGAAGTGGCCAAAGTCCAAGCTAACTAAAGTTTGGCACTATTCTGGCATGCATATGCGCGCGCGCGCGCACACACACACAGCCCCCCAAAACACCCAGTTCCAAAGCAGGACGCCCGCATGACCCACAACTTGTCACCCCAAAAATGTGGCTCAGATGAACTTGAGCTGGATTTAGGCGGGACTCCACCTGCATGCAAGCTCTGCAGGGACCACCCAGGGCCTGCCTAGGCACACTAAGGAGGTGCTCCAGTCTACCCCCCCGTCGTGTCTGTATTTGTGCATGTTTATGAGCGCGTGTGTGTCAGTGTGTATGATCTGCAGTGCTGGCTGGGAGGTGAAAGATACCAGTAAGAAAGTGGGGGACCCCTTTGTCTCTGCCAGCCTCAGGCCATTCACTCAGGGCAGCCATGCATCCTACAGTAGCCCAGAGACCATGTGGTGGGAGGCCTGACCACAGAGTCTGCCAAGGTCCAGACATCTCTAACTGCTGTGGGGTGTCCCCAAGAAGAGCAGAGAAAAGCCAGGCCACGGGGGTGAGGTGGTGGTGGTGGGGTGGAGGGAGTTTCCAGGCCCAGAATCAGGGCAGCAAACGGCTTCCGGCCACAGAGATTCGGGGGATACTGTGCCCCCTGGTGGCACTGGCTGCACTGGACACGGACACTGTGCAGGGGAAGTGGCAGCTGGGCAGGGGAGCTGCCCTGCCCCCCCCCCCCAGTGACCGGCCTGCAGTGCTGCCCGCAGGGATACCTGGGAAGGGGCACAGCCCACCCACCTGGCTTCCACCTTCATGCACAGGCCAGGGGGGCATCCCAGAAATGAATTGTGTCCACAGAGAAAACCGAGGTAGTCATAGCCAGAGTCTGCACGTGAGCCCTGGGCAGCCTGGAATGAGCCCTGGAAAGGGCACAGCGGGCACAGCCCTGTAGGACCCTGGAGTTCTGGGGAGGGGTCAGTACTGGTCACCACCCAGGATGCTCAGAAAGTCGGAGGTGGTGTTTCCTCATTATTCCCTGCACTGCGTTTTCAGGCTTCTTTTTTTTTTCCCCTTCGGTTTTTGGGTCACACCCGACAGCATTTAGGGCTTATTCCTGGCTCTATACTAAGAAATCGCTCCTGGCAGGCTCGGGGGACCATATGGAATGCCGGAACTTGAACCACCAACCTTCTGCATGCAAAGCAAATACCTTACCTCCATGCTGTTTCTCTGACCCCAGCGTTTTCAGGTTTTTAAGAAAGCATCAATGCCCTACAACAGTTTGGTCACAACAAGGTGCTGACTTATGTCATGTTACTCTGCACAGGAGCTGTCCTGTCCTGTCCTGTCATGGGGTCGGGTGCTGAATCCAGGGCCCCCACAGTGTGCTGCAGGCTGGGCCTGTGGACAAACTCCTCCCCACATGCCCGCAAGGGGGTGACCGCTGGGCCTCGGCTCCCAGAGAGAAAGATTAATCACATCAAGTTGCTGGTTGCAGCCAAACATGGTACAAACAGATGCTCAAAAGATGCCAGGAGCGGCCGACATGGCGATCGGGGGAGGAAGGCCTAGGAGGGCCATGGTTTTCTCTGCCCAGGGGGTCTCATCATGTCTAATACGTAGAGCCTGCTGAGGCTTAATGTTGTGACTTCACCTTCCTTCCTACAGAAGCCCAGTTGGTCAAAAATATAAAAATCAAAAAATGTTGGTGAAAAATATAAACCACAAAATCACTGCTCTTGGATTTTCAGTTCAGGCCGTGACTTGAGAAAGAACTTCTGGGGTTCACAGACAATTACAAGGAGAGTAAAACCCAGAACCAGGCTGGCTGGTGCCTGGGGAGGGGGGTGTCCAAGAGATCCCCCTTCACTGGGAAGCCAGAATGTCAGACTTGCCCCATCAGGAGGAGGAGCAGCTCTGGGCTGCTCTGGGGAAGATGCCAAGAACGACCATCTCAATGCACCCAGAATCTTCCAGAGGAAAACTAGACTCTAAGACAGGCCCAGGGCAGCAGCCGGGGCAGGGACTGGTCCCTTTGTCACCCCTGCAGGAATGTTGCCCTTCTGGTCTATCTACTTTTCTCAAAGCTGGTTTTGTTCTCTGTGGTTCTCCTGGCCACAAGCTCCCCCACTGCACTGGTCTGACGACTTGGAAAATTCTCGATGATGATGATGATGATGATTATCTCGGGCAGGTGACCACAAAGGCTCCATAGCAGGACTCGGGAGCAGGAAAGAGGAGGCCCAAGATGCAAGGTTGCCCCAGAAATCAACCTGCTGCACACCCAGAGATACCAACCATAGATTGGAGACCCCAGGATAACAGAGCCATCACCAGGACTCCAAACGTCCAATCCTAATCCTAAACCCACCCACCATGGTGATGCATGCCTGCAGTCAGGAGCTAAGAGTCTCTCTCTGTGGACACAAACACGGCATGGAAGTAGTCCCTGATATTGACTGGAACATAAGCACTAAGACATGCCTGGGGTAGAAAGATGACAAATGAAGGATGTGCTAAAGTGACAGCACAGCAGGGAAGGCACTTGCCCTGCACATGGCTAACCTGGATCGGATCCCACAGCCCATCAGGAGTGACCCCTGACAGCAGAATAAGCCGAACACCTCACTGCTGGACATGTCCCCAAAGCAAACCAACAACAAAGCTGAATCCTACAGTTCCCACAGGAACTAGCAGCGTCACCCAGGAGCCAAGAGCCAAGGAACTACGAACGTCAGAAAGACAAGAACTAGGGACAAGGAGGGAAACAGGGGTCTGAGGGATGGGGTGGTAGGGCTGAGCAAAGGCCTGAGCTTTAAAAACAACAGGGCAAGAGCAAAACACAGTGGGGAGAGTGTTTGCCTTGCATGATCTGACTGATCTGGTTCGACCCCAGCATCCCATGGGGTGCCCTGAGCATGCCAGGAGTGATTCCTGAGTAGAGCCAAGAGGAACTCGTGAGCACCATCGGGTGTGGCCCCGAAACCAAAACCACCACAAAACCACCCCCGAAGATTCAAGATCCCATCCTCATGGCCACCTCCCACTAACCAGCAAAACCAAGGGAGGAACAGGGCTGGGTGGAGAGTGGGAGACGGTCCCCTTCTCCAGGTCCCAAAGCCCCAAAGGTGGCCATTTGGGAGCAAAGGGTGCAGGCTGAGGGAGAGCAGTGGCACCCAGGGGACCAGGATGGGACCCCCACAGCAGAAAAAAAACAATTCCCCCCCAACTGGGGCAGCTATTCTGGAAACTTCCACAGCAGAGTTCCAGCCTGGGTCTCTTTGGGACACACACAAGGGCTCTCTGGTGGGCTCCACAGCATAGCCAGCCCCGGCCAGCACAACGTCCACACCGCCAGGTCCCCACAGCAGGTCCTGCTGTTTTTGGAAAGTCCCTGAGGTCAAGAGCTGAGCAAGCGTGGGTTGATCTGGGGGATATGAGGCGAGGCGGCCACCTCATCCCAGGTACCAGTTTCTCTTCCTAGTGCCTAGTCCTGCACAAGGATTGGCTGCACATGTGGGCTGGTTGTGGGAGCGAGAAGGGGTGCCTGCACGACTAACAGAAATGGCCTTCTGAGAACATGGGTGATGCCATACACCCCGGAGTGAGATCTTTGTGCCGGTTCACCTGCCTTCCCTCCCTGCAGTCCTGCACGGACATTGGAGCCCAAGACTGAACAGGATCAAGAAGCTTCTCGAAACTGTGGACTTGGGTTAATTAAACACAAGCCAGACCGAGCGCATTCTTGACTCGAGGCACCCTTGGCTCAACCTTGCGTCGTGAGGTCTCCAACAGTGCCACTCCACAAATGACAAGAGACGAGCGCAGCTTGGCATGTGGGAAGCAAGGGTTACCTGTTTTCACAGAGACCTCAGAATGATTCTCCCCTTGTCCTGTACCGCTTCCTTGCTGGTTCACTCATTGCGACCATGTGAGAAGTGGATGCTGGGAAAAGGGTGGGCACGGGGGTCTCTGTGCTTCACTTCATCTCCTCAGCTCTTCAGTCAAGCTAACACTGTTGGGGTTTGGACCATTGAGTCCACCAAGGAAGAGGCTTTCTCTGGAACCCCAAGAAGAACCAGTGTATTTTGGGTTGTCCTGATCAGGCTACCCTGTGCAGAGAAACATGGGGCGGGAAGCAGGGGGGGGGGGCAGGGCCCAGAGAAGGGGACAAGGGCAGCTCACAAGCAGGCCGTTGTGTTTCTCGTGGTCCCCATGAAACAGGAAATGAATCCAGCATGTGCCCAACTCGGGTAACATTCCGGGAGCAAGGCAGGGAGGGAGAACCCCCCAATCAAGACAGAGCAGAGACACCAGATGATGCCGAACCCATAGCCGGGCCATCGGACGAGACCAAGCTCAGATTCTGGGCTTTCTCAACCACGAATCCCCTGGGATCCTGAGATCCGGGCAGAGTTGGCACCATCAGACACCCCATTTCTTCAACAGCCTCATGAATGTGCCAACCCCAGAAACAGGGCAGGGTTGCCCTCTGCAGCCAGGGCCACTCAGATGAGGACCATGGAGGCCTGCAGTCAGGTCAGGGCACTGCTTTCCTGCCAGGGTAAGTGCAGGGCTGGTCCTGCAGAGGGAGGTGCTAAGGGAGTGGGAGGAAATGGGACAGATTCTCTGGCCCCACTTCACTCTCCCTTGGGGAAAGCCGGGCACCCACGTGGGACAGGAAGACACGCACAAAGCTCTTGCCCTCAGATTCGATTCCTGACAACTCACATGGTCACTCAGCCCCAACCCGTGTGCTCCCTACACACAGCCAAATAACCAGCATTCATTAGGGAGCCGTTGTGTGGAAGTGGGGCCAGGGGACACCGCATCCCTCCCATGACCCCTGAGATCATCGGAGGTCCTGATGGACATGGAGTGAATACCTCGCTATGGCCCTCCATCTTCCACCCTGCAGGGAGTGCCTGCTTAGCAGCCTGAGGCACAGAAAGTGGTACACACTGCCCCCCGGGATGCTCAAGGCTGGCTCAGGTTGCCCTACAGAAGTCACATTCTGAGGGTGCTCACCCCTCATGGCCTCCTGCTATCACCAGGCAGGCCTACTGTTGGTGGTGTGCTGCCACCTTGAAAGAGACCTGTTCACTGCACTTGAGCCATTCTGGGGTCCAGACCCTTGTGGCTGCTTAAAAGCAACCACTCCCATTTTTGTTTTGTTTTTGGGTCACACCCTACTGGGTGCTCAGGGGTCATTTCTACAGGATGCTAGGTATCAAACTCAGGTTGGCCATCTACAAGGCCAAAGTCCTCCCCACTGTGCTCTGGCTATGGATAGGCCGCTCCTCCATTTTCACCTTCTTAGTGACTCATCTGACCACCCTCTTCATTGTTGCGATGAGGTTGGGCTCAAACCCTGGGCCAGCAAAGCTTTCCCACTTGTTCTCTCGCATCCTGCCCTCGCATCTTTTCTCTTTCGTGTCTGGCCACAGAGAGCCTGTATCACGAGCATCGGGACAGTCCAATCTGTCCCAAGTGTCCTGGTGGGTCCCACACCTGCTGCTTTCTTGGCCTGCATCAGCCATAGCATGTTCCTAGTTCTGTAAGCAACTGGGGTGCTCTGGGGACCTTGGGGGGATGGTATACTGGCCACCACACCATCTCCCAACTGATTATGCAGCATCATGTCCAGGGAAATGACTTGAGAAATGTCCACAGGGCCAAATGCTACTGTTACCCCAAGACTCTCCCAGGAAACCAGAAGGTGCAAATGTCCTTCACCAACCCTCACCCAGCCCCCCTCCCCTTTGCTGCTCTGGGGTGCTGAGCCACTGTGGGGTGCACCCAATTGTCCCATGTAGGCAGGACACACACAGCTGTCTCCAAATCTACTTCCTCCCCCGACCCTGGGCCCAGGTCCTCCCCATAAGCTGTCCTGCCTGCCAAGAACCACCATCCGCTCCTTCCTGCCGTTCCCTCTTGTTACAATAACAAGAAATAACCCCACAGTGATGTCACCCAAACTTTTACTTCCGCCGGGGGCCAGTGGGTCAGCTCCGTCGGAAATGGAGGGAAAAAAAAACCTAAACGAACACCCGACATGGTCCTGAGCGGAAGGGGTGTGGCTGGCGGGGACCCCTCAGCTCCAGAGGGTCTAGGAGCGGCTGAGGCGGGTGGTGTCAGGCACGGGCTGCAGCAACTGTGTGGGAAACAAGGCCCTGCTTCATGGGCGCGGAAATGTGCGTTTGCAGACATAAAGGGGAGGAGAGGAGGCCTTATTTGGGCACGTGGGAGCAGAAAGCAGCAGTGTTTCCGACAGGAGGGGGATAACCGAGGAAGGTGGGATGCGGTGGGGGTACACAGGATCAGAGAAAGAAGGCCCACCCAGGCCCAACTTTGGAACAATCTCACACCTTTAAGGACCCCACACCTATGCCTCTCCACGGAAAGTTGGGGTGCCCATAGGGCCCAGCTGGGCTGCCAGGATCAGCTGCATGGACAGTCAGCATCAGCCTACCCCTGAGTCACAGGGGTCACCACCTGGGGTCTCCCTTGTACTTATCTTGGGGGACAGCTTTAGGGGCTGAGGAAGCACTCCTGAAGTGCTTGAACCACTTCTAAGGTCCCCTAAGCATTAAAACTAGACTATCTTTCTGTGAGCCCTAAGTCTTGGGCCCCCAAATGTGCATAAACTATTCCCGCAAAATGAACAACATGACCCAAAGAGCTTTCTACAGGACTGTATGAGCCCCAAGTGGTCAGTGTACTGAGAGCTCCCAGGTCCAGGTCAAGTGTCACATTTCTGCACCCAAAAGATGCTGCTTCTCAGAGTGAAAACTCATCATCCAGGTCACCCAGAAACTCAGGGATTTGGGGGGCTGAAGCAGTAGTTCAGCAGGGTTGGTGGGGATGCTTGCCTTGCCACACAGCAGACTAGGTTTGATCCCCAGCAACCCATAGGGTCTCCTACGTCTGTCAGGAGTGATTCCTGAGCACAATAAATAATAATCTCTGAGCACAGTGGGTATGACCCAAAACTCAAAAACAATAAAAAAATATCTCGACCAAAAATTAAAATCTCTAAGAACTCAAGGAAGCATCAAAGCTGGGGCTAAGGGGGTAACAGGAGCCTCTGGTGGGGCTTCCCAGGCTGGGATGCAGGACCTGGTCCCCTCTCTGTGGCAAGAGCAGGTCGATAGCGCCTGGGCCTACAGTCAGGGTACCCAGGTGTGCACCACAGGTCAGGATTGCAATGGAACTGTCTCCCTTCCCAGATGTGGGCTGCAGATCCCCCGACTCACCCCAGTCCCTGCTGCACCTTTATCCACTGGGGGCCAAAAGCAGGCTCAGGGTGAGCTGTGCGGGGCCAGAAGAAACAACAGGCCAAGATGGTCTCAGAGCTGTGATCCATCCAAAGTTCCATGAACGTTCACCATTAATTCTCCCCTTAGGTCCCAAAGAGGACAGAATGGAAATTAGTAGGCAATGGCCTGGAGTCAGATCCAACACTGGCAGCAGGGTTAGAAGAAGACACTCTGTGGAAGCCAGGAGGTGAACCTGAGTCAGGGTGGGGGCATAGGGGGGCCTTCCGGGCCTCCCCTACTCGAGAATTTCAAAATTCCCTGAACAGGGTAAGGTGGTTCCCACACGATCCCATCCAATAAAACGTCCCCACAAGTAAGCTCTGCTGTCTGCTGATGCATTTAAAACTGCGGCGCACATGAGCGCACACATCAGGCAAACAGAGTGTAAATTTAACTACCATGAAGGCGTTTCAGGTCCTGCTTAACTTCTCCAAGGGCCGTTATTTTTCCAAGCACATAAATCATGCTGCCATGGAACTCCAATGGTTGGTTGGTCCAAGGCCTGGGCAGAGAGGCGCCAGGACTCCATGGGCAGCCTCAGGATAGAACAGAAAAATGGGGTGGCCTCACCCTTCACCCACAAGAGGACACGCAGCATGTACAGAGTCAGCAATATGGGTGCCCTCCCTCCCAATCCTGCCCAGGTGCCTCGGGGACGGGTTGTGGCCAGAGGGAGAGGCAGACACAGAAACATCCTAGTGTTACCCTTGGACCTTTTCTTTAACACCGCTGTGCTATCTCTCCGGGCACTCCCTTGGACCTTTTCTAAACCGACTGACCATGGGTTCCTGGAGCCAGTCAGGGTGCCAGATGCAGGACAGGATTTGGTTTATTGTTTTAAAAGAGGTAAAGAAGACGAGGCTGTCTGTAGCAGCTGAAGCCGTAAATTATTCATCGAGTGGAGGAACCTTAGCCTCGTCCATCTGGAAAGGCCAAGCCCAGGGCTCCCTGGGCCCCAAAGGTCAGCTCAGGGGAACTGCTGTGGCCCAAAGAGCTGAGGGGATTGGGGAAGCCAGTCAGGGCCCTCTTCTGGATCCTTGAAGCGTGATGGATGGTTTCAAAAACTAGCGCTAATACTCAGCCCTGCCACAGTCCAGCCTGCGAGCACCCTAACAGGGACCAGGAGGGTCTGTGGGTACGGGAAAACCAAGTCAGAAGAAGGAAAACTCAAGACACATCCCCACCCCGTATGTGGACCATCTCTGCAACCCTGCTCCTCCCAGATTCCCTGCAGGGAAAACACAGTGGTTAGGATAACTGTCTGAAATCCCTTCTGCTCACAACAGTATTTCCAGTGACAGGCAGGTGAGTTCCCTGCTCGGCCACTGATGGACACCCCCTCCCACCCCCAACCTCCCTACCAACCCAGCTCCGTTGACCTAACAGCTTCAGACAGATCCATCCTTCCTAACCCAGAGACAAGACTGGCCAACCCTCAGGCACCTGCCAACCCCCATCCATGTCCTGAACCGGGTCAACAGGGCTATAGTCAGAAGGCTGGGGGACACAGTGCCCTCCACTTACAAGGGAAATAAAAACATGAAAATTCCAAAACAGTGCTGTCCGGAGTTACCATAGGCACTGGAACAAACCCAGGTGTCGGGTTCCCCTAAATCAGCACTGGAGAGAGAGTAACTGCACAAAGAGTTGCTGGGCCATGGGGCGGGCCCCTTTGGCTCATCTGAAGCAGAGGGCAGCCATAGAACTCGGTGCAAAGGACAGAGGAGACTTTCTTAATTGTCCCCAGATTCCAAGCAGCAGGGTTGGGAACCGAGCTGGTTCAATTAGTCTAGGAAACAAGGAGAGAAGGGAGGGACGGGGACCAGAGACATGATAATCCCCACCCAGCCCAAAGCAGGGCACCAGGCTCAGACTCAGGAACAAGCCTGGCACTAGAGAGAGGTAACAAAGGTCTGGTGAATGCAGAAGAGCCAGTGTGAGGCAGTTGGGTCCACATATGCACCTGGCCACAGAAACAAGGGACCATTCAGCAAGATGCTGGGGCCAGCCCAGAAGGAAGGCCCATGCTTACCACCCTCAAGGACAGTCACAGCAAATGAGGAGTTGAAGTGATAGCACAGCCAGCTGGGTGTTGCCTTGACTGACCTGGGTTAGATCTCTGGCATCACATCCTACAGGGTTCTCTGAGCACTCCCAGGAATGACCTGAGTGCAGAGCCAGGAATAAGCCCTGATCACCTCTGGGTGAGGCCCCTAAACCAACCAAACCAACAAAAATAAATAAAAAGATTTTCCTGAACTGGATGAATTTTGAGACCACACCTAGTGGTGTTCCTAAGCTCTGTGTCCTGCTGGGGCTCAGAGGACCATATGAGGTGCCAGGAATCATACCTGCGTCAGTTGTATGCTGAGACAAGCGCCCTCCCCAGAGTTGGAGGGGACAGAGGGAAACAGAACTCACCACCTGCTGGGCACCAGGCAGGGGCAACCCTAGAGATATCCCGGCCACCCAAACACCCAATACCTGGAACGTAAGACCTGGGGATCCCCAACCCCAACCTGGTTCCGGGGAGACCATGAACATCGGCTGGCCTGAAGATGCCGATCACTGGGCTCTGAGGGCCCATTGACTCCAAACCCCCCCAGAGGCCACAAAACAGCTTTGAGCCAATGCAGGACATGTACATAAAAGGTTCAGGAAAAAAACACACACATACCCCGTATCTCCAAACTGACAGAAGCACCAAAGAGAGGATTGGGGACTCCCAAGTCAGTGTCATGGAGAAGCCCCCTGTCCTGAGAGCCATCCCCAGAAGCACCGATACGCCCTTGCAGAAGCAGCTCGGCCAGTGGACAAGAATCTGCCCGCAGTGGCCCAACTCGCCTTGGAGGTTGGCATCGGACAGTTCTGAGCACCCATGACCAGAGAAAGAGGTTCCTGTTGCCAGTATGCAGCAGAACGGGTGCAGAACTGATGCAGATCCAGCTGACATGATCCCATAGGCCACCAGCACAGCAGCATCTGCCCGTGTGCCAATGTGTGTCTGCAGAAATCTGGCACCTTCCTCAGGTCGGCACCCTGCAGCCCCTAATTATTCTTTCTAGAAAGCCCTGGAACCGCCCAGAGGCAATTGTGGGGGAGCTGTGTTTTCTCCCCTACCTTTTAGCCTTAGGTATTTTATGAGGACTCCCTCTCTCATCCTGTTGAGGCTCTTTCTCATTTTATATACTCTACAGCAGGGGTCTTCAAACTTTTTAAAGTGGGGGCCGGATTACGGTCCCTTAGAGAGCTGGAGGGCCGGACTATATGAGCTACTAATTCCTACTCACACTGCACATATCTTATATAAATAAAATGAAAACCATTTATAAATAAACAGATCACGCACCAGTATTTCAATGGGAACTGTGGGCTTGCTTTTGGCTAATGAGATGGTCAATGTCCGGTTCCATATTTGTCACTGCCAGCCGTAATGAGTGATGCAAGTGGGCATCAGTTAATCTTGATCTGGTTGGAGATTTCAGATGTTTTCATTCTTGAAAAAGTCTGTTCACAGGCATAAGTGCTACCAAAGATGGTTACCATTTTGAGTGCATGGTTTCTGATATTTGGATATACACTGAGTGTATATGCTGGCAGGTATCTTGGCAACCAAACAGTGCTCACTGCTGGCGGGCCGCATGTGGCCTTCGGGCCGTAGTTTGAAGACCCCTGCTCTACAGTTTCAAAACCATAGCAACAAAAAAGTTTGCCGAGTATTCCTTATCAGCAAACACCAAGATTCGTTTACTTCTTCCTGCTCAGACCTATTTTTTTAATAATCTGCCCTACTGAAGAAAAGTGGCCCCAAGTTATAGAATGTGGAGAAGTGATCAAAATATGGAAAAATCAAAAGATATGGTAAAGATGAAATTCCTGGGGCCGGGTAGGTGGCGCTGGAGGTAAGGTGTCTGCCTTGCAAGCGCTAGCCAAGGAAGGACCGCGGTTCGATCCCCCGGTGTCCCATATGGTCCCCCCAAGCCAGGGGCGATTTCTGAGCACATAGCCAGGAGTAACCCCTGAGCGTCAAACGGGTGTGGCCCAAAAACCAAAAAAAAAAAAAAAAAAAGAAATTCCTGCATCACTAAAGACTCAAACTTCAGGAAGAGGAACTAACTGACCCACAGCTTCGGCTCCCCGCTCAGAAACAGGGACCACACGTGGCAAAGCAACGGGACCATCAATATGTGGAGGGGCTGGTCCCAGGTGTCACACCCTTGGGTTTCTACCAGTCTGACAAATCTTCTCACCTGAGAGTGACACATATAATCTTTGGGGAGAGGGGTTGGGTCACACCCGGTAGCGCTCAGGGGACGACATGATGCTGGGGATCAAACCTGGATTGGATGCATGCAAGGCGAACACCCTCCCAGCTGTGCTATTGCTCCAATCCAGCAAACATTCCCTTTGTGGGGGGAAGGCCAGCTAACCCAGGTAAGAAAGAAATACAAAGGGGACTTTGCAGAGACTAGTTTAGGGAAACTAACTAGTAGCTTAATAGGGGAGGAGGGGTTGGTATACAAACGTGCCAATTTCTTTGGAGAAATTAACATCTCAATCCTGTTTTTATCTAGAAGTCATTAACGTGTGCACCGTGAATGATTGGAACTCTAGTAGTGAATTAACTCTATTCATCAAGTGAGTCCCAACATTTGAGCACGGATCTGTAATGAAAAAATAGCTCGACGTTTTCTATCTCTTCTCATTAAAGTAAACCAGTTTTTTTTTCCTCTAGTGTATAAAACTGTCTTCTCTTCCTGTAATTTATATTACCATAAGCCAGCTCACATTCGAAACTATTACGAGCCTCCAATTAATTTTTTGTAGCTTTTGCCTGAAAATTTAATGAGGGAGGGAGCAGCACCGGCATATGCTGACCTGGGGTGTCACAAGCTCCGAGCAGAGATGTTGGGGCTGCAGCGTCACCTGGGATGGGGTGTGTGGGGTGGTGGGGATGGGACGCCAAGAGATCCCTCACCACACACCCCTGCCACAGCTGAAGTCATGTTGTATTTACACGTGCCTCTGCGTACGCGCGCGTACACATACACAAACACACACGGTGTGCACTGAAGTGTGAGCAGGCTGTGAAGGGTTCACTACAGGGGGGAGGCTGCCCCTTGCGTGTGTACAAGGATATGAGGGCCAAGTGTGAAAAAGTGCAAAAAGATGGGACCAAAGTAAAAGCACAGTGGGGAGGGAGTGTGCCTTGTTTGCAGCCGATCTAGGTTTGATCCCTCTGCATCCTTAGGGTTCTCGCAGCCTGCCAGGAGTGAACATTGAGCTCAGAGCCGGGCGTAACCGAGGCTCAACACAAAGTGCAAAAATGGTCCTCAAAAGTCCAGCATAAGAGGTAGGTGGTGGTGAGGTGGGTGGAGGGCATGTGGCTGACCACAGTGCAGGGTCAGGAGTAACCATAAGTCAGTTCCAAGCACTGTTATGTGTGGCCCCCAAACCAAATGCTGACCATGGGGGAGCACAAACGGGTTGGCAGGACATGGTTCAACCCACACATCAGTTTCTGAGGATCCAAACAGCAACAACACTCAGGCTCGTTCAGTGTATTCCAACCCCACAACCATATCTGGGCAGCTTGGCGGAGGCACCTGGAGGCAGGCAGAGGCTCAGAACCAGCCCCAGTTCAATCCCACCTCTGCCAATTCTCTCATCTCCATCCCTGATAAAATGTGACTCCAGAAAGTCACTCCCTGCCCTGAGGTGCACCCTAAACCTGATTGTGAGCATCCTGCCCAGGGCATTAGAGCCCCCCCCCCAACTCTACCTTTTACAGTTGTGGGGGGAGGCCTGTAACTTGACCCACCCAAAAGCCACCTCCCATCCTTGAGGGCCTGTCCACCACACCTGAAGCCAAGCCCACAGCCAGTGATGCCCCACCCATAACCCGAGGCTCCGCCCACAACTTCTGATGTCCCGCCCACAGTCCACAAAACCCCAACCACCACCACTGGGCACTCCCTTCTGGGACCAGCTGTACTTTCTGGCAGGAGACTCACCCTCCCTGCATTCCTCCTACTTCCACCAACTGTCTGGAAGATGAGTCAGTTACCTTTCACACCACCACCACCACCACCACCATCCCCAGGACAAAACAGAAGAAGGGCACAGGTTGAGGCTGGCTACCCTGGGACACCCTTGTCATCAACACAACCCCAGCGCATCCTGACCAGGTTCTCTACAGTGTCCCTAGTGCTGTCCCCTAGTACCCGAGGGCTCCCAACCCATATGTGCTGGGTTGGTGGTGACCACAGCTTCACTGTGACGAGTGAGAGCCCTCCTTGATGCCACTGGCAGGCACAGCTGTTGCCTCATCTAAAAACTCCCAAACAGATCAATTTGCACGTTAGAAAGAATTTCCTTCCGTTTTGTCCATACAGAGCCTCAGAGTCGAAACACATGAGACTGAGATGGAAATGGCCAGGCTCTGGGCTGGAAGCTATTAGTGGAGACAAAAGCCACAGAAGACGGCATTTGTGGTGATTAGCCACCTAATTAATTCTAAGAGGAGAATGTCAAAAGCTGTAAATCCATTTCTCCTGTAACCTAAGCCTCACATCAAGACAGACAGGCGGGCAGGGAAGAAGTGGGACATGTGCCCTCATCTCTGCCCGCTGCTAACCACCACATCACACTGCCCTTTCTCAGGGAAGGACCTGACCCAGGCAGACCCACTTTTCTCCCTGGCACAACCAGAAGCAAAAGCCCCACACGACACCTTTGAAATCCTGCACCTGTGGTGTTAATAAATGTCCCCAAGTGCGGGTATTTTTTTTTTGGTTTTGGGCCACACCTGTTGTTGCTCAGGGGTTACTCCTGGCAGTCTGCTCAGAAATAGCTCCTGGCAGGCATGGGGGACCATATGGGACACCGGGATTCGAACCAACCACCTTTGGTCCTGGATCGGCTGCTTGCAAAGCAAACGACGGGCCCAAGTTCAGGTATTTTCTGTTTGTCCCCTCATCTTCTCCCAAGTCATGACTCTGGAGGATGAGGGGGCACCTGAAGGGCAACGCCAAGACATTATGGTCCTAGGCAACTGGAAACTTTTTTCTTTAATGAAAAGTGGGGGCCCGGAGAGATAGCACAGCGGCATTTGCCTTGCAAGCAGCCGATCCAGGACCAAAAGGTGGTTGGTTCGAAACCCGGTGTCCCAAGGTCCCCCGTGCCTGCCAGGAGCTATTTCTGAGCAGACAGCCAGGAGTAACCCCTGAGCACCGCCGGGTGTGGCCCAAAAAGGAAAGGAAAAGAAAAGTGGGGGGAGGGAGAGGGAGAGTGGGAGAGAGAGAGAGGGAGAAAGAGATAGAGAAAAAACAAGAACACAAGGAACTTATTCCATGCCACCTGCATCTCCCCTGCCATGGACTTTCAAGACTTTTCAAAACCCTGGATGCGTACTGGTGTTCTCTCTCGCTCTCTCCCTCCTCCCTCATGACTCAGCTCCGAAATTACTCTTGGTGGTGCTCAGGAGACTATATGAGATATAAGATGCTGGGGATCAAATTCAGGATGGCTTCCAGCAAGGCAAAATGCTCTACTCACTGTACTAGCTCTCTGGCCCCAAAGCCTGTGTTCATGTTTTCTTTCCCGGCACTGCCAAATCGATTTGATTTGACATCACGGCCCATCTTTTTCTGGAAAGAAGGGCACTGATCCAAAAGGCCTAGAAGTCCCAGGAATGACGATCCTTTCCTGCAGAGAGCTCGATCGCTCGACTCACAGCTGACTCTTCTCAGTCCTGTTTCCGCTAGCTGTTCCTGGGCAGTGCAGACAGAGGGGTAGATTTCCTTCTCTTCTTCCACTTAACGTAAGTAAGCACCAGGGGACCAGTGGCATCAATGCAAATGCCAGGCCAGGGCAGACCACAGATGTCCAGACAGGGCTGAGGACATGTGGGATTCAGTTCCCAGAAGGGGCACATGGAAAGCAGCTGAGTGCAGGACCAGTCACTACATTACAAGGGTCCTCTCCAGCTGGAAACCTGTGACCTTGGGGAGTTGTGGGGATCAGGCATGGCTCCTCCCCCCTTCCTTCCTCCCTTGGAAAAAACATCACTTGAGGACTGAGGACCCGGCCACAGTCAGCTCTGCAGTGCCCAGGAGGCCAGCGGGACAGAACCGTCCATGGGCAACCCTCAGGGACCATCACATGGTCACATAGATGAACCAAATCAGACAGTTTGTAATGGTGCCGGCCTACTGCCCACCTGGATATGTGCTGGGGTGAAAACTAACAACTTAGTGCCCTGGGAGGTCCCAAAACCCAGGGTCCCCCAAACATGCAGGGACAGTGATCACTTTGGATCAAAGTCAGCACCTTCGAGCAGCTGTTCGAAACACAAATGGCCCTCAACCCTGAGGTCAAGAACAAGCTCCTCCCCATGCCATGAGAGAGCTGTGCATTCTGCTCAAAGTTGGGGCCAAGCTGCAGTATTTCTAGGCCTGGCCAAGGAAAATGTAATTCTCCACCAAGCGGGGGCACGTCTGGTCATCACCGAGCCCCACCTTCTATGTCCCTCACCGCCCCTCTATAGGCCTCCCCAGTGTGGCCCCAGTCCATAGGTGACCTGAACAGGAATCTCCACAAGCCTCCTTCCAACAAAGAAGTTGCGAAGATCCCGAGATTAAGACTGCCTTCCGGGGCCGGAGAGATAGCATGGAGGTAAGGTGTTTGCCTTTCATGCAGGAGGTCATCAGTTTGAATCCCGGTGTCTCATATAGTCCCCCGTGCCTGCCAGGAGCAATTTCTGAGCCTGGAGCCAGGAATAACCCCCGAGCACTGCCGGGTGTGACCCAAAAACCAAAAAAAAAACAAAACAAAACAAAAAAAAAAACGAGACTGCCTTCCGTGCCAATAGGAAGCAGAGGCAGGTCCCCGCTGAATTAGGAGAAGCCAGGAGGAGCACGCTGAGCTCCCAGAGCAAAAGACTCAGGCCAGGGGGCTCTGGGGCTGGGATGACACACACAGGAAATGTGCCTGGTCTCCGAAGGCCCTGCCGGAATCAGATCTGTGGCCATCTGTCCCTCAGTCCCAGGGGACCACCAGGACAGGGCTCAGGAAGGCATTAGGTTCACATCCCTGCTGTCCCCATAATCCCCACGGCAGGCTGAACCCCAGAACTCCCCCCATTTCATTACCTGTCCCCACCGAGCACGATTCAAACCCTCGATCCCTGCACCTGCCCTTCCCTGTGGCAGGATGGAAATGAACCAGGTGGAGCACACAGTCTCCACCCCCCCACCCCCCTGCAGAGTGGCCCAGCTGCCTCCCCTCTGTATGGCTTGGCAGCTCTGGTTCTACTGTCTACACCGATGACACACCACAGCCCAGCACCTACGTGTGCTCCCAGAATACTTTGTGGCATCAATGTACCCCAAAAAGGTTAAAAAAAAAAAGGCAAGGGTCAATCTAAGCCTATTTCACCAGCAACATGAAAAACTGGAGCTTTGGGATTGAAGAGCAGAGTTGGGAATAATGGCTGTGCACTGTGGGCCGTGAGCCGTTACCCAAACATGAGCAGGGAGCATTGGGTATCCCACAGATCACTAGGATTGGGGAGGAAGAGGAGACTCAGGCTGGAGGCGGGTTACAGCACCACACAGCCAGCACTCATCCAGGCTCCACTGAAGAAGGGGTGAGGCTCCCCAAAGTGCTGTGTCCTGTACCCACCATACCCCATGCCCAGTCCTGCAGACAGACCCCCCCCTCTTTTGGCACAGAGGCTACCCAGCAGACTAGCTGGGTGGGACATGGTACGGTGGGCTCGTTCCAGGGACTGCCTAGCTGACCAAGGTCTCTTCAGAGCAGAAACTATGTTGTCAGAATGGAAGGGCAGGGCAGGGGACCAGGAACAGGAAGGTGCCAAGTGACGAACGAGGCATAGAGCATAGATGGAAGCCCAGTCAGTGCAGGGTGACATCGGATCCAGAGGTGTGTGTGTCTGTATCTGATGTATAGGTGTGTATACCATCAAATCCAAATTTTGTCTGTGCACCTCGTGTTTTCATGTGTGTGCGTGCCATACGTACCAAGAAGCCCCCACCTAGGCACTGACTCAGCCTTGCCTTCCCGGCCCGTGTTCTGCTCCTGTGCGGAGACTATCTCTCGTTCTTGGCCCTCCAGATTCCGGCCCTTCCCCACCTATAATTAATCTCCACAGCTTCTGGCCACCGCCTCGGCAGGTTGCCGCCATTTCTTTTAAATAGCTGACTGCTGAGGGATTGATTTGTTTGCTCCCCGGGCTGAAAGAGCGGCGCCATAAAATATGTATAAATGTCACCATCGGCCGCTTCTTGGGTGAAGCACAGGCATGTTCCTGGGCAGTGTGTCCATTCGTAGGGGGACCGTCACCTGTGCCCAAGGCCACAAATTAGGTAGTGTTAGCTTTTGGGGAAAAAAATAAATCTTCAACTGGGACAAGTCTAGGGGAATCATCTTAATTGCTCCATGGAAAGAATGAATTGGTTAAGGCTCCAACTGACCAGACTTTATTTTTAACAGCATGGGGGATGGGGGAAGTAGCCAAGTTAGCCAAAAATAAATAGATCCATCATTAGACAAATCTACCAGGTTCATCTGAGGGTCTGAGGGGGACCTGTTGAAGCAGTGGACTAACGGACAGGCCCCCAGACCAGCCGCCAGTGAACGAGGAGGTCAAAGTGTCACTTGACAATCACTGTGAAAAACAGGAGTCCCACAGGGCCAAGATTTAGAGCTGGGCTGTGTGGGAGGCTTCCTGTGTGCCAGGGAGCAGCCCTGAGCTCAGTCAGTGGATCCCCAACCCACCCCCAACACCCTGACACAGCCCCAAGATAGTGGGTGTGTCTGAAGATGTCAATAGTCTAACACATGCCACACAATATCCAGCAAAACCCCTTTTACAGGTAGTCTTGCCCCTTCCACTCGGCGCATCTGTGAGCTCAGAGACTTGGAGCAGGGGCTGGAGGGAAAGCACGGTGGGGAGGGCATTTTCCTGGCACACGTGGTTGGCCTGGGTTCAATTCCCAACACCCTACAGGGTTCCCTGAGCACTGCTAAGTCATGAGCGAGTCTTCAGTGCAAAGCCAGGAATCAGCCCTGAACAGTGTGGCCCCCAAAAATGAGAGGAGAGGGGGGAGAGCAAGAAAAAGTAAGAAAGACCTGTCCACTCATCCATCTTCAATCACAGACCCATCTCTCTTCCACCTAGAGGGGACTCGACCATTTCACTCAACACTCGTGGGCTGCCCCCATTGTTCTCTCTCAGAGCTGGTCACATGGCCCAGCACAGGCTGGGAGAGCTGGCAGTCCCTGGGAGGGATCCCTGAAATCCCCACTATCTCTGTACTACTGGGAACCCCCAGAGTAGCAGAGTGCAAGGAATGGTGGACAAGGCAGCCACTGTGAACAGGGGCCCCAGGAGCCCCGATTCCCATGCTCAGTCTAGGCTCCCTTCACTGTCACATCTGTCCAGCCAAGGCCACGTGAGCTAGGCCCTGCCATCTCCCCATCACTTGTACTTTATTTTTTTATTTTAGGCCATACTTGGCGATGCTCAGGTGTTACTCTTGGCTATGTGCTCAGGAATCACTCCTGACAGTGCTCGAGGAGCCATATGGGATGCCAAGGGATCCAACTTAGGTCAGCTGCATGCAATGTAAACTCCCTCCTTGCTGTGCTGTTGCTCCAGCCCTGACAGCCCCACATTTAAAAGGTACTTGGGGCCAGAGAGCTATGACAGTAGGGATAAAGGCCAACAGGCGGCCAACCCCAGTCCCAACCTTGCTACCAGAGTGGTCAAGTAGGATTCTGAGCCCAACAAGGAACAACCAACCCGTAAGCTCAGTGCCAGGAATGAGCCCTAAAACGTACCAGCCACCGGTTTGGCCCCCAAATCCAAAAAGATTCCTGATACTTCTGGCTCCATGACAGGAATGGGTGGCCATGCAGAGCCATGGCCCTAAAATTGCTCAGAGATAATGGCAGGGTCAAGACTGCATGAAACCATGGCAGGCCCCAGGGGCTACCCAACCTCTCCATGGGCACATGGGTGAGGGAACATGGCCAGAGACAGGGCAGTGTCCCACCTGGGTCAAGGACAAATCCACCTCCAGGGAGCAAGAGCAGAAAAGTCCCATTTACAGCTGTCAGGAAAGAAAGCTGCTGGGCCACATCAGCAGGTAAAGACCCACCATGATGCAAGGGAAGGACTTGGGGTCCCAGAAGAGGTGCCCGGGGCCAGACATCACATCAGAGTCTCTGACCCAACTACTTCCTGATATTGGACACATGGCCCAGATCCAAGATGTCTGCAGGCAAAGCTGACCTAAATGACCCCTCATGCTGCCTTGTACTGCTGCAGGGATGGGGACACCCAGAGGGGCATGTCCCGGGCACAGTCAGGAACCTCAGAGCAGAGGGCCCAGGAGCTCCTTCCTGGTAGCAGAGTCCAGAGAGTGCAGTGGGGCTGAAATCAGCTCTGTGAAAGGGTCCTGGGGCTGGCCAGGCCCAAGGGACAATTTGGGTGGCAGAGGGTGTAAACAGCAGCAACGATACCTCATGACCTCCAGAGTGCCTCCAAAGCGCTGTCTGACCCAGTCACCTCCCCACAAATGTTGTCACAAGGGCCAGAATCAACACAATATGCTGAGCAGTCAATTATATGTGTGGGAGGCCTGGGGTGCCCCAGCATTCTGAGGATGTCCTGCATCACTATGGGGGTGTCCTGGCATCACTGGGGGTGGCCCCACCCCCACCAGTTGTGACCTGCCAACGAAAGGCTGGAAAGCAGAGGCCAGCGACCATCTGAGCACACAGGGGTAGGGTAAGGTGTGTGTGTAGGGGAAACACCAGGATCCAGGACTTTCCAATGGACGTGACGACCAGGTTGACAGGGTCCACACATGTCGGGGCTGCATTGGGTTGGTTCCCTACCAGGATATTGCAAAAGAAAAGGCCTGCACAGCCATCTTCATGAGAAACAGACAGAATCACACAAACCAGAGGGTGGGGGGGACAGAGACAAATAGAGAGGAGAGACAAATGAAGAGACAGGACACACACAGGCAGACAGAGACATAAATGAGAGAGGAAAGAGACAAACACAGAAAGACAAAGGGGGAGGTAGGAGAGGGTGAACATGCAAGACTGTTAGCACACACATATGTGTGGGATGGACACTGGGCATATACCATGTGCTCAGCCCTGAAGCCTTGTCTCCCTTGACCCGGTCCTGAGACTCAGGCCACACCCAGTCCTACATCCACAAGGCTGCCGTAGACCCTGGCAGACACAGCAGGCAGTGCTTACCCCAGGGGGAGCAACCTGGGTAGGCCATGAGCACCATCACAGCTAGACTCAAAGCTAGGCCCTGGGAAGCCCCATTTTCTCCCCCTACCAGAAACACCTGCAGTCCAGCCCCTCTCCTGGAAGCAACACCTGAACCTGTACTCCCCCAAACCAATGAACCAACAACCATTCCATCCCATGACCCTGTTGAGCCTAATAAACATTCTGGCCAGGGCAGGGGGATACCCCCAAACATCCAAGGAGGGTTGAGAGGACAAAGAAGCTGTGGACAGATGCTAGAGAATGAATGAGGGAAGAACCGGAGCTCACAGTGAAGAATGACCCCATATGATCCGTTAGGTGGGGTACAGAGCACTGAGGAATGTGAACCCCTCAGCTGACAAGACTCAGATGCCCTAACAGGAACAAGGGGACAAGAGGAGGCAGATTAGATGCAGCCTAAGCATGCTGGTATGGGGGGAAGGGGGAATGAAGGAAGGTGTGTCCTGTGCTCCTATCAGACCACAAATGCCAACGCCATGGGAAAAAAATTCACTGTGGAGAATCCCGTACAGATCTTCAAGTCCTAGAACCAGTTTCTCTGAGCAGGAAGCGAACCCCGAGTCCGTCAATGTGGGCAGGATGCTAGACGGAATCAACCCACCACAAGTTTCTGGGTGCCCTCACACTAAGGCTGTTCTAAGATCCACATGGGTCCTCCCCACCCCATATCGCAGCACAGATCATCCTGAGCCATCGACCTAAGGACTAACTGTTCAGAGTGCCAAGAAGCTTCCACAGTGGGGGGGGGGGGGTGTCTGTGGGGCCCCCATGCCTTCTGCCCGCAGGACTTGCTCAGGGAGACCAAGTGCTTATTAGCAGGTGCTCCCAAAGAATGCACAAACCTAATGATCCTGACCCACATCTCACCCGATTCCAGCTTCGGTCCCAGCCTGGTGGGGATCTGGGAGTCCCACGGAGAGGGGCCAAGAAGGGACAGCAGCAATCATGGGTTGGGGGCAGTAAATTGTAAGTAGCCTGAGGATTGCTAGTGGGACCCCAAAAGCAAAACAAATATTTTTTTTCAGTGAAATGTGTTTTTTTTTGGTTTGTTTTTTTTTTTTAATAGCACTTCTGGGGCCAGAACAGTGGTGCAAGTGGTAGGGCGGTTGTCCTGCACGCACTAATCTAGGGCTGACCGAGGCATCCAATATGGTCCGCCAAGCCAGGAGCGATTTCTGGAGCGCATAACCAGGAGTAACCCTGAGCATCACCAGGTGTGGCCCAAAAACCAAATAAATAAATAAGTTAATAAATCACTTCAGGGGCCAGAGCGATAGCACAGCAGCAGGGTGTTTACCTTGTACACAGCATCCCATATGGTCCCCCAAGCCAGAAGCAATTTTTGAGCACATAACCAGGAGTAACCCTGAGCATCACCAGGTGTGGCCCAAAAACCAAAAAAAAAAAAAAAATCACTTCAGGGGCTAGAGCGATGCACAGCAGCAGGGTGTTTGTTTGCCTTGCACAAAGCACTGCCAGCATCCCATTTGGTTCCCAGAGCCTGCCAGGAGTGATTTCTGAGCACAGAGCCAAGAGTAACCACTGAGCGATGCTGGGTGTGGCTCTCCCCAATCTCCTCAGGGACCAGAGCAATAGCACAGTGGGGAGTTTGTTCTGCAAACAGCTGACCCGGGTTCTATCCCCAGCATCCCATGTGGTCCCCTTCACTCAAGCTTGCCAGGAGTAAAACAAGGGCCACTGAGTGTGGTCCAAAACCAAACCAAACCAAACCAAACAAAACCACTGCTGACAAGTTTCTACTTTCAGTTGTTGTGTTAAAGACTCAGGTTCTGTGAATAAAAACAGCTCGTGTTTGAAGGACCCGAGATCTTGCTGAGGGCAGAAGGTGGAAACCTGGACAGTGATTTTCTTAGAATTGGGTGAGATACCCCCAACACACCCGCCTCAATATGGGGCCTGCCGAGCCTGTGTGTTCCCGTCCTTCTGGCACCATCCTCTTGCCTGCCCACGTGATTCATTTTTACTCCTTGTAATTAATACGGCGACCAGCCCTGACATCACTTCCACCCTGGTAGGGGTTCCTGAGAGTCGAATTCTGCTGATTTATCTATCCCTACTGCCGCACACAGCAGCAGCCCCACCCTGTCCCCAGAAACGAAATTGCTTCCGAGTTAATTACAAGTATTTTGCTTCTGATAAATGAAAATACCAGATGCCATTAATTGAGAGAGAACTGATAGGTTCCCTTGAAGGGACAGCCTAGCAGCCCCAGCAGGGCCAGGAAACACAGAAAACACTTCCAGAGGGACTTTAGAAAATGGTCATCCCCCCCTCTCCAGAGAAGTAGAGACACTCACCGACAAGCTGTACCACAGAGCCTACAGCTCCCACGGTGGGTCTCCGGCTCTTGGACGGGCTCCAACTTCATTGGCTCGTGTCTCTGGCCCACTGAAAAACTGGGAGAGCACAGGGCAAGGAGTAAGTGTTGACATCTAGTCAGCCCTTTCCTACTTTCTTCCAGAACTTTCCGCCTCTGTGTTCCCGGGCTAGTAATTGTGAAACACAATTCCTTTGTTGTTGTTGTTGTTTTTTGGGCCACACCCGGCGGCGCTCAGGGGTTACTCCTGGCTATCTGCTCAGAAATAGCTCCTGGCAGGCATGGGGAACCATATGGGACACCGGGATTTGAACCAACCACCTTAGGTCCTGGGTCGGCTGCTTGCAAGGCAACTGCCACTGTGCTATCTCTCCGGCCTCCACAATTCGTTTTGCATCCGCCACACATCAGATCCAATCAGACAGCAGCGCCCCAGAACCAACGGGTCTTTCTCCATCATTTACCATGACCCCAAGGCAAGTAAGTGGATGGAATAGCCTCGTCACTGTTGGAGAGACCATCCGTCCTGGCTTCCTTGCCACTGCCAGGTACTGAGCAAATCGACACGGCAGGTGTCCTTAGGGTGGCTGCTGACAAGGGCTAGTCCAGGCCCAAGCAGGAAGGTTTCACTAAGAAATTGATTCCTCAGCTCTGAACCCAACCCCAATGTTCAATAAACAATAAAACCCGCACTTGCTTAGCCAATGCTAGAGGAAACGGGTGATGCATTCCGGAGCCCTGACAATTGTTCTACTCTCAGGGGGGAGAGAGGACATGACAGTGACCTCTGTGCTACTGGAAATGCTTCCTGCTCGCCCCGGAAGGAAGTCAGTCCTGCAGCCTCCCTGGGGCTCCCTGGAGCAGGGGAGCCTGGGTTGCTTGGTGACGAAGCTCTGGGCCTAGAGGACACCCCCAGCCTCGAGTGAGGGGAAGGAGGCGGGCCTGGCTCTGTGGCCTTTCTGCTCCACCACGCCGGACTCCCCAATGATCACTGTTATTACAGAAGCATGAAATGACAGTCGCTGCTCCCAGCTGCCCTGGCCTCGCCAAGCCTTGAAATGCAATTTCTCTACTCCAAAAGAAACAGCATCAACTCATGTCCTCTCTTCTCCTGGACTGCCCCTAAGATGAGGGTGGGTCTGAGAGAAGCACCAAGAACTGCCAGATCACCCCCACCCCCACCCCCCAACACACACCAAGGACATGGGTATCTGTGCTGTCTGAAAGGCAGCAAAACCTAGTTCAAGGCTGGTGCCAGCCAGCTCCCGATAAGCGACTGGGATCCATCACTCCGAAGAAACCAAAATCTGACAGCCACAGGCCAGGAAGTTATCCACAAGGTGGGCGCCACGGAGATAAGAGAAAGGGACACAGGGGTCCTGATGTCCCTGACTGGCACATAGTTGGGGCAAGTATGCAGGCAGGTTTAGGAGGGCAGAGCAGTAAGAGGAGCTGCAGCAGCAGAAATAATTCATGTGGAGTCAGCAGCCGCTCCAAATCTCAACACCAGGGGCCAGAAAAATAGACCAGCAAGGAGGGTATTTGCCCTGCAAGCAGCCAACCCGAGCTTGATCCCCAGCATCTCAAAGGTTCTCCCATGCACCATGCAGGAATGAGTCCCGAGTGCAGAGCAAGGAATAGGTTCCAAGCAAATAGTGTGACCCAAAACTTAAAAAAAAAAAAAAAAAAAGCCAGAATGTCCACGCTGACCATCTGGTCTCAAGATTTGGGCCTGGAGGGTCAACAGTGAGACCCAGCACATGCCCAACCCTCCCTAGGGCCCTCGGGAGCCCCAAGTCAGACCTGAGGCTCAGCACCCCATCCCCAAGGAATACAGGACAGGGACCAGACTAAGTCATCTCAGATGCAGCCAACTGGTAGGTCAGTTCCCGATGCTTTTGTGTCCAACTGAGGTAACAGCTTTGAGCTGGGTAGCTGCGGCCTGGCAGGCCGAACATCTGTGCTGGGGCAGAAATGAGAGGTCAGGGGGCTGGGAGACACCGCAGAGAAACGGGGGAGGGGGTGGTGTTGCGGGCTGCCACAGGCCATGGAGTCGTGAGGAGCCGGACCACATGCCCTGGCTGCGTGCTGTGCCCTGCTGGTCCCCACACCCTGCCTGGCCCGGCTTCAAGGCCGTCCGGCCCTCCCAAGCAAGCCTGGCCTCTGCCCTGAAAGCAGACAACCCAGGAAGTCGCTGTGTTAACTATGAAAGGCCCAGAGCAAGGGGAACCCTCGCCATAGAGCTGGGGCCCCACCTTCCAAATGAGCAGACTGGTGGGCAACTAGGGTCTGAGTACAGGGCAGCCCTAAGTAACAGGTATGAACCCCACAAATCACATCCTTCAATGGCCTTTGTGGTTCCAAAGGGAACTAATGGGAAAACTTCGGGAGCCTTTAAGAATAGCCAAATCTAGGGGCCGGGCGGTGGCGCTAAAGGTAAGGTGCCTGCCTTGCCTGCGCTAACCTTGGACGGACCGCGGTTCGATCCCCCGGTGTCCCATATGGTCCCCCAAGCCAGGAGCAACTTCTGAGCACATAGCCAGGAGTAACCCCTGAGCGTTACTGGGTGTGGCCCAAAAACCAAAAAAAAAAAAAAAAAAAAAAAAAAAAGAATAGCCAAATCTAGAACCTTTAGGATCTGGAGATTTGGATCTTTGAACAGCCAGAAGGCCAGACGAGTAGGAGAACAGAGCACACCAATACTCCAGCCTCAATTTCTCCCTGGTAGGGCATCTCCTGCTCCAGGAACCGCCCCCAATACCGAAACAGGAACAGAAAAGGTTTCTACAGACATAACATAAAACCTCCCAAGCGACTGGGCGGCTAAAGGAGGGGGGAATTGAGCCCCATATGCAATGCTTAGGAGCTCCTCCTGGCTCTGTGCTTGGGGTACCCTACACTGAGACAGTACCAGGAATCACACCAGAGTCGTTTCAAGAAAGGCCAGTGCCTTAAGCCCTTGTAACACTTTCTGGGTTCAGGCGATTTTAAAGAGAATAAAAAGTTACTTAAGACACCAAGTTATGGGGCTAGAGAGATAGCACAGCAGTAGGGCGTTTGCCTTGCACACAGTCAGGACAGACAGTGGCCCATGTGGTCCCCCCCCCAATCCGGGGCTGCCAGGAGTGATTTCTGAGCACAGAGCCAGGAGTAACGCAGGGTGTGGTCCAAAACCCATAACAACAACAACAAAAGCAACCACGTAGGAACATCCCAACTTCAGAAAACTTAAGATTCTTCAAAACCACAGACTTGATGTTTAGTGTAAACGAATGCACAAAGGCGCAAGTGGCATTTAGTGGCCAAGTGCTGGACAGGATTTCTGGGGCTAGGGGAGCAGTTTTGGGGTACAACACCTGCCCCACCTTGGAGAGGCCCTGGGTCCTCTGACCCGGGCATTGCAGAACGCCCCCCTCCCGTACCAACAACAACTCCCCCAACACCAGTGCAGCCTGTGGGCGAGGCTCAGTGGGTTCCCTGGAAAATGCCCAGAAAGATCCCAGTCTGAAAAACACCAGATTCTCATCCACTTCAGACCGAGCTAAGGAAGGAGCTAGACCTCAGGCTCAGGAGCTCATAGCTGACTTTGAGTGAAGACCTGCCCAGGTTCGATTTTCTAGCACTCCAGATGGTCTCCCTGAGCCCCAGCAGGAGTGAGCCCTGAGCATTGCCAGGTGTGGCCTAAAAGTAAACAAACAGATTTATTTACTTTTGGGGCCACACCTGGTGGTGCTCAGAGGTTACACCCCTGGTTCTGCACTCAGAAATCATTTCTGGCAGTCTTGGGGGACCATATGAAATGCCGTGATTCAAACCCAGGTCTGTCCCAGGTCAGCTGCACGCAACGCAAATGCCGTACCACTGTGCTATCACTCGGCCCGAAAAGGGTCCTTTTTAAATTTATTTTGGTTTTTGAGTCACACGTGGCGGTGCTCAGAGGGACCATATAGGATGCCGGGGATCAAACCCTTGTTGGTTACATGCAAGGCAAATGTCCTCCCCACTATTGTTATCGCTTTAACCCCAGATTCTATAAATTCTTAACTAGCCATTTACTCTTCCAAAATAAATAAATAAAAGCTCCACTGATCTTAGGCCACCAGCCCCGGCTTCAAAAGCTGCTGGAGAAAAATAACCAAAGTGAAATCAGAATGACACTTGACATAAATTAAATATATAATTTGATTAAACATGTTTATGTCTCTGTGATGACATTTAAAAGAGAAGTAATCATTTTCTTTCTTAAAAGAAAAACTCTTTCAAATATAATTCGAAGCTGTCAAGCCTATCTCCTGCCACAGATCTTTGAAATGTCACATACCTTCAGTCTCCTTTTAAATATGCAATTCCAAACAGAGCGGCTCGCAGCGCCCGTATTAAAATACACCACTGGCATTTATCCTGATTAAGCAGCAAGCTCGCTGGCCCAGGCCTCCCTGGGGGGTTGCGCTCAGCTCAGCATCTGCTGGTTCCCAAGGCAAGTCCGGGGGTTGGGGGTGGGGAGGAGAGCCAACCCCAGCACCCAATACCCCATCCCACCCCTAAGTGGCTCAAGGGGACCAAGGGATGAGCTTGGGGGTGTCGCCTCATGGATCTGCTGAACTCTGTGTGACCCAGTCCTGGCAGAGAATGGACAGCCAAATGTAAAACTGTGTTAATCAGAAGCAAACTCCAAAGTCACCCTCCTCAATCAATGACCTACATATTCAACTGCTTATCCTCTAAGTCTGTGGCAAACAGAGTGGTTTATTGAAACGCACCAAGGGTACCCGATATCTGGCTTCTGCAATGCTGGAGGCTCAGACAAGCCTTGGGGTAAACACCCCCAACCCCCAGCGTGATCCCCTTAACCACAAGGAACAAACATCAAGAGCAACTAACTGGGAGACTGATCAGTGCAGCCGATCCTCTAGTATGAGAAAAAAACGATGTTATTTCTAGGAAAATGTAGGTGTGCGTGGCTTCTCCCAAGAAACTGAGTGAAATCCCCTGATCACCCCACCACCACCACCACCACAGATACCCACAATCTGCAGAGAAAAAGTGCTTGGAAAAATATAAACCAAGAGGGGCTGGAGCAATAACACAATAGGGAGGTCGTTTGTCTTAGGCATCCCATCCCAGTCCCCAAAGCCCTCCAAGGAGTGATTTCTGAGCAGAGCCAGGAGTAACCCGAGTGCTGCCAGGTGTGCCCCAAAAACCCAAAACCAAACCAAAACCAAACCAAAACAAAAACAACAGACCAAGAGTCTGCAAACGAGTCCACATGAGCAGCATGCACACTAGGACTTAACCCCAAGTCTACACAGATGAATCTGGAGCTTCTCACACCCACATGGTGCCCAGGCAAAGGGCTGGGCACAGATGTCCCAGCACCAGCCTGAAATCAGAGCAAGAGGCACCTGCAGGAATGCTGGGGAGACCATTCGAGCGGCAGCAAGCAAAGCTCGCCCTGAGCCCCAGGATCATGGCAGTTCCACAGGCACTGGAGACAAGCACTCCTCAGAGTCTCAGCAGGTTGAGACACCAAACTGCCCACAGCAGCAGAACCCAGAGCATCAAGGGTGCAGTGGGGTGTGGGGATGCTGCGTCAATGCAGCCACTAATGATCACACACGGGTGTACAATGAGTTACTAAGGTTTACACACGGGGTATAGCATGTTACCACTCGGCACACATGGGTGTGGTGTCTGTTTACTGATACCGAGGACTATGAAGAGAGTCAAAGGTCCAGAAGCCCTAAGCACTGCCAAGTGTGGCCCCAAGCCCCTCAAGGATACAAAAACAGACACTTGGTCTACTCAGAAACGGACAACCTCATCCCTATGTAGAGGCAGCTCTACATACAAGCTCCGTGTCTCTGCATTACCTGATAAAGCACGGGACAAAGCAGGGAAAGCGTGTGCCAAGTCAGGACACACACGGGCCCCTGAGCACTGCAGCCTTGAGCCTCACTGGCCCATTGCCCAGTTGGCTGAGTAAAGCCCAGAAGCTTCCCTGGAGCTCCTGAGCGCCACCTGGGAGCCCCCAAATTAAAGCCAAAACAAAACCCCTGGGATAGGCAAAATTAACAACATGGTGGGGAGGGGGCAAAGACTGCCTAGGAAGGATTAGCCAAGAATTTTCTAGAACTTTTTGGCCGATCTGCATGGTTAGGACAAAGAGAGCCAGGCGGTCCAGCATGCACAAACACACAGAGACACAAAGCACGCCCCTAAATCTAGTCCAAACTGACTTTCAAGGATCAACTAAGAAAGTGTGAAGCGGCAGTAGATAGCCTGTGAAAGCAAGGGTCACCTTCCAAGGTGGGAGAGGGGGAGGAAGGTGAGGGGGAGGAAGGGGGCACTTGGGTCCAGATGAGACCCCTTTCCCTCAAGTGCGTGGATCTCAAAGACCAAGCAGCCAGAGCATGAGCACAGCAGGCTAATATGTCTGTGGCTGACCCAGGTTCAATCCCCAGCATTCCATATGGTTCCCTCAGCCTGCCAGGAGCGATTTCTGAGTGTAGAGCCAGGAGTAACCCGTGTGCCGCCAGGTGTGGTCCCAAAACAACTCATACAAACAAAAATCAAAGATCAGGCTGCACCCCCAAACAGACTCTACTCTAAGACTCTCAGACTCATCTGAATGAGGGAAACCAGAAAAACCCTCCTCCAAAATATGGTTTTTCATCTGCTTCACACTTTACCCACAAATTCCGCGACAGTCAAGCGGCTGCAACACCAGGAAGGAGTGCTCAACGTGGTAAACAGTTGGGCGCTATTTTCACATCAGCCTAATGAACTGCATTTCTATAAACACAAATCAGCAAACACGCTGAGGATCTTCATGGCCTGGTACAGCTGATGGGAAAGGCAGGCCCAGCACCCAACAGTGCCAGGGGCCCTGAAAAAGAACAAGTAAACACTTGGCATCCTTTGGCAACCCAGGGTTGCCCCCAACGGAGGGTGCTAGGGTGCAGAAGTGGGTCCCTGGGCTCAACCACACACGCATGCAGCTTGCAGGTGTGGCTCTAGACCCCCCCAAAACAGGGTCAGGTTCGGGCCTGGAGACCCCCAGGTTCCAAGCAGTCCTATCCTCACACCCTTCACGAAGGTCCAATCCACTTGCTGAGGGCTTCCCAACACCTCCCTGACCCCCAGGAAAATGGTAACCATTTCAATCCCATTTAGCACAGTGCAGGCCACTGTCTCTCCACCTGGCATGGGAACAGGAAGGCCAGGCCTGCCCAAGGGAGCATCTATCTGGGGCAGGGCAGTGCCCATCCGTCCTCTGAACTGGGCCTCAAGCTGTCCCCACTGGCAACGTTCAAGGTTGGCTGGTTCAAGCGCTTCCTCAAACACAAGAGCACAAAGAGCAGAGTGGGGGGAGCACTCTGGGACTGTTGGCAAACTGTGGTGAGTATCCATTTGAACCAGGGTATAAGGCCTAAATCCCGCCAAAAGGTGGGGTGCTCGTCTTCCGGAAGGGCATCTTCACCATGGAAATGATCCACAGAAACTAGCAATATGTCCAGCTCACTGTGGAAAGAACCACAAGCCTAGTATGCTCCGCAACACAGACACACCCCAGGTGGCCAAGGGCAGCTGCCTGGGTAGGAATCAAGAGAAAGGGGTCTTAGAGCCCCCCAGTAGGCACTCCCCAGATGGTACCCCAAAAACCAAAGTCTCAAAGACCGAGTGGGGGTGGGGACAGAAAGACAGGACAGTGGGGAAGGTGTTTGCATCTCTGGCACCACATATGGTCCCTGAGCCTGCCAGGGGTGATCCATGAGAGCAGAGCCAGGCGTCAACACTGACTGATCAGGACCCCCAAAATGAAAACTATCAATTAAAAATATTTGGGGGCTGGAGAAACAGGACAACTGAGAGGGCGTTAGCTTTGCATGCAGATGACCCAGATTCAAACTCTGGCATTCCATAGAGTCCTCCCCTAGAGTGATTCTGGAGAACAGAGCGGGAAGTGAGCCCTGAGCATTGATCGTGCCCACCCCAAAATAAACTTTGGTTTAGGCTAAGAAAGACTCAGGACATAGCATGGAGACGAAGCACCAACTGCAGAGCTGCCAAGACACCCCTGGACCAAGGAACCCCACCACCACCACCACAGACCCTCCTGCTGCTTAAGTGGGTGGTTGGAGGAGCAAAAAGCAGACCTGCTGAGTTGAGTGCCCTAAGGCAGAAAGATTCAAACCACACTCCAAGGAGTTGGGTGAACACCCAGAGGGACCAGCTTCCAGACACACAGGGAGAAGGGAGCAGAGCCCCAGGGGGCAGGGGGACACCCAGAAAATGCACTAAACTTCCAACTGTTTCTGAAGCCTTGCCCTCCCAAGGGCTCAGGGCAGGGGACCCCTGCCCACCTGCTGCCCCCCACTGTCTGAGCTTAAGTGCCAATCCTATAGTGCTCACCTGCTCCCAGGAAGCTTCTCAAAGCAATTGTGTGTGTGTGTGGAGGGGAAAAGGAGGGCAAGCTGAAGCTCCAGCCTGATTTCTTGCCTAGTGCCTATTAGAACCACCAGGCCCATCCACACCCACTGACTGGGCCCTGGGGGTAGGTCCTCTGAAGGCCCCAGGTGATCCCAGTGAGGTATAAGACGGATGAAGCGGTGTTGTCCAGAGACAGGGCACGGTAGGTCAAGGTGTTGTCCTTGCACACAGCTGACTCGGGTTCCCTTTTCAGTGCCTCCCCGTGTCCTACTGGAGCAAGCCCTGAGCACAGAGCCAAGAGGGAGTTCTGAGCACTGCTGGTATATGGTCCAATATCCCTAAGCCCCTAACCACCACAGCCTGCGAAACCTTCCCTGATCTGGGGTGAGCCTGAGGCTCTGAACCCAGCTGGGCCAGCCTGGCCACTTGGAGAGGCATGAAAAACCAGGTTCAGCTGGTTGGGGGCAGCTGCAGGCTGTTCTCGGTCACTCGGTCACTTAGGCAGAGATCAAGACTGCCCACGCCCTTCCAAAACCTTCTCCCACAGAGCAGGGAGTGAACCTCCCCGGTGCCAGCCCCACTCCACCCCGGTACTTTCTGAACAGGGCCATATGTGGATTGGAGCGAAAGCACAGAAGGAGGACGCTTGAATTGCACACAGCTGACCCAAGTTCTATCCCAGATCTCGAGCCTAGCAGGAGTACCCCCTGAACACTACCAGGTGTGCTCCCCCCCCCAAAAAAAATTGATATCCAGAGCACAAGGCAGTGGAGAGCAAGCACCTGTCCGTCAGTGGGAGGCCCCACTCCATCCTCAGCCTTACTAACAAGGGGAAACAGCTCAGTTTCCCAAGGGCTATGGGGGACAATGAGAAAATAAAGGGGGCATTGCAGGAACACAGTGGGATTGTAGGCCCAGTGTCTGGAGCCAAACCTTGCCCGTAATGCCTAAGCAGCATCACATCCTTGGGTCTCTACAGCTGGGTGAGAATCACTGGGGGTCCTGGGACTCCTGAAGCTCTTCTACTCCACCCAACACTTACACACAAGAGGGGAACAAAAGGACAGCACAGTGGGGAAGGCCTTGCATGCAGTCGGGCCAGGTTCCATCCCCCGCATCCCATAGGGTCCAAGTTCTTCAGGAGTAATTTTTGAGCACTGAGCCAGGAGTAACTCCTAAAGACCTCCAGGCATAATCCTTGAGTACCTCCCCGGGAGTGGCCCCCCACAACCAGGGGGAAAAAAAAGGAAAGAGATGAGGAAACCAAGAGGACAGGAAGAAGTAAGCAGAAGGGCAAGCCTGAAAGTTGACCAGAGGTTCTGTCCAGTCCACAGGGCGTGGAGAAGACAGTCCAGCTGCTTGGTGCCTGGCAGGGGTGAACACCCTGCCCCACCCACCCACCCACCTACCTACTGGGGCCCCAATTCCACACCCTGTGCCAGCCCGTCCCCGCAGGAACAGCAGGCAGCGCCCACACTGTCAAGGGTCAGGCTTTATCTCTCAATACACCATGTGTCTGAGCCAAAAATAAAAGCGAAAAGCCTCCCAGAGGTGCCTTCCAGATTCCAGGACCACACCAAGCTGGCAAGGGGTGGCTGGCTGGTTCCCTCCCTCCCTCCTCATCCTTACAAGGGTGAGGCCCTTACAAGGGCTGGGCTTCGATGGAGAAGCTGCCGGTCTGGTCTGCTGGCCTTACTTGGAAGGGACTGGAAAGGCCTAAGGCCAGGCCCAGGCCTGGCCAGGCCAGGGGAGGGTTCCTGGGGTGCAAGGGATTCCTTCAAGCCAGGAGAGAGAGCGCAGAGCCCTGGGCCAGCCTTGGCAGCTGCCAGCACACCATATTCTAGGATTCTCTCTCCTTCCTGCGTCTGAACTAACCTCCAAGCAAATAAACCCAATCAAGCGCCCCAAAACACTCAGGATTCTTATCAAAATCCACGAGGAGTGGACACGGGGCTAGTGCTGAGCTCTCCCCCCCAACAACCATGGACTTTCCTGGGGTCCCAGAGCTCAGGGTGGGTGTATCTTCCATATGCCCATAAGAAGTGGGTTCCAGTGGCTGGAGAGATAGCAGTGGTAGGGCATTTGCCTTGCATGCAACCGACCCAGGAAGGATGTAGGTTTGGTTCCTGCATCCCATATGGTCCCCTGAGCCTGCGAAGAGTGATTTCTGAGGGCAAACCCAGGAGTAACTCCTCAGTACCGCCGGGTGTGGCCCAAAAAATAAAACCAAAATCAAAACCAAACCAAACCAAAAAGAAGCGGGTTTCAGCACCCAGGCTGGCCTCGCTTGGATGAGGCTATGTCAAGTTCAGTGGTGGAGGCAGCTGGGTCTGGGACCCAAGAAAGTGACCAAACCGACAGACCTTCGTGGGCTAGGCGGCAGCAGCTGAAGATGGACACGGATGTCACATAAACACACCAAGACGTCAAGGACTGAGCTAAAAATAAGTCCCGAGAGGCAGAAGGAGGCTGGTGGCTAATCAAATGTGCTAGACTCCAAAGAGCTGCAGTAATCAATTTACATATCAGGGAGGGGTAATTACAGCACGGAAGGAACAGGTCTCCGAGCCAAAAGGTTAAAAAAAAAAGAAAAATCAGCCTGGCAAGCCGCTGCATACACAAAAACCAAACCGCAGCTTTCACATAGGACCAGCAAGCTCCAAAGCCAAGGCTCCAAGATCTGGACTCCTGAGTGGGGGGTGCCCCAGCAGGACCCCAGCGACAGGCATCTATCGCTGAGGGATGAACTCAGGACTCAGGGTGGCTGCAGTGACAAACCCCAGATCTCTAGAGAACCCTCAGATCAGAGCGGTTTTGATTTTGGTTTTATTTGTCATCAGAGGCATGGTGGGAAGGAGGGAGCCTTTGGCGTGACCCCTCCCAGAGCTCAGATGCCAAGTAATGGCAGGTCAAACCTGGAGCCTCTGCATGGGGGAGTCTGAGTCTCCAGCTGAGTCAGGACAGGACTTGTATAGCCACTTGGCTTTGGTACATTCTGGGCACTTGATTAAAAAAATTCGGGGGGGAGGGGCTGGAGAGACTGCATGGAGGAAGGGCATTTGCCTTGCATGCAGAAGGATGGTGGTTTGAATCCCGGCCCGGCTTCTCATATGGTCCCCCGAGCCTGCCAGGAGCCATTTCTGAGCATAGAGACAGGAGAAAAATCCCTAAGTGCTGCCGGGTGTGACCCAAAAACCAAAATAAATAAATAAATAAATTCAGGGAGCCAGAGCGATAGCCCAGCTGGGAGGGCACTTGCCTTGGACGCAACCAAACCTGGTTCGATCCCCAATATCCCATAGGGACCCTGAGCCTGCCAGGGTGATGCCAGTTTGTGGCCCAAAAACCAAATAAGGACTGGAGAGATAGCACAGCAGTAGGGCGTTTGCCTTGCACACGCAGCCAGTCCAGGGGAAATGGTGGTTTGAATCCTAGCATCCCATATGGTAAGCCCATGCCTGCCAGGAGTGATTATTTGAGAGCAGAGTAACCTGAGTGCTGCCGGGTGTGACCCAAACCCTCCCAAAACCAAATAAATAAATAAAAATTATCAGCCAGTTTTCTTGCAGCACTTCTTTCTAAGAAGCTAAGGTTGGGCCCGGAGAGATAGCACAGCGGCGTTTGTCTTGCAAGCAGCCGATCCAGGACCAAAGGTGGTTGGTTCGAATCCTGGTGTCCCATATGGTCCCCCGTGCCTGCCAGGAGCTATTTCTGAGCAGACAGCCAGGAGTAATCCCTGAGTACCACCGGGTGTGACCCAAAAACCAAAACAAAAAAAAAAAAAAAGAAGCTAAGGTCAATTACTAATTCGTACATGCACGTACACTTCTCTCCTTCCGGTGCTGGCCCAGTGTCTCTACCCCAGCCAGCAGGAAGAGACAAGTGCCATACCAAACCCCTCCCACCAGCCTGCTCACACCTTTCCCTCTCTGAAGCTTCAACAAAATGCAGGTGCAGCCACTCAGCTTGACACCTAAGCTGCCCCCAGACCAGGCTCCAGGATGCTGAGCAGTTTGAGCAGCTCCACCATGGTTCTGAGCTCTCCCAGAGGAACCCGATCACCCCACGAGTTACAGTAGCAAATTCAATGCAAGCCCACCACTGCCCACCTCTCCACAAAGCCACCTAGATTCCCTCCAGGCCTCCACACAATGGGAAGTTTTTGGAAAACCCATACAGATATTCTTCCCCATTTTTCTCCGTTATTTGGTCTCCCCCAATGATAGAGCTTTCCATGACCTCAGAGAAACACCTCCACCCCCCATGACACCTCGCTGCTGAACTGGGAAGTGAATAATACACAATCACACTCACCCACACCACACACTGCTCACAGAAGATCTGCTTCCATGCAGCCTGCCTTTTTTGGTTGGTTGTTTTTTGGGGTCACACCCAAAGATACTCAGAGATTACTCCTGGCTCTGCATTCAAGAGACCCTATGGGATACTGGAAATTAAACCAGGGTCGGCCAAATGCAAACGCCTTCCCCGCTAGGGTATCTTGCAGTCCATTTTAGGCTGTTTTGAATCTCTGCAAAACTGTCTACATGAAAACAGCAAACACCAGCAAGCAGTCATTTCTCTGCTCACCCAAGTCCCATAGCAGCTTCCCCACCCCCAAAATGCTCTCCCAACTGCCAGCCAGGACAGTGCGCAGGGCCAGCTAGGAGCACCGCAGGCAAAACTGCATGCTCAGAGCACAGCTGGGTCTTTCCCTGCCTCCTCCGAGCTGCACACCAGGCCTGGCTCAGAGTGCCCTGCCTTGTTCCCATAGGGGTTAAGAAGCCATGTGGCAAGCACCATCTCTCCACAGTGTGCCGTTCCTCGGGGCTGGAGACACACTGGCCACACAAACTCACACACCCCATTCTCCTACCAGGGCTGGTCCCAGGCACCAAAAGCCATGTGTGTGACCCAGTGTTTCTGCACAAAGAATCAGAGCAGCTAGATTCTGTCTGGGGAGAGATGCATGGAGCCCCACTTTCCATCAGAGCTGCCACCCGCCACAAAGTGGCAACTGAAGGTGAATGGACTCACATTGCCAAGCAGGGCTCACGGGCATCCTCTCCAGCAAGGAATTGTTTGAAGGTCCTGTGGTGTGGCTCAGACTCCCCCTCAAGTGCACTTTGTAAAAATACACAAAAACAAACAAAAACAAAAATCCCCCACAAACTAGGCCGCAGCGAGAACACAGCAGTGGGGAGAATTAGCCTTGCACACAGCTGACCCAGGTTTGATCCCGGCATCCCATAGGGTTCCCCAAGCCTGCCAGGAGTGATTTCTGAGTGCAGAGCCAGGAGTAACCCGAGTGCCACTGAATGTGGTACAAAAACAAACAAAAAAACCCCCAAAATAATTAGATAAAATAAGCAAACAAAAATACAAACTTTCTAGGGCACCACAGCCCAGCTTCATCTCAATAAAATGGCCAGTGGTCAAGAGAGCAAGACCAGCATTATAGGCAGCAGATGGCCAGGGCCCACTCTCAGAGACATCCTGGAAATGTCCCTCGGGTTCCCAGGAATGTCTGGACAACCAAGGAGCCAGGGCCAGGCAGAATCCACATGGCAACTTGCAAAACCAACAAGTTCTCTGGAACCTTCCAACAGCTCTTTCTAAGTGTCCAATGTTCTCCAGAGACAGCTAGGGCATGGGAGGGTTTGACCCAACCTGGTGCTGGTGGCTGGTTCTGGCTGGCCCAGGCCTCATCCTCAAGAAACAAGCTGTTACATAAAAATACAGGTGGCCTGGCTACTCCAGAAGCTGCTTTATGAAGAGAGTGGCCCCTCTCAGACTGATTGTTGTTCAGGGGTAACTGGGGACCCCACTGCTCCCTCCTCAGTCCAGGCTCTCCTGGGGACCGCAGGGGGTAGCCACGTGAGAACCACCATCTTTGCAAAGCTCACTCCATGTGCAGCCCTCCTGCGTGTTGTCAGCCTGGCCAAGCCCCTCTGTAGAGAACAAGCACAAAAGGCCTCTGTGTAATGGGAGGCTGACAGGAGCCAACATCCCCTGAGCGCCCCAGCAAGGCCCCGGAGGAAACAGCCAGACCCGAACAAGTCATCACTTTGGTCTGGGGGGGAACAACAAGAAGCTGGGAGGCCCCCAGGACTGGGGTCGGCTACCCCTTCCCTGTCCCCTGGCACAGCCTATGCAAAAGACAATATTCTTCCCTTTGGGTCCCCTCCAGAACCTCAGATCTCTTACCCCAACAACCAGGCCCAGAGGCCTTCTCTGATGCTCACAAGGACGCTTCGAAAGTCCATGTCAGAACAGGAAGGGATGTGGGGACTCTGGCTGTGGCTCTGCTCTGGTGGGTTTCTGTAACTACAACCTCACCCCACACAATCATCTGTGATGTTCACCCTAAAAAACAGAGGCCCTTGTTGTGCCAGTCTCACCAGGTAGAGGAAGAATGAGGCCCTTGGTCAAAGAATGTTCTACTGATGGCTCCAGGTTGTCAGCAATAAGTATGTGGGAAACACTTGGAGCTCAGTCCATGAGCTGGGAGCCCCGAAGCCCCCCTTTCTCTCTTAAGTCTGTCTTGTTTTCCTGATCCTCAAAGCACCCTGGCTTCAGGTCCCTGTTCAAGGGGGGGTTAAAGGGGCTGGTGGCCAGCACACACACTCAGCTTCCTTAGCCTCCCCCCCACTTTTTTTTTTTTTTTTTTTTTTTTTTTTGGTTTTTGGGCCACACCCGGTGACGCTCAGGGGTTACTCCTGGCTATGCGCTCAGAAGTCGCTCCTGGCTTGGGGGACCATATGGGACGCCGGGGGATCGAACCGCGGTCCGTCTCCTAGGCTAGCGCAGGTAAGGCAGGCACCTTACCTCGAGCGCCACCGCCCGGCCCCCCCCCCACTTTTTTTTGGCTATAGCCAGTGACATTCAGGGGTTACTCCTGGCTATGCACTCAAATATCGCTCCTGGCTTGGGGGACCATATGGAAGCCAGGGATGGAACCAGATCCATTCCGCATTGGCTGCATGCAAGGCAAACGCCATACCACTGTGCTATCGTTCTGGCCCCAGTCCCACCCTTTAAAAGATGGGAGCAAACACTCAGGGTCAGCCTGCTCTGCTCCCCCCCCACACCCTCTCAGCCTTGTCCCCATTCCCAAGGGGGGAGGGAGCCCTCCAAGGCACTGGCACAAGCCTTTCCCTTCTTTCCCTGGCTGGCCAGCAGAGCTTTCTAGAACAGCCTGTCCCAGCTGGCGAATGTTACCTTGCTGCCCCGATGCTCTAAGGGCCTGGGTGCGTCTCCTGTTCGGTGCCAAGGGCCCACCCACGGCACTGACCGGCAGGAGGGATGCCACCGTGGCCCAGAGCAAAGCTTTTGCATCCCAGGCTGCTGCCAAGTCCTGCCAAGTGAGAAAACACCCAGAAGCAGGCCACGCCCCTCCCAGGCCTCCTCCTCACCAGAGGCCAGAACACAGGCCCTGTGCCAGCTTCCAAGCCCAGCAGCCCCTCTGCCCCTTTCCCTCCTGACCCCAAGAGGGTGCTGTGCCCTCTCTTGCTCCTGGAGATGGAAGGAACCAGGAAAAGGCCCTTTTGCTCTCCCTCAAAGAAATATTTCCCAGGACAGCAACGTGCTCTTTAAAGCAATTCTGCAGAGGTCTGAGGGGCTCTTCATATCTCTCTCTCTCTCTCTCTCTCTCTCTCTCTCTCTCTCTCTCTCTCTCTCTCTCTCTCTCTCTCTCTCTCTCTCTCTCACACACACACACACACACACACACACACACACACACACACAGTAAGAACTGGATTCTCTCCCCAACTTGGTGCCCTGGGGGGGTGGGGGCTCAGAAATCTCACACACACACACACACACACACACACACACACACACACAAACACACACACACACTCTCCATTTCTATGCTCACAAATTTGCACACACGCAGGCTCACGCCCAAACACACAACCACTCCAATAATTCTGAACTACATTTCCTGTGCCCACGGAGGGAGCACTTCTGGCTGTTCTTGGAGGAACCCAATTATCACTGTGCTGTGCCAAGTCCTTAAAAACTCAGTAAGACTAGAGGACTGGAGGACAGTATAGCGGCAAGGGTGCTTGCCTTGCACGTGGCTGATCTGGGTTAGATCCCCCCGTATCCCATAGCATCCCTCCCCAAGCACCATTAGGAGTGATTCCTGAGCACAGCAGAGCCAGGAGCAACCAAGGACCAGCGCCGGGTGTGGCCCTAAAATTCAAATAACAAAACCAAACAGGAAGAACCTCTCCCAGAGAGAATCCGGCTTGAATTCTGCAGCCTCCCAGCTTGACAGGTGAAGCCATATCTCTAATCCCAGGCTTAGCTGAAATGGGGGAGACTGCAAATGTGTGAGAAAACAACCCTCAAGCCCCCCACCTTGGGTAGAGCAGCAAACAAGACTCAGCAGAGATGGGACAAGCCTGGCTTGGAGAACTTGGGTGAGGTTATGGGGCAGCTAGGTGGCATCTGGCGCCACCTCTCAGGCTCCCCCGGGTTTCGTACAAGGTCCTCCAGCCAAGCTCAGGAGCCTTTCAAGAGAGCAGGGGTGCCCCACAGCCCTGCATACCCTCCAGATGAGCAGAGAACCACCCACATATCCTGGCTCTCAGGAAAAGGATTCGAGTACTGTGCGCTGCAGCCGGCTGGCCATCCCTGGACTCAGTCAGATGGTCCGTCCAGTTGGAGGCACAAGCAGCCCTCCAGGAAGGTTGCCCCGGTGTTGGTCTGGCCTGAGGCCCTTTCCCTCTACCCCTCATCCCTGGAGGGCTGGACATAGCTCCTCTACAATCTCCTCAGTAGCTAAGCTCTCCTCTCCCAGCAGGATACCCTCCTCAAGCCCCCATTTGAAACCTATAGAACACAAACCTCACAGTACCCCAGTTCCTGGGGTCAGCCCTACCCTAGGAGTCCACTGCAGGCATACAGTTTTCCAGAGGGTGGCAGGAAGGGTAATCTTGTAATTAAAGGAAAGCCTGTTTTTCAGGAGAAAAAAAATCTGTGGAGGACTTTGCCCTCTGCAGGAACTAGGTCAGCAGAGTAGCAAGGCCTCACCTGGTGGTGGTGTGTGGGGGGGGGGGGCAGTGGCAGGGAGTTAATCACCCACAGGCTTTTTTATTCCAGTGCCGTGGCCAACAAACTCAGGCAGCCCCGGAAGTTCCAGGAAGTTTCTCTTTCTCACCAGTTCCCAAAAATGTGGAGGAGACGCTGGACCCCATGGGTGCAGATCTCATGGCTGGACACAGGAAACCACCAGACTGTTTACAGGGTGCAAGTCTTGATGGGAAGTGAGGAGCCCTGGGGTAAAAAAGGGGCATCCGGAGAGGAGGGGCTGGCAGGAATCATAAACGCGGCCCAAATCTTGGTTTCTGTTTGTTTTAGTTTTTGAGCAATACAGTACTCAGTGGTCTGCAGGGGGCTTATTCCTAGCTCACTGGTCAGAAATTACTCCTGGCAGGCTCAGGGGACATATGAGGAGGTTTCATGAATCAAACCCAGATCAGCTGCATGCAAGGCAAACACGCTCCCCACTGGGCTATCATTCCTGCCTCCTCGGCCTCGGTTGTACCCTCATTTCCAGACCAGATCTCTCTGCTCTTCGAGAAAGAACTACCCACCCCTCAAACACCAGGGTGCAGGGCCGTGGGCACATGCCAGGGATCAAAGAAGGGAACCTTGGTTGGACTGACAACCCTCCCAGTGTGCCCAAGTCCTAGACAACAGCCAGGAGCACTGCACCCAGAACAGAACTTCTCTGAGAGGATATGCACGAGGGGTCAGTCAGCCTTCTGCCTGAACAGGTGCCCACAAGGTGTCTCCTGCCCACGGACAGAGTCTGTGTTCTCCCAGGAGTTACCTACAGCTATGGGTCCCTGAACCCCCAAAGGACAGTGAGTTGAAGACATCCCCTCAGGCACTGGGGGGGCACTTCAGGGAAATGGAGCATCGGAGATAGCATTAAAACAAGCAGCTGTAGGTGGGAGGGAAACTGAGTCACACCTGGGCAGGCTCAGTCACAACCCAAACGAATCATCGCTCCGTTCTCAGTAATTCCCGAGTGTGGAGCTAAGGTTAAGCCCTGAGCACCACCCACTGTGGCCCCCAAATTCCTTACCACACCCTCGCTCTGTAATTCCTGAGTGCACGGATAGGAATAAAGCCCTGAGCATAGCCCAGCATGGCCCCCAAACTCATCGACCCTGCTCTGTAATTTTGTGTGCAGAACTAGGATTAAGACCTGGGCACCGCCCACTGTGGTCCCCAAAACCTTCTGCTCCTTGGGCTAAAAGCCTGCCCTGAGCTCACATCCCAGTTTTGGGGGGATTGGGGGCTGAAGGTAGGTCAACAGGCCAGTCACACCCCATCCTTCCCTCTGTACAGTTGTCAAGACCAAACAGAAAACAGGCCGGCCTTGCCACCCCCACCCCCCCCCCACCTTGGATCCAGGAGCTGCTTCCAGAACCTTCCTGCAACAGGGGGCTGGAGGGGCACGAGAGCTGGGCTGGGCTGAGCTGGGCTTGTATCACCAAGTTCGTGGAGCTGAGTCTCCCAGCCCTGCAAGGTTCCGGAAGCAACTAGGGCCAACGAGGAACAGCCCGGAAAAATGCACCCAGAGGATTTCGGGATGCCAACACCCCAGGACAGGAGCTCAGGCCGGTCCAACAGGGTCCCGGACTAGGCTGGGCACAAAGCCTGAGGGAAGGAGGGAGAAGGAAGCGGCAGGGGGCAGGGCCAGCACAGTCCCCTCCGGCGACTTCCCGCCCCCAATTTACAAGTGAAAAGGCAGAGCTCAGGCTGGGCAGGGGCTTCCGGAGGTGCCCCCCAGGGGTGCAGGGGGGGGATGGGCCGCAGGTGCACCAGCCACGGGGGTGGAGTAGGCGTGGCTCACCTGCAGGCTGGGGATATGGGGCCCCCCAGAGGCCCAGGCCCAAGGCAGGCCTCGCCCGAGCCAGGTGGAGCTCTCTGGGCCCGTGCCAGGCCTGGCTCTGCCCTCTGGGCCAGGAAGGGCAAGTGGAGACCGGAAGTGGCCGGGCTGGGCGCCACCGTGGGCCCCGCCCCAGGGTGACCGGCTAGTCCCCTCCTTCTCGTGGGAAGCAGTAAGAGGTCCTGGGGGACCCCTACAGCACCAGGAGGTGCTTGTTAGGGATGTGAGGCCAGATCTAGCAATTCTGGGGCTAGGCTAACCCCCAGCTCTGTGCTGGGGACTAGGTAGGCTGTCTACAGTCAGGGCCCTGCCCAATTGCTCTCCTGCCCCTCCCCGGGGGGGGGGGGGGCAGACTGAGCCAAGGGCCAGCAGGCAGCCCACAACATAAAGGAAACATGCTAAGTCATCTCAGTCCACCCACAATGCCCAACTCTGGGTGGTGCCCCCAGGCCATGCCCACTTAGACCTTGGGGGTCATGCCCAGGGCACATTCATCCCAAGCCGCGATCCTCCCAGCTGAAACTGAGTTAGTAGCAAAGAGGGCTTCCTACCACGGGAGGGTGCTGGGGTTTAGTTAAGTAGCTTCAGATGCACTTGTGGGGCCCCAGCCTTACCCCATCCCCACCCCAACCAACCTCCTGGGCCTGAAGGACCTTCTGGGCCCCAGGTGTGCTCAGTTACTCAGAGACCAGCCTGGAGAGACACACCATTCCTTGGTCATTGGCTTCCCCACAAATAGAATCTCACCTGCCCCCTTGTTCCCCACACACCTGGGTAGGTTCAGTACTACCACTTCCAGGTCACGGCATGACCACCTCATCAAGTGACCTTCTCTCTTTAAGTCACTTCCCAAGTGGGAGAGAATAACCCAGCAGGCCAGAGAACTTGGCCTCTTGAGAGCTCAGCTCGGGGTCTCCAATTCCTTCTTCCTTTGCAACTTCCGGTGACACCAGCAGGGCACAAAGGTTTTGTTTGTTTGGACAGACCGCCAAGGGCCAGGCTGCAGTTCAAGAGAGTTTACAAGCCCAAGGCTAGAGGCGGAGGGGCAGAAAGAAACCTAGGTTGGGACTGGAACCAGAAATACAGCTGCAGTTTCCAAAGACGACTCTAGCATCCAGTTAACTCTTCCAAGCCAAGTCAGGGAAGGGCCTCAATGGCAATTTAGCACATCCAAGCATGCATCAGAAAGGGCTTAAAACAACTGCAGAAATCCAGGGCCTGAGCACTAACACAGTCAATCAGGCCTTGCACATGGCCAACTGGGGCGGGATCCCCCAAGCTCCCTGTAGAGTCCTCTGAGCCCAACAGGGGCGACAGAGCACCACCATCGGGTGTGGTCCCCCCTCCAATAAAACAAGGAAACTTTTTCAACTTTGCTGCATTCAGCACAAATCCCCATCTTTGCCCTTAGCCTCCTTCCACTAAGAGCAGGCAGCTAAGAAGTGCATCACTGGGTTCCTTCTCTTAGGGTCCCCCCACCCCCCAATCCCATCAAATCAGGCCACCTTTGAACAGCAACAGCTCTAGAGAGCCCTGGGCTAAGTAGCTCCCATCACCTGGCCTGCCAAAGACAGATGTGACTATGGGTCCTAGTCTGGCTGCAGATCCCGAAATTTCTAGAATGAATGCGGAAACTGACCAAGCATTGTCAACATTCCGCAGGGACAAAGGCCTAGCTCTGCTCCCTATCCTACATTCTCTATTCATGGGTGAATCCTCCTCCCTCATTGGTCCTTTATTTTTTTGCCCACTATGCAAAAGCCTTTCTTTTCCCTGGCAAAGTCCTGAATGCCCAAGTGCACCCCTAAGTGAGGCTTTAGACATTCATAATGAGCTAAAAGCAAACTGTAGTTTATGCCCAAACATCAATTTGTGAATATCATTAGTCACATGGAGAATTTCTGGACACTTGCCACTAAATCGTGATCAAAAGAAACACTGAATACCTTCCAGAAAAAAATTAAAAGATTCTGAAGTTTTCAGCAATTATTAAATGTAATTTTCCAAACCCAGATAGGATAAAAAAAAAACTTTCAAAAAGAACGTATCCGAAGTCTTTGATAGGTCTTCCATCAAATACAGACTTGAATAAAAATTTACTTCAAAAGACTGGGTGGGGGCAGAGAAGCCTCAGCATTTCCCCTTCTTGCTGGGGCACAGACTTTTTTTTTAAATGGGGGGGGGGGGCCGCTGGGCTGTGAGGCTGAGAAAAGTCCATCCCTGCATTTTCCAGAGCCAGACCCAAGGGTCAGCAGGGGAGTGAAAGTCACACAAGGCTAAAAGTTCCCTAAACTCATGTCTGCCGAGATCCTAAGGGGAAGGAGGCACCCCATGCTGCAGGAAACGGGGGTCCCCTCAGTAAAACCCAAGTTCTTCTTTCCACATGGTAAGTCAGCCGCTGTTAATTAAAAAATAAAAATATTATTCACAAACCTGCAGTGAGTGCCTTCTGAAAAGGATTCAGAAGGCCTGAGACATAAGATTCCAGAGCCGTACCCAACCCAGCAAGGCCCAACAAACAGACATGGCAGCCTGAGGCCGAATCTGGGTTCCCCCTCCCCCTCCAGGTATTTTGCAAGGGTCTCCCTCAACAGACAGTAGGAAGTTAGCTCCTTCTCTACTGAAATGACAATGGTTTAAAAAAAAGTAAATTTTTTTTTAAGACAACCATTCCTGTAAACTCGGAAGGGCTCAGAGCAAAAAGGGGCATCAGCCTTCACAAGATTCAGGAGAGTTGAAATTGTGGGCCAAAAGCATTCCAGGGCTGGGAGGCACAGCAGGCTGCCAGGGCCTGGATCACCCCCCTTTCTCTTCCTAATGGGGGGCTCTAAAGAATTTCAAATGGCAGGGAGGTCCCCCCCTCTTCAGGATCTCACCCAGTGCCCAGTGCAGGCAGTAATACACCCTTTCAAACTCACTGCCTTGCTTGCTTTGCTCAGCACCTAATTTTAGATATTCAGCATTTATTTACCTTGTAGCAAAGAGGTTCAGAATACTAAATAACCTGATGTTGTTGGTCTCTGGTAGTGCCTGTTTATTTTCCTCTTATTTCTCTGTCAAAGGATTTCCAGAAATAAATAAACTTTTCATTTTTGGCTGGGAGTTTTAAGTCAAGAGAGTCAAGTTATTGATTATTCCCTGAAAGGGTAACCGGTGGTCTGGTTAATCATTACAACGGTAGCAACTTTTCCTGTTTCATCTCTGTGTACACGACCGGATGGATTAACGAAGCCAGGGAAAGCAAACTCAGTGGCAGAGGCAGGAACAGGTGTGCCCGAGTGTCCCAAAGTATGTCACTGGTGTCTTTTTACTAGGGCTGCCAGAATTTTTCGACTCTCCCAACTTCAAGGAAACACACTTTGCTGATATTTCTCGCAGAGTTCGGGGCTAACTAAGTACAGAGAGACACACACACACCCATGCCTCGCAAAGGCATATTCAGAACAAAGTGTTGGCTGGGTCCAGTTGTTGAATCCTAGTCGAGGAAATCCAGCTGGCCTGGGAGAGGTAAGACCCAGCGGCCACAGCAGGGCCAGTTTCAAAGATCCCAAATGAAGTCATAAATAACGGGCTCTGACCTGCCACCCACACCCTCCCCCTCCTCTTATTATGGGGACAATTAGAAGCCTGGAGGAAACGCACACAACCCCCCACCCCTCTTGCTCAAAGAGCAGAAGGGATTCATTCAACCGAACCCACTCGCACCTTGTGGTGCTCCCAGCAAGCTTCAAAATAACATCAAGGCGGTTTCCTTTAGTAGATGTGACCTAAGGGGACACACTGAGGTCCCCTAGCTCGGCAGCACAAGAAAACTCATCAATGCCATAAATCCTCTTTGCCATCACCCCCTCCCGGGGGAGGGGACACCCCACACTAAACCTCTCCATGAGAACAGAAATATGCCAGTTTCTTCCCTTTGTCTGTGCCTGTGATACTTGATCAAGTGTGAACGATTCAACTGCTTTCATGAGAAGCACATTCCCAGCAAACTCCCAACTTCAGGGAACTGTGGGCATATTTTTGCGAGGAGGAAGGGCCTTTCTGCCTATTACATCTGGGTTTTTTTTTTGGGGGGGGGGTAAAAATCTA